>NC_086286.1:128502990-128832633 GCF_963924245.1 Chroicocephalus ridibundus | reverse complement strand
TACACCTTAATTCTCACAGCACCTTCAGTAGGTTGCCAGCTTGCATACAACGGTTAGACAACGAAGCCAAACCAGAGTAATAGGCACAAATGTACATCAAAAATGGTCATACAAGACAATGCTGAACTGAGCGTCAAGGGCAAGGAGCAAGTTCTCAATGTGAACTAGTCTTTGAAGAAAAATCACTTACTGAGGCTGTGAAAGAGGTAAGCCAGACCAGGATCTAAGATTAAAGATCACTTCTCCGCCTCTTAATGAATCTCAAACTGACTCACAGAATTAGAATCATAGAATCACAGAATTGCCTCGGTTGGAAGGGACCTTTCAGATCATCCAGTCCAGCCATCAACCCAACCCTGCCAAGGCCACCACTGCCCCATGTCCCTCAGCACCACGTCTGCCCGGCTTTTCAATCCCTCCAGGGATGGCGACTCCACCACTGCCCTGGGCAGCCTCTTCCAATGCTTCACAACCCTTTCCGGGAAGAAATTGTTCCCAATATCCATCCTAAACCTCCCCTGGTGCAACTTGAGGCCATTTCCTCTTGTCCTCTTGTCCAATCGCTTGTTACTTGGGAGGAGAGACCAACCCTCACCTCTCTACAACCTCCTTTTCAATTATAGCTTGCTTCTTTTACTGAACTGTAATATGGTACACGCTCCAACCCTTGATGTCAGAGTGGCATTGTGAGCCATAAATTTGCAGAGGCGTTGGCTGGCAGAGCCATCAGGAGGTCTCCAGTTCAATCTCACCTGAAGCAGCACTGTCAGCAGCGTTAGGTTGGGTTAACTGCGGCTTTGTCTGTCCGTGTACTGAAATCATCCAAGCCTGGGCATTCCCCCACCTGCCTGGGTAACCCGTGCTCACCTTCTGGAGGGTTTTTTTCTCCAGGTTCTGAACCTCCAAACTGGAGTTTGAGCTTCTGCCCCTCATTACACCCCAGGACCGAGAGAACTTTGGCTCTGCCCTCTTCACCGACGTCCTTTATGTGTCAGTGGGCAGCTCCTGGGTGCCCCCTTCTCACCCAGCCAAGCAAGCCCTGCTGCCCCAGCCTCTCCTTGTGCGTCGTGTGCCCCAGGACCTCACCCATCTCAGTCGCCCTGTGCTCGCTCTCTCCAGTTTCTCCCCATCCCTTCTGTACTGTAGGGAGCCCAGGTTAAATCTTGAGGCCCCAACTGTGCCAAATACAGGGGGAATAGTAATTTTTCCCGCTGTAGCCAGCATGCCACTTGTTCAATTTGTGGTGAGGTCACACCACCAGCTCATATGCAGCCATCGGACCTTTTTCTCTGGGCTCCTCGTGTCCCCATCTGCCTGGCGAGATGCCTTCATCATCTCTTGTGCGTTGTTAGCCATAACTGTGAACTTGCCAGGGAGATGAGTCAGAAAGGGGACTGTGCTAACGTGCGTTCTGCTGTCCATCCATACTTCACTCTAGCTTATTTAATAGTAGCTTCTAGGGGTTTAAAAAATAAAAAGTGCACAGTTTGGATAAAGTAAAAATAGATCATTCATCCAGGGAGCTATGGAAATATTCGTGGTGTAAGATAGTCACGTATCAGTTGATTCATCTTAAGGATCTGAGCCATCATGTTATTCCACTCAGGATTTACATTAAGCCTGGAGTTCTGAATCTTAAGTTACCGTCTGAAGGTCATTTAATTTCCAAATTGGAAGTCACACAAGCTGGGGTTTTGATTGACAAACGGCATGGCGACAGCAGCAGGCAACCCTATCTGATAGCAACTGACCGCAAGGAAGGACAGAGTAGGAATATAAACATCTCCTGCAAAATTTTAGACAAACCATGAAGCTTTTAAGAGGGTGGTGAGGGGGGCACTTACCCCAGATATGGAAACAGAATTTAAAAATCTTTATGTAAGAGGTTTTATGTTCTGACCATTATACTCTTTCCACAAATCAGTAGCTGGGAACCGTCGGCAAGAAGCAGAGGTGATCTTTGTCAGTTTTAGATGTTCTGTCCTCTTTTGCTGTGGATTAATGATGAAAATTCTGGCAGATCCTTAAATTCTGTAGCAAACCACCTGGCAACTAGAGCTTATGGCTGAGGTTCAGGTACCAAAATGCCTTTCAAAACTTGAGAATTAAATCACAGGCCTATTTAGAACTTTCTCTGCTCTGAAGAAGAGGCCAGATTCAATTAACAGATGGAAGTTAACTCAGTCTCATCTCCACGTTGCCTTGACTTAGACAACATCTTTAATTATAGAACGTTCTGGTCCAAGCCAGCCTCCTGTCATCCTATCCTGTCCTCCTGAAAACAGACCAAAGATACAAAACGAGATATTTGGTCAGTGCATAGAAAAAAATACTAAGATCATATTTTCATACATATTTAGTCTTTACAAACAAGTCAGACAAATGGTAATTCATTTACTTAGGTATAGTTGGCATATGTCATCAGTTTTACAAATCACTTTTATTTCACTTAAACAACCAGTTAATTAAATAAAATAAAAACCCCCACAACACGTGCGTGCTTCAAAAGCTCAGCACACCATTAATTTTGTCTGTCTTTTGAAAATACCCCTGATGTTTCCAACCCGTAGTGGGGTTTGTGCTAGACTCCATTCAGCTGCAGCCGTTCAGAGCACGGTTCACCAGGCTTGGGCAAGACCCTGCATCTGGCTAAAAATGCTAGAGAAATCAGGTCTAGCGACAAAGTGTCCTTTGCAGCTTACTGTGTCATTGAATTCAGTATTTCTGGGGAACTGATCCCCCTACACTATCAAGTTCTTCAAGTAAAGCATGTCAGGCAGCGCAGCCACCCTTCGGACAGGTAGAATCCATACGTCATACCCGAACGCAAGGCTTGAATTCTCCCCTCTGCATTTGAACCCCGCTCAGGTGACCATTTAGAAATTAAAAAATGGCTTTCGAGCAGAACAGAGTTGAATTTGCACCTTGGATATAAGAACCCACTGATGCAGAGACCTTATATCAGCAGATTCTGGGCACGGCAGAATTATGGCATGGAATATACCCCCTTCATCAGGAAGGATGGTAGCGGGTGTGTGAAATATCTAATATAGCAGCTTTCCTCTCAATCAAATAGAAATCTCACCCAGGCTGTCACGTACTGTACCTCAGTCACTGCAAAATCCTTCTCCAATGCAGCCGTGCCCTGATTATATCCATCCGTTTTCCTTTCATCATTTTCTAATCCAGAATTACTCTTCCCCATGTAGCTCTTCGCTGGCTCTTATCATGTTAAAAATGAGATCCCTCTCTTCATTTTCAACAGCTTTCACATCCCACCCTTCTTATCATCCAACACTCAGCTGTATTCCCAAATCTGCTCAGCTTGCAATGCCTCCACTGTCCACTTGATTGATTTTCAAACCAGAATATTTCTATGCCTCAGAATGTCACCTTTGTCTCCTATAGCTGTCCCTTGTCCCTTCTTTTACGCCTAGGTAGTCGTTGCCCCCTGCACTCTTGCTGTATTTCCGAGGTCGCAGGGTGATTCAGAGAGTTCTGAGTTCTGCAATGTGAGTGTCATTTGAGATTGCGTAGTAGGAAGCCAGCCCATAGTTCATGTTTCTCACAGCGCCGACTTGCCGTATCCAGCGCATTCACCTCCCGATTCTCAGCCAGCTGAAAGCTGGACATCGCTCTGAGCCAAGAGTTCAGCGGTTTTCTCCTGCACTTCTGGTTCCAAATCAGGTCCATAAAGTTCATGATCTTCCTTTCGTCCTGGTCAGTTCCCGAGACGGAACAAATCTATATTTTTCAAATGCTAGGACAGACACGATTAGGCATCAAAATTCCTTTCAGAAGACACTCTTTCTGCTCGTAAGTCACAAAAGCACAGCTCCCACAGCTGCTGTCTGCCACACTCCCCACTTATTATTCCTTGTAAAGTCTAAAATCAACTGTATAGTGCCCTGTTTACATCCCCCCACATTGGCACCTGGTGATACAGAGGAGCGGAAGCCAAGCTGGGATTGAACATGCTCCTGCAGCCTTGCGTCTGCGTTGGGAACGTATCTCCAGGAAGAGAAGCCACTGGAAAGCTCAAGTAGCCGTGGTCTGTGTTGTGCTCCGGAGCCTGAAAGCTCATCTTCCAGAGTAAAAATAAACACAAACAGGCAGGACTCACCAAGGCATACATTATTTTTTTATTATTATTGTTATAACTACTACTGCTGCTACATCTACTGTACCATAGTTTCCTTGTCCAGAGGAACATATAAAGCACACAAAGCCAAGGCACATAAAGCTGGTTTTATACGTAAAGCCAGTAGCTGTTATGAGGAGGTAAAGTAAAAAAAAACCCAAACCCAAACCCCAAAATCCCCCAACCAAACCTCCTGCTCAGCGAGTGAACTCCGTGCCCAGGGAGTCTCGGAGCACCACCGGGGCAGAAGATCTCCCTGCGCTCCCCAGGGAGCCCCCACAGCTGCACTGGGGACCTCCTGCTCCGCTGCCTGCACGGGAGCCTCAGTTCACAGCTGATACCGAGCGCTGTCGGTAGCAAAACGCGTCTGTTTTTCAAATGCTTCCACCGAAGCTTGCATAAAACTACCCGAGCCTTTCCTGGGAAACCTGGGGAAAATTATTTGCTCCACAGGTTTTCTTTACAGTAAAGACTTCCCTGTCACTCTTCCCACACAGAAGAGATTAACACAAGGATTTACAGGAAAAAAACCCAACTGGGCTAGAAAAAACAGTGCCTTGATTCAACTTGGAGCCTGCTAGGTAAAAATTCCGTCCCACGGTGTATCTTAGGAGGGGCTTTGCATTTATTTACCAAATCCCTATGCGTTCAGTCACCAGGACAACACATACTAGCGTTCACCATTCCTCTTCCCTGTTGTACCCCGTTAACAATTTACTCTAAAGGTGTGGTGAAAAATACCATTTTTATCCCTTGCAAGAAAATCTGCTTAGGGCATGACCTCACCCAGCCAGTAAAAGCGTGCCAGGAGTTGGGCACTGGGAGCCACAGCCGCAGTTGGAGGCAGGTCGTCATTTTCCGCCAGCTGAAGACTGCCTTTGCTGTAGTCTAGTGCTCCAAACACGCTCAGAAACCCCAAATCTGCCAGGCTAACAGATTCTATTCCAAATAATTGTGTTTCTCTTTGCTCCTACTCAAAGATCGGTATCGCATTTCTCTGATAGTTCGTTATAGCAGTAGGCAGTGTGTCTAGGCTGACAGGAAGCCTAATTCGATACTGCATTTCAGAGAACCGATACAAGTCATTTTGGCTTCTTTTACCTTGAATGCCTGCTCTCTGCAGGGTCGCTAGTGTGCCTTGTGCGGTACAGCTGTACCCACAGCTTCCAGGAACAGCCACGCTATTCACCCAACTTGCCTTTCTTCCAATGTGTTATTTGACTTCCACCTGCTTTTAATGACGCGCACACGGGTGACTTTAGTTCTGCCTGTTGTGAAAGCCCACCCCGATGGCAGTCGTTAATGACTTTGCACGCAACGCTCTCATCTGAAAGTTTGACTTGTCCTGGATTTGCACCTGTGCCAAGCTGAGCGCAAAACACTACCGAATCAAGATTTTGCCTTGTTAGAGACGGATGTTGCACCAGCAGAGTTATCTGCAGAAAAACCAACAACAGACAGACAAAACCCCGGCAGCCTGCTAAAAAGGAAACGAGGCTAAAATTTATTGTTTGTGAAATTTTAAGATGTGCTTTGGGCATTTTTCAACTTCGTTTCTATTCTTTCCAGGGCTAGAAAATTTTTTTCGTAGAGGAAATTAAAATATTAAAGCTCAAATTATTATCCAGTCTTATTCTTCATGACTGTGGGTTTTAAGAGTATATCTGAATGTTGTGAGACTTAGAATGAGTTTGTGATTAGCAAACTAACATTAATTTTGAGAAGTCACTTTTTTACAAGTACTATCAAAAGGCAGTAGAAATCAAGAATCTTTTTTGCTCCTAATCCGTTTGTCCTCACTTCTGCTTATTAGAGAGCCTCCGGAGGGAGGGATTCGCTAGCACCCTGCCCTGACTTCCCTGCCGAGTGAGAATGCCCACAGAGGCAAGAGTAAGGTGGTGGTGATTCAAAGTTCAGAAGACATTGAGTAGGTTCTCGAAGATACTTGCTCACTTTCCCCTGTAGGGACAAAAAGAGTTTGACAATAAAGCTGTCCTGCAAAGGACAGCCCCGTTCTGCACCGTCCCAGAGGGGCTGCGTGGTGAGCAGAAGTCAGAGCCGACCCCAGAACCCCTGCGGCAGCAGTGCTGGCAGCCCAGGTGCAGGGCTGTGCCGACAAGGCTGTCCGGTTCCGAACCTACCCCAGGAACGGGGAGCTCAGGGAACGCTGCATCATGTCTCTTCGTGCAGTGCAGGCGTATCTGGAAGCCTCTTGGAGACCTGAGGAGGTCCTTACCAGAGAAAAGCAGGTTTCTTTGTGCTATTTCCAATATTGTCGCCCAGTATTCTTCTTCCCGCAGCTGGAGAGTCCTACCCAGAGGAGTCCCTAGATGGCAGATATTGCTGAATGCCCAGAGAGGAGGTCTGTCTGTCTAGTGCAAGGACTAGAAAAGGAGAAAGAGGAGGCTGAGGGGAGACCTTCTTGCTCTCCACAGCTCCCTGAAAGGAGGATGTGGTGGGAGGAGGTCGGTCTCTTCTCCGAAGAAACAAGCAAGAAGTGAGAAGAAATGGCCTCAAATTGCGCCAGGAGAGGTTTAGATTGGATATTAGGAAAAATTTTTACACTGAAAGGGTTGTGAAGCATTGGAAGAGGCTGCCCAGGGCAGTGGTGGAGTCGCCACCCCTGGAGGGATTTAAAAGCCGGGCAGACGTGGTGCTTAGAGATATGGTTTAGTGATGGTTTTTGTCAGTGTTAGGTTGGTGGTTGGACTCAATGATCTGAAAGGTCCCTTCCAACCCAAGTGACTCCGTGATTCTGTGATTCTATAACTGTTCTCTCATCCTGGCATGTCAGGAAATGGAGCAAAGCCCTAGAAGTCAAGCAGGAACTACACCCAGCTGGATGCTTCTGGAGAGGACACGCTGCCCTGCACGCCAGCATGTCCAAGGACCCATGCTCTGGACAGGTCTGTCTTTCCAAAGCAGCTGCGTGAGCCACAGAATTGAACTGTTGGTATTCAGTAAAAAAAAATATTCCTCAATCTTCTTCCAATTCGTCATTTATCTAGCTCTCAGCGTGGCAGAAAGTATAATGGCTGACGTAGAAATTACAGCTTATTAGAGATGTTTGGGAGCGAGCGGCTCGGTCAGCCAGCTGCTGGAGAGTCCTGAGCTGCTCAGGGGTCATTCCCCTCACATCTAATTTTATCTCTCGGAGCTGTGCAGGAGGAAGTGAAGCACAAGTTCATCGTGAGGGGATCAGTTCGTCCCTGATGGTAAAAGGAAGGACCGACCTTATTATAGATGAACCCAGCACTATCCCACTTCATAAAAATCAGAAGCAAGCTTATTACGAGCGTTTTGCTTTAAGCTTAAATAATTCATATTTATTAAACAGGAATTAATGCTAAAGCAGAATTGGTAAGTCTGTTTAAATCCTGTTTCTAAACTCAGATTCAAGGCAGGCAATGAGCTAGTTGCAGGTTGATATTTCCAGCCAGGAAAAACAACATGCAAATGTCAAATTGCTGAGCTAAAACAATGAGCAGATGGCCTTTCTCCTGGGGGAGGGTTATGGGGCTACAGCTTCACAGCAATTATTTTAAGTTCCGAAAGTGATACAAAAACCAGGAACCCAAATCTTTGTGCAAATCTTTGTGCAACCTTAAGTGAAAATGAGAAATATAGCATGGACACTTCACAACAGAGTGGTGCGTTGTCTTCTTGACTCTTGTTATCCATTGGTAGGATCTCTGGGTTGCTGGAATGCAGATGCCTGACCTGGGGCTGTGCAGAGCCAGCTCAGGTCCCACAGGACGTCTTTGGTGGGGCAAAGCATTATCCCCATGAAATCCAAGCAGGCCCGTTGCAGAATCAACCCAGGAATGTCCCCACACTCCTCAACAGTTGTGTTATTACATCTGATGTAAGTGTGATTGGATGAACCACATCGCTTCAATCCACATACTGCTTCTGGACTTGAGCTCACACTTTGTGCTTTCTGGAAAAGGAAATAGTCGGGAATATGGTGCAGTGGCAATCAAGCTAAATATTTATGAGCCCGTTTTGCTGCAGGAGAAGTAATAACTATTACATATGTAGACGTGGTGCTGAGGGACATGGTTTAGTGGTGGCCTTGGCAGTGCCAGGTTAATGGTTGGAGTCGATGATCTTAAAGGCCTTTTCCAACCTAAATGATTCTATGATTCTACTTTGAATTTTTCACTGTTCGTATCCTTACCTTCCATTACTTCTGATGGTGAAGAACTGGTTGTTCTTCCTAGGCTCAATGAAAGACTTCTGGCAGCATTTCTCCGTTGGCCAGTGACGAGAGTCAGGATGAGGTCTTACCGACATGAGGTGTGTCTGCAGAACTCCCATCACAGACACAACTGTATCAGCAAAACCGTAATTCTTGCTGGAGAAAGCAAATGTTCCTCTATCAGGAACTGCAGTCTGCAGGTGGTGGGGAGATGGAGTCCTTAGTCTTTCTACAGGCATGGCTGTAAAGCTGCTTTGAGAGAGGCTCATCAGAACTCCAAAATACTGCTGTGGGCACAGCCCTCATGCGATCTGTACCAGGGCAGGGCAAAAGACAAGCTCCTGGTCCTTCCTCACCACCTTTCATTTGCTCAGCAAATCCCAGACTACGGTGTTGGCATTTATGACCAGCTCTAGCGCTGCCTTCAGAGCATCCCCCCTTAGTGCCCACACCAAGTGCCCACTCTCCAGTGAGACTTCTGTAGGTCACAGTCACCTGGCAGTGTCCCTTAAGGCTCCGTTGCCACCTCTTTCCAATAGATTCCCCTCCTTTGCTGTGAGGTGCTGGGGAAGCTCTGGTGTCCTCAGTGCATCATCACTCCTGACACTTGCACTACTGGCAGAGTCGTCAGGAAAAAGAACCATAAAGCCAGGAACAGAGGCCGTTCATCGTCCATCAGTTCTACCTCAGCAGACATACAGAGAGGCGCTTTCTGTCTCCCCGATGAGTGTCTACAGAGGGTATCTTTGCACTATAAGCAGCCTTATAAGGCACTGAGAAGCTTTTCTTGGCTTCAGTCCTCATGCTTTCCTGGAGATACATACAAAGAAAAGGAGAGTGTTCCCTTTCATAGATTCACAGAATGGTTTGGCTGGGAACGGACCTTTTAAAGATCCTCCAGTCCACCCCCTGCCCTGGGCAGGGACACCTCCCACCAGCCCAGGTTGCTCCAAGCCCCGGCCAACCTGGCCTTGAACCCCTCCAGGGATGGGGCAGCCACAGCTTCTCTGGGCAACCTGGGCCAGGGGCTCACCCCCCTCACACCAAAGAATTTCTTCCCAATATCTCATCCAAATCTCCCCTCTTCCAGTGTAAAACCCTTCCCCCTCGTCCCACGGCTCCCCTCCCTGCTCCAGAGTCCCTCCCCAGCTTTCCTGGAGCCCCTTGAGGGACTGGCAGGGGCTGGAAGGTCTCCGCGGAGCCTTCTCTTCTCCAGGCTGAACCCCCCCAGCTCTCTCAGCCTGTCCTCCCAGCAGAGGGGCTTTGAAGGGAAGACTTTGTTTAGTGCTGATAAGGGAGAGTTTGATAACTCAGCTTTGAACTTGCAAGCTATCTTGCGATCTTCTGTGCTCCTCCCTTTACCTGGCAGCATCTTACCTTATCTCCATTGTGACAGAACTCCCTGTAGCTTTCCCTGCCTCTCAGTGTGCACCAGGAGCTCCTAAAGACATGGTGCCATTGACAAGTGGTGTAGTGACAAACCCGTTCCTTTGGTGCCTCACTCCTCTGAAGCAACAATGTGAAGTTACACCAAGGGTGTGAATGAGGATCCAGCCCTCCTACCCACCACCACCCACGCTCAGGTATTCAGAAAGAAAGTTTCAGGTGATGAACTGTCCTGGGATTCTGCTACCTTGAGCAGCTGGGTACCGGGACTCTCCAGCCTGAGGGTACATCATCGAATCCTGCAAGTCCTCCTGTTCCAAACCTGTCTTTGACCCCTTGCAGGGACTCTTCCTGCAATGCCTGTTTCAAGGGAAAGTCATTTTATCCCAAGAAGTTACAGAATTATTATATATATTTTTATTTCAGGAGAAAAGAGTCTTACTGCAGGCCATTCCCTGGTTCCGCAGGGAATGACAGTTGGAGACTGACTCTGGCCTTAGGGAGGCCAAGCCTCTTTGTGTAGAAATTCAAGGGCAGGGTGGTGACACAACCTGGGGCGCAGGAGGAGACATATGACAAGAAATGCAAAAGGAGGAGGCAAAGAAAGCATACAGAAGGCAACATTTCTGGGGACGCAGCTGGAGACGCACTCTTGGAAGGTGGCACTTTGTGGCAAGGGAGGCACCTCCGACAGGTCTGTGGTGTGTGGACAAGCCACACCGGAGCAGGGACAACCCCGAAGGGACTGCAGCTCCCACACCAGAGCAGGGGAGGTGCAAGAAGCAAGGAACAGCAGAGGGAAAGAGTAAGAAGCAAGGAGTGGTAGGCAGAAACCATGAAGCGCTGACCCCAACCTCCTGCGTTGCCTGTTGCATACCAAAGAGAGTGAGCGCAGCGTGCGGTGAAAAGCTGGGCAGCTGAGATTAGCAGGGAGAAAAGCTGTCGGACTGAAGTTCAGCCCACGGCAGGGGGAGAAAAAGAATTTCCCTAAGTGTGTGTTGAATTGCTTGTCTTCTAGTTTTTCTCAATACCTAAACCAATAATGACAAGTTTATGTTACTTGATAATAAATTAAACAAAACGAAACTCCCTGAGTTGAGACCATTTTGCCCATGACAACCTGTTGACCTGCAAGATGGTCGCTCCCTCTATAGGGATTTATCTTCCCTTCAGTACGTGGCTGATTGATACAATATCCCGTGATTTTGCCTATTCACGGTGTCAGGGATTTTCACAAAAGTCATGGGACTGACTGTGCCCCAACTGAGAAAGGGTGACTGAAGATTCCCATTGGGCAAGACAATAGATTAACAAAACACCCTCCCTAGACTGACTGCCAGGTGCTCTGGGACTCACCCCAGATCTTCTGAACGTGGTGGTGTTCTGAGTGAATATGCAGAAATTCCAGCTTCTTCCCTCAAATTGTATTTCTAGCTGCTCTCCTGGATGCATCCTCGGACAGGATTTTGCCGCTGCAGAAGTTGTTCCATGTTTGAACTCACGGCTGTCAGACGTGCACCTGGTGGTGGGATGGGTTACTAAACATGGAAGAAGGCTCAGGGGAGGAGGGCAAGGGCTCATGAAGCCCAGGGCAGGAAGGAGCGACTGACCACAGCTGGTGCAAACCTGAACTCGTCTCAGCGCAAAGGGCACTGGAGACTGGCCTCTGTTTTATACCAACTGGCTGTATCAGCTCAGCAGATCGTGTGGTTGTATAAATGTCCCTGAGTTATTCAGAAGGTTTGGATGCCTTCCTGAGCTAGCCAGACCAGCAACGGGCGAGCGTGCCCATGGGTCAGCCCCACAGAGAGTATGAAATGTGGACAACAGGCAGCAAGAGCCCTGGAGAGAGCAACGGGCCAGAGCTGGTCTCCACCTGTGTATTCCTTTGCAGGGACTAGGGATGCTCGTGGTCATGATGGTGAGCGTGTTATGGAGACTGGTGACGGGAATCATTGTGTTGTGATTCAGCGGTGTATTGCAGTTGCTGTTTTCTGCTAACTACCATTTGTACTTGTATTGTGATTTCAGTTCATTGCTGTACCACTCCGCTTCATCACAATCACACGTAACATCAAATACCTTCAAATCAGTCAATTTGTATTAAACATTAAACCCTTCGTGTGTGGAATATCTGTAAGACCCTGTTCAGAGAGCTCTGACAGGCTATAGGTGGAAAAAGTTGGCTTTGGAATCCTTGTCAATAGTCATTGAGCTGCCTGTAACCGTATGATTCCTCATGAGGGACTTTACCTGATCTCTACAAATTTCACTCTGTTTAGTATAATTGTCCAAATATAGTTTAGTAACCACATGTTCCTCCAGACAATCACAACTGCCTTTGCTGAGGGCGAGTCTGGAAGGAGACAGGCAACAGAATGGCTTTCAGTGTGTGTCCGTGATCCGAAATGACAGTGAAATGTGCCTCGACGCTTGGGTGTGAGTTCATTTCCACGGCGTAGGAGCTCGGAGTCGGTGATCTCACCTGTCACACAAGATGCATCAGCGTCCTCGAAATCAGGGAGCGAGGCGAGCAGCAGGTCTGGCGTTTCGCTCATGCACACCAGATTGTCATACGCGATAACGAACAATAAGACACTTTGTTCTGTTTCCATGAAAAGGATGCAAACTTCATTTCCCTTTCCTTGGGAAGTGATGCGCTAAGCACCAGGTGCAACTTTCCGCAGCCTGGAGCCTGGAACGCGTTAGCGGATGGCTCCTTTCGTGCAGCTGGATGGCGGGACCTGTCTTCTGCGGCTGGAGTTTTCCTGCCCGCCTTCGCCGTGCACAGCAGGAGGAAGGGCAGCCTCCAGAGCCAGGCTCCATGCGCCTCCCGGGGGATCGTTTCTCCCTTTGGAAGGGAAGCTGATGTGCTTCTTCTCTCCTCTGTTCCAAACTTAGCCGGAGGATAAGGCAGGGAGCAACGTGACTAATGGCTTTGGTCTCTGACGGGCCGACACGGTCGCTGCACCAGGAACTCCGCTGGCTGGCTGCTCGTCTCAGCTCATCAGTCTCGGGTCAGCTACATCTTCCGACAGCTCGCAGCAGGGTGCCGCGTACTTTTTTGAGCAGAAAACATTCCATCGGACGTCTAACCAAAGGGGCTGGAATTATTTCCTGATGAACATCCACCCCGGTGGCCTCCATTCAATTTATTCCACCTAACATTTTAAATTACTGCTGGGGCTGAAGTACTCCGAGATCTTCACTAGCCTCCTGTAATACAGCTGGTGGCTGTGTCTGCCCCGCTCCCAGGAGGAACATTCCTCTTTTTTTTCCATGCTTACAAGTTTGATATTCTTTCAAAGGTTTTCCCTCATTACGCACAAAATTCCTTGGCGTCGTTTGAGCCTGGTCTCATTTCCTCAGCAGGGCTGTCACGCAAGCCTTTGGCTGTCCACTGCCTTCATCTTTCGATAAAGACAGGCTTTCTGGTGGCTGCTGCCACTGTCAGGCTGAAGGGGACGATTAAAATCTGTAAGACTGACTCTTCTGTTGCTGTCATTTGGGACAATGTTACTGATAAAATTCAACCTAAATTTTCATCCAGGGTTTAGTCTGAATCTCACCTTGTCAGAAGGTTGACTGTTCTTTTCCCCCAAACTATGTACGCCTAGGTCTGATGGTTTCCCCGTATGTCATGTGGGCGCCTCTATTCTATAGCGTGGACTGTCCGTCCACACGTTACGTGTGAAGTTAAAGGCTGAGGGGAGACCTTATAGCAGCCTTCCAGTCCCTAAAGGGGGCCTAAAGAGAGATGGGGAGGGACTCTGGATCAGGGAAGGGAGCAACAGAACTGGGGGGAACGGTTTTAAACTGAAAGAGGGGAGATTTAGATTAGATATTAGGAAGAAACTCTTTCCTGTGAGGGTTCAATGTGGAGAAGGCTCCGCGGAGACCTTCCAGCCCCTGCCAGTCCCTCAAGGGGCTCCAGGAAAGCTGGGGAGGGACTCTGGAGCAGGGAGGGGAGCCATGGGACGAGGGGGAAGGGTTTTACACTGGAAGAGGGGAGATTGAGATGAGATATTGGGAAGAAATTGTTTGGTGTGAGGGGGGTGAGCCCCTGGCCCAGGTTGCCCAGAGAAGCTGTGGCTGCCCCATCCCTGGAGGGGTTCAAGGCCAGGTTGGACGGGGCTTGGAGCAACCTGGGCTGGTGGGAGGTGTCCCTGCCCAGGGCAGGGGGTGGCACTGGGTGGGCTTTAAGGTCCCTTCCCACCCAAACCATTCCGTGATTCTATGATTCTATGTTAACGAGGCCTAATACCATCCATGAGGTCTCCAGGCATGTTGCTGTTGTTGGAAGGACGGTCCTCCGAAAACACCGATGCTCTTGTCCTGATGCTTTGCCACTGAAAACTCAGATGCTCTCCTCCAGCTATTTGGTGGGTTTTGGGTGGTTCTGCTTGCATTCATAGTGTGAATTCAAATAGAAATGAGCACTCATAGGAGAAAGAAAGTTTAATTCCTACTTCTTCCCTTCCTTTAATATTTCTTCTGAGACTGAGGGAAAAGAGGGAAAGTGCTTCCCAAGTACAGACAAGTGTGGAATGGCGTGGGAAGCCAGTGGCTGCTGTGTGTCCCCACCAACATTGCTGCTCAAGGGTCAGCGCTTGATCGTGAGTATACCCGCAATGTGAATAAGCATATAGGCAACACATTTTAAGACAGAACAGCTACAAATAATTACTCTATCTGTCTGCTGGCATAGAAGTTGGGACTGAAAGGACAAAGGACAAGTATATTCTTCCAGACAGAGTCTAAATCTGGGGAAATTCGTTGTGGAGGAGGTCTCAAATCACCACCGTCCCAGCGGACCGATCCCTTGGACCATCTGAAACCTGCTGCTGCCCGGCAAGATGTGCCGTGGAGCACGTTTGGTGGTGGAGAGGCCTCTCCTAGGTGTCTCCACCATCTGATTGCAAAACAACAAATGTTAGCGAGACAGCGACGCACGGGAACAGCGCGTGCCAAATAATGTTAGTGACATGGCTGCCTTGCTAAAAGCCATTAAAGACTGAGTTAACAGCCTGAAGAAAAGATGTCACTAGAGAAAAACGTAGGGAAACGGAGTAAAAGAGCCTTTAGGGGGAAAAAGAATGAAGTTTTTGGGTCTTTGCACAGCTACAGTAGTACAGGGAAAAGTCCACAGGGTGTCATCACAGCATCAAGGAACAGCAAAAAAAAAAAAAAGCCAAACCAAAACAAACCCAAAAAGCTCCTCTGGAATAAAGGCTTCCCGCACGGCTTTTGTCTTGGGAAGTCCACGCACCGTATTTATGGCGGCTGTAGTCACCTTCGTGCTGAAATACTTTAAAATTTACTCAGTAGTGAAAACATTCAGCTCTTTTGCAACATCTTATAAGAAGTAAATCTCAAAGTACTTAAAAAAATTATAATAAGCTTTAGCGCTAGGGAAATGGGGATTTGGAGTAGCTCGCTCATCATGAGCCAGGAGCAGGGTCAGGAGGAGAGATGAGCTCTCCTGAGAGCCAGGAGGCCTGATGCTCTTTGTGTCCCTCTGATGTGTCCCCGGGGCAGGCGTGTGAGAGCAGCAGAACCTCTACCACAAGCCTCAAGAGTGGCAGGGTGGGACTGAAAGAGAAGCAGGGCTCAGCGACAGAAAATCTTACTGATTTTCTTGAATGAGGCTGAGACATAAAGCGTTTGGTAAACCTTGCTTTGAGCTACCCTTGCGCGTCTTAACCACACCTCCGAATGTTTTGGAGGTTTCAGGGACAAGTCCCTACCTGGGTGGCTCACTCTTCACGCAACAAGAGGAGAGCAAGAAGAAGAGGAATGAACCAGGAGCTGTATAAATTTCCCTGAACACGTCCTTCTGTCCTCAGCACGGGAGGCTGAGGGGTGGCCACACCACTCCCCCCGTCCTTCCCAGCACAGGTGGCATTTTGGTCACCCCGGCTCTGCCACCCAGTTCCACTTCAGACCCGGAATCCTAAACTCACATCTCTGACCACCTGGATGTCGTTGCTCTCAGAGTGAATGTGGTCCAGAGACCAGCACCACTAGAAACTGCTCTGCAGCTGCCCAGTGACAGCCGTCACTGGCCATGGAGTAACCCAACGTGTTTCTCGCAGCGTTCTCCGCTCCAAACCTCTCACCCATGTCTCACACCGCATACGTGTATACGGCATATGTTGCGTCTTTGCTAGTCCAGCTTCCACCTCTCTTGATCCTGCAGTTTGTACCGTGTTGGAGGCTCTTGGGCCCCTCACGCTTTTCCACACTGTACCTGGGCATGGCAGTCACGGAGGGGTGACGAACCTCTGTGGGCATTGTTCTTCCAAGGTGGGGTGTAGGTGTTTGGCCCCTTCAAAATTTTCACTTATTTTCATTGAAAATGTAAATATTGGCATATAGAACCACACAAATCATGTCCAGAGGAGAGCGACCAGGCTGGTGAGGGGTCTGGAGAGAGGTGGGGGTTGGCCTCTTCTCCCAGGGGAATAATGACAGGACCAGAGGAAATGGGCTGAAGCTGCGGCAGGGGAGGTTTAGGTTAGATATCAGGAGGAATTCCTTTACTGAAAGAGTGGTCAGGCACTGGAACAGCTGCCCAGGGAGGGGGTTGAGCCACCATCCCTAGAGGTGTTTAAGGAACGTCTGGATGTGGCACTTCAGGGCATGCTCTAGTGGCAGAGACTGCAGGGGGTTTTTTGTTTGGTTGGTTGGTTTTTGTGTGTTTGGTTGGACTCGATGATCTCAAAGGTCCTTTCCAACCATGAAGATTCTATGATTCTGTGAAATCTGAAGAATACATTTCAGATTTCTGACAGGAGAAGTCCTATCAGTTGTAGTAAGACAAAAACCCAAAATTGTTATAGTGAATTTACCCTAAATTTTATAGATTTCAGTTAAAAATTACAATTTGTTTTGAACTGCTGGTAGATGGGACACAGCTCTTTAAAATCACGTTTCTATCGCCTGGTTCAGTGCTCTCATAAGAACTGCAGGGTTCTGTGCAGTCCCGTGTGACGGTCAGGGGCGGCCGGCTGTCCCAGGGAAATGGAGACATCTTGAGCCCGAGCAAAGACCCTCCTGGCTGCTGAAGCCGCTGAGTGTCGCCACCGAAGAAACCGCAGCGCACGTTTGTGAAAAGAGAAACCGGCCCCAAGGAACGGGCAGAGGAATCGCAGAGCAAACCCCAGGCTAAGCGGGAAAGCACAGACGCTCCTGGGTGTCTTCTGCGTCGCGAATGCTGTGAGCTCGGCTCATCCATATCGACGCGGGGGGGTGGCTGCGGGCACCCATCACACACACCTTGTCCCCGCTCTCCAGGCGCTCGTCTGTGGGGCAGGAGAGGGAGACGAAGGTGGAGACGTCCGTGTTGGGTGAGCCAAACCTGACACCGCCATCGGGAAAATCAAGCAGCCCCAAGAGTGTAAAATAAACCAGGCACAGCAGAATTGGCCAGGAAAGAGTACTGTTGGTGACTGGAGCATTGTTTTCCTGCCTGAAGTCACCTTCTTGTCCCATGGGCCGTACCACGTGTGTGGCCAAAGCTGACGTCTCAGAATGGCTTTGGCAGTTACACTGGGCGTGGAAAAACCCTCTGCCCTTCTCTGCACCTTTCACGCGTGATTTCTGAACTCCTCGGGAAGAAGCGGAGCTCCTGACCGCACGGCGGTTGCTTATAATCTGACATTTCCCCGCTTTTATTCGCGCTGCGTTACCCAGGGCCCTCGCTCTCTGCTCTGCTCGCGGGCTGCCTTGGCCGGCGGCGGCGGCGAGGTGAATCGAACACGGCAAACCCCGACTCTCTCCCTTCCTCATCTCCTCCCTCTCCGTTTCTTCCAGCTCTGCGCCGGGTTCGGCTCAACTCCCACGCGCCCAGACTGTACCCTGCAGGAATTTCAAATCACAGAATCATAGAAAATAGGATTGGAAGAGGTTGTCGGGGGTTTATCCCGTCATCCTTTGCCCTCCAGCTGCCTCGTAAATGGCTCTTGACAGCTGTCAGTCTGATCTGCTCTTAAAAGCCCCCGGTGGGAGCAGCTCCGTATCGCATGTGTAACCTATTCTACTGCTGCGTCATCCTTGGGGGCTTACAGCAGTTTTCCTAAATTCTGATCTAAATCTTTCTTGCTGTGTTTTAAGACCAGAAATTCTTGTCCTGTCTCCTCTTGGTAGCTGGAACAGGATAATCTCTTCCTTTTGTATCGGTCTTTGTCAGTATTTGAAGATCACAATTACCTCCCTCCACAGTCTTCTAGCCCTAGGTGGAAACCACCCTGTTTCTTTCAGTCTTTCACGTTTTCACATCGTGCCCATTGATTTCTTGCCAAATCTTTCCGTTCTTTGTTGAGAAGCGGTGCCCGGCGCGGCCCACCCCGGAAGCGCTGGGCCGGAGGGGAACACACCACGTTTCTCTCTCTGCCCCCCTACAACCCCTTTCTTTTGGAAAAATCTGCCATCGCCAACCCCAACTTCGGCCTCCCATCAGTGAGCGTGCCAAAGAGTTTCACCAAAAATCTCTGAATATATCCTAATTTGTGATACATCTGCAAGGTCTCTTAGTCCTGGCAGCAAATTATGTTGCTTTATGTGATTTGTTTCGGACCAAACCAGGTCGGCTGTCGCTTTCCACCTCCTTCTCCTGTCGATACTTGCAGGTGGATTGCGTTCACCCCTGCAGTGCCTTTTCAGGAGGAGAGGTTAGGCTGAGTGTACACTTCCCCGAGTTCTCCTTTCCCCCATTTTAAAGATATTCTTTATGTTTGTCCTGTTCCTGTTCGGACACTTTGCCTGTTCTTTGTGAGTTCTCAAACCCCATCGCGTGCAGCTCCGAGGTTGCTTTACCGACCTCCCCGCGTACAGCGGGATGAATCAAATCAGACCCGGCCGACTTGGAAACACCCAGCGTGTACGGGGAATCTTTAGCCTCCCCTTTTCTTATTTTAGCCTGAGTGCTCGGCCCTTTTTCGATGACATTTATTGTTAGCCGTCTGCTCGCAGCTGACCTTTTAAATGAAGGCTGAAGTAAAAAAAATAAAAAATGATTGCGTGCTTAGTTTTTCCCTCTGATATTATCATTCATTCCCCGGTGCATAGGGAAGAAACCCTCTTTCATTTTTCTCTTACTACTAACGCACCTACGGATTGGATTGCCCCTTGTTCCCTGGCCTTTTCCTTCTCGTTGTGTGTCTTGTCCCCACCTTCGTCCACGTCCTCGCCCCTGCACCCGGGCTACCGTTTCTTCCTAATATCCAACCTTCGCCTCCCCTCTTCCAGCCTGAAGCCATTGCCCCGCGTCCTATCGCTACATGCCCTTCTGAAAGGTGCCTCCCCAGCTTCTCGTAGGCCCCTTCAGATACTGGAAACCTGCTCTAAGGCCTTCCCGGAGCCTTCTCTTCTCCAGGCTGGACACCCCCAGCTCTCTTCCCTGCTGCTGCAGTCTTTTCTTAGTAAGAGCTTCATTAATGCATAAGACGTGGGATTTTTTTTCCCTGTTTTCCAATGGCACGGGAAAAAAAGCAGCGGCACCTGGGAGGAGAGATGCGCAACCTCTTTCCTGCTCGCTGTTGCTGCTCCCTCTTCACTCTTTCAGCTCCCCAAAATCCCACTGGCGTCAGCGGCTTTGATTCACTTGAACGTCCGTGGGTCCTCCCTTGCTCTCCCCGTGGGCTGTAACCGTCCCCCCTTCTCTCACTTTGCTTTTACCCCCGGGCTCTTCTCTCCTTCCTCTGCCGGCACCCCCCGCCCCACGCGTGACCCGGGCTGGAGGCAGGGGGGCTGCAGACCTCGCTGCACTGCTGCTCGTCAGCCCGGCACCAGCAGCGCTACGCTGGCAGGATCTACGCCAGCACGTAAAATGAAACCTCCTCAAAATCAACTTACCAATTTTATACAGCCTCGCCACACTCTTGGAGCTCATACAACTTTTTTTTTATATATATATATATATATATCTATAGGGAGAGCTCACGCCTAGCAAAACCAGCTTCTGCTGCTTAGACCATGTCCTAGCGAAGCTTCTGGCAAATTACCGGTGTTTTAGTGCAAACGCTCCATCTTACAGGGAAACGCACGGAGAAATCCCGGCGGGCAGGCACCGGTGCCCCCATCCGCGCAGCAGCAGGAGCCCAAATCCCAAACCCTCGCCTCTAAGCCCCGCAGCCCTGCGGTGCCCCCGCGCAGGCCACGCCGTGGGGGGCTGCGCCCACGCACCGGCCGCGGTGCCGGCGGGTCCCGGCCGGCCGGAGCCACGGAGGAAGGAGGCTGCGGACGCCCTGTGCAATGATGCTCATTCCTTTATTGGTGTCATCGCCAGTTTTCTGAAGGGTGCTGGCGCTTTCTGGTCGTTCCCAGCACCGGGTCAAAGCTACGTTACAGCATATTGAAGAGGTGTCCATCCAAAGCCAGAGGGAGTGTGAGATTAATGACCTCTCTCCATACAGTATGTATAATATATATATATTTATAATATGTCCTGTATATTCATATGTATAGAGTGACAAGGATGGGCCACCATACAGTAAACTTTTGATTTCTAAATAAATCACCAGAGCAACAGGCACGAAAATTTGGTCCTAATCAAGGCCCTCACCTTGTCAGTCAATCCGGAACAGACCCGAACCCACCCCCTCGCAAAAAAAAATATGCCCAAACCCGAAACCCCAAAATAACTGAACGAACAATTAAACCACAAAAAAAAAAAAAAAAAAAAAAAAAAAAAGCCCCAGCCCAGCCCCGTCCCCCCCTCTGGGCTTTGCCCCCTGTACAGTCGCTCACATTGACGGTAAATAGATCCCTCGGCTACACGCGCGCGCCCACACGCACCGACACACACCCATACGTAAATACACACGCACCGACATACGAAGACCAAAGAACATTACAAATATACATCTGAGGCTGCGGCAGCGGTGCAGGGAGGCTGCGGAGCCGCCCGAGGCAGAGGGAAAGCGCCGCCACCAGCTCTCGGCTCCCATGGCCAGCATCTGCTCCCAGCCCTCGGGGTTTGTGCTGAGGAGGCTGGGAGGTCGCCGGCAGCGGTGGAGGGAGACGGAGGGAGCGCGCGGGAGATCTCGGGACCCACACGCACCATGGATGCGATGCAAGCGGCACTTTGACATTGAAAGCGGCTCAGCCCATCCCCGGGTGCTTGCACACCCATCCTGTGCTCTGCTGGAAGGGCTTCCACGTGGATGTGACCACAGTCCTGCTGGACTTGGACGTGTCCTTTGCCGTGACACAGATAAGGACCAACACGTGCCATGGGTGACCAGTGTGGAGCACACGCACCCTTCTACATGATGCTTCGCAACCCGGGGCAAGACAGGAGGAAGGAGAAGACACCATCAGCTCTTGAGCTTTGTCTCCCATGCCCTGGACAGAGAATGGTGGCAAGAGAGACTCTGTCACCTCTTCACCACCTCCGGGCTCCAGCAGCTGCTGATCTGGCTGAAGATGAACTTGGGGCAATTAGAAAACAAGGAAGGGAGGGAAATATATTCCTGCAGGCCACCCTGCTCCTCCCCTTTCTGAGGGCTGTGCTTCCTGACCCTGACTCCCAGACCTATCCTGAAGATGAAACACAGAACCAGGTCTCTCATCCACCAGGTTCCATGGGGCCAGAGCCAGCTCACTCTGGGAAAAGCACATGGGACCCATGAACAACCAACCCCCCGGCTGCCGGCGGTACCTCCGCACAGAAGGAGCTCACCCCAAGCCGTGGAAGGGACCCATCTCTCGCTCCTCACGCCCTTCCTCCTGCACCCTCCTCCCCAGGCTGAGCACAGACCAGGCCTGGCCGTGCTCAAAGGGACTGAGCTCAGTCCTGGCAGCAACCTGCAGCTTCCAAAATCACCTACTGCCAGCCAGCTGCTGGGGTGGGGGAGAAGGGGACAAAGATTCCAGAGGGGCAGAAGGTGTTACGGGGCACAGGTGGGGAAGGGAAGATGGTGGCAGAGGGCAGCAATCAAGAGCACGAGGCAGGACGTTATGGGGATGGGGAGAAGATCCCCCAGCGGCAGAGCAGGGGATGTGTCAGGTGGGTGGGAAGGTCTGTGGATGCCCCAGTGCACCCACAGGGAGCATTCTGATGGGACGCTCCTCTTGGGTGGGACTTGGACTGCTCTGAAGTTGACACAGCTCATGTTTCTGCTCCTGATGTTCAGAATCATAGAATCACAGAATGGTTTAGTTTGGAAGGGTCCTTAAAAAGATCATCTAGTCCACCCCCTGCCCTGGGCAGGGACACCTCCCACCTGCCCAGGTTGCTCCAAGGCCTGTCCAACCTGGCCTTGAACACCTTGAACACTGTGGGGCAGCCACAGCTTCTCTGGGCAGCCTGTTCCAGTGATGTTTCCAGCTGATGTTTCTGCTCTGTGTGCCTCATTCCCTCTCCCTCCCTCACCCTGGGCCCTGCGTGCAGGAGTCATCGCGGTGAGCGGTGACCCGTCCTCCAGTGGAAGAGACTCTCTCCATCACCACAAGACACAGTCCCTACCTGCAGTCTACTCCGCTCTGACTTCCCAGGGACTGGCCTCAGCGTACGTCCCTTTGAAGACCCATATCCTCCCATGTGAACCAGGGGGTGACTCCCTCATTCATTAGGATCTTGTCTAACGAACAGATCTCCTCCACCTCTGCACATCTGGAAGCCATCCCAGGGAAACCATGGCCGCTGGCCTGGCACTGCTAGGGATGGTCCTCAACAAGGACCCACCTGCCCTATATCAAATTGCCGAAAGCTGACCCACCCAGGGACACCGAGCAACGTCCTGGCACCTACATGTGCTGCTGCCGGGGACGGGTTTCAGGTCGCCCGAGTGGCCTCGTGGCTTTCCCCCTCTCATCCATTACCTGTTTCACGTCCATCCCTCCATGACCCACACAATCACCAATGAAGTTCTCCCACCTACGAGGTGACCTCCACATGGTATTACCCAGCCTGGAGGGGAGCGATGGTGACATCACTCCTCTGGGCATCACCATCTTGTCCTGCGTTTCTTCATTGCCTTCAGTTGCCAGGATGGTGACGCTCTCACCTCTGGTCTCCCTTAGGTAGCCTTGCTGTAAGGAGTTGAACACCCACTTAGTCAGGGTGGTGTCAGGCAGCGGGACAGGACAGGACCAGCCGTCTCCAGAGCGTGGCACAGTGGACGAAGTCCTGGCACCACCGGCACCGGCTCGGTTTGGTTAATCTGCAAGCCCCCTCTGTGGATGGAGCTGGCGTTCCTGCAGTGACAGCCATGCCCAGAAGTCAATGAGATGTCATTGCTGCCAACGGTGTTGACACAGGTTGGAGAGTCCCTCTGGGCCTCTGACAAGCCCAGCGCAAGGTGCTGCCACCACGAAGTCTCCAAATCCCTGCAGAAATCGCCACGTTCCCTGGGATCCAGCAGAGCAAATGCAGCACCAGAGTCCAGGGCTGCCTCACCTTCTGCCAAAGCCACCAGCGAGGGGCACGTGCCCTCTCCTGCCGGCTTCACAGAGTCTGACGGTGGGCAGTACACCGGCGGTGCCCACCCCGGTGGTGTCCCCGTGCCCCAGCCCCTGCGCGGGGGCTGCGGCGGCGGCGTGGGGAGGGCTGGGAGCTGAGCGTACCCGAGGAGCCGCCAGCCCTCGGCGTCCTCCAGTCCGAACGCGCCTCCTGACTGCGCATCAACCACTCCATAAATAAATACGTTAAATAAATAAAGTGACAGATCCAGATCGGGGAGGAGGAAAGGGGGGGATGGGGGGCGCAGAGGGAAGGAGGGGGCAGCTCCCCTCACCCCGGGGGCTGTTTGTGAGCGTCTCACACAAACACACGCGCACACAAAGTAGCTGAAGACAAAGACGAATTGGGACCGGTGGAGATGCTGCCGGCTGGAGCCCCTTCCTCGCCGGTCGGCGGGGCACAGTCCTCGCTGCGAGGCGGTGCGGGGGACGGGGGGGTCCGGGACGTCACTCCTGAGCTGGCATCGTGGCGGCGCGCGGGGAGCTGGAGGTGAGGGAGACATGCGTGGTTGAGGATGGCAGTGACCGCGGCGTCTGGCACCTGGAGGGGGGGGACGAACAGAGAAAATCTGGTTTCTTTCTCCTTCCCCTTCCCCTGCCTCCTGCTCTCCCCAAAACCCAGCCATTTTCTCAGTCACTGGCTACGCGGGCAGCACCACCGCGCTGGGCAGGACAACACCTTGTGTCTTATCATCTGGGATAAACGTATGTCATCGAATCACAGACTGGTTTGGGTGGGAAGGGACCTTTAAAGGCCACCCAGTGCCACCCCCTGCCCTGGGCAGGGACACCTCCCACCAGCCCAGCTTGCTCCAAGCCCCGGCCAACCTGGCCTTGAACCCCTCCAGGGATGGGGCAGCCACAGCTTCTCTGGGCAACCTGGGCCAGGGGCTCACCCCCCTCACACCAAAGAATTTCTTCCCAATATCTCATCCCAATCTCCCCTCTTCCAGTGTAAAACCCTTCCCCTTTACAATCTGACGACACCCTGACAACCCATGGCCAGTTTCAACCCCAAAAGGAACCGGGGGGGCTTGCAGCTCCACCTCGAGTCCTCCGCCTGACTCAAGGCCACACGCAGCCCCCGCGCGTCCCCCCCTGCCCGCCAGCACTCACCAGGAGCGGGACTTCCTCACGCGGGAGGCCGCCGGCCGCTCCAGGAAGCTGTCCAGGTGCATCAGCCTCTCCAGATGGAGAGCCCGGGGGTCCTGCTCTGCCGGGTCCCTGCTCCGCTCAAACTCGAAGATGGCTGGAGGGGAGAGGTCCAGCTCCAGGAACATGATGTTCTCAGCCTGCAGCCAGACAGGGCAAAGTGAAAGCCAACACGGGGAGTCACCACATGGCAAAACATGGCACCAGCTCTGGCAAGTCCACACCGCCAAGAGAAGCTGACAGGCACACCGGGGAGCGGAACCCTCCTCTGGCTGCCTCAGCCACAGGGCGAGCTCCAAACTGGAGCCCAGGCTCCCAGCTCTGCCCAGGCTCTTCTGGTCTTTCCTGGGGCTGAGTCCGGCAGGTGAGGCTGAATGGCCCCGTCCTCTCAAACAGCAGGAGCGACCAGAGCCAGTGAGGCAGCAGCTCAAGGACTGGCTGACCACACGGCCACCGATCCTGCCAAGTGGGAGGATAAAGCTGGGAGCTTGAACTGACGTATCCCAAATCATCATGAGCTTGTTTACTCTGTCTTCTTTCTCACTGTTCATCCATGCATCCATCCATCCATCTGTCCATCCATCCATTCATCCGTCCACCCATCCATCCATCCACCCATCCACCCATCCATCCATAGAATCATAGAATCATTTAGGTTGGAAAAGACCCTTGGGATCATCGAGTCCAACCATCCACCCCACTCTACAAAGTTCTCATCCATCCATCCATCCATCTACCCACCCACCTGTCCATCCGCCCATCCATCCACCCATCCATCCACTCATCCATCCACCCATCCATCCACGCCCCCCGTCCACCCATCCTCCCTTCCATCCTCCCTCCCTCCCTCCCTCCCTCCCTCCCTTCCTTCCTTCCTTCCTTCCTTCCTTCCTTCCTTCCTTCCTTCCTTCCTTCCTTCCTTCCTTCCTTCCTTCCTTCCTTCCTTCCTTCCTTCCTTCCTTCCTTCCTTCCTTCCTTCCTTCCTTCCTTCCTTCCTTCCTCTCATCCCTCCATCCCATTTATCCATCCCATTTAACCAATGCTTCTTGTCCCCCTGGCACGCACCAGTGCCTTCTCACTTACCCGGTACCGAGGATGAGATCCCATGGCCATGGCCACGCGGGCGTACTGGCTGATGGGTCTCTTGTACCCCACCGCAGAGGTGGGCCGCCTCTTCATTTGGTTGCTGTTTCTAAAAACAGAAATTGAGAGGAACATTTATTACAGAACACAAATTCCTGCTAAAAACGCATCCAAACAGTGACGAATGGAGGTTGTGTACAGTGAGTGAAGGGTGGCCCTTCCCAGTGGGGCTTGGCTTGGAGAGGATTTCCACCCGTAGGCAGCTCTAAGTGCCCTGGGGTCCCTGCTGTGCCCCCCCGCCCGGGGACATCCCATGCCCGTGGGTCGGGAGTGCTGGGGCAGAGCGTGGGTCGGGGACGTACCCTCCGGTGGGCACCAGCGGCTGGAACTTCCACTGGTCCTCGTCCCCGTCGAAGTACAGGCGGTTCATGATCTTGTTCTTCTCCTCCGGTGGGATGAAGTTCTCGATGATCAAGTACCTGAGTGAGTGACCGGCCAAGAGCGGGACAGAGCGGGGGCAAGGGGGCGGGAAGGAGCAAGAGATGAAGGAGTTGATGTGACAAGTGACAGAAAACAGGTTGGAAAGGGAGAGGAAAGGGATGTCAGGAAGAGAGGGAGACACAGGGAAATGGGAAAACATCCAGAAGATGGAAACAGAGAGGTTGACGCAACAGATCCAGCCGACAGAGGGGCAGGAGCGGGAGGGCAGGGGAAGGCGGGCTCAGAGGGAGCCGAGGCAGCTCTGATGGCTTCCCCCCAGCCAGGAACCCGTCTCCTCTCCGACCCGTCCGCTCCCCCGGCTGCCCGACCGCGAAATAAAGCACAGCTCAATGATGCAAAAGGGACGCCAAAGGGAGTCTTTTTTTTCCCCCCTTTTTTGGGGGCAAATTGAGCAGCTGCAGGAAATCGTTTCGAGTCGATGAGTTGCTTCACTGAGTTGCCGGTGGCTTTTACAAGGTTTGAACCATGTTTGAAGGGGAAGGTAGCAACATTTGAGATGAAATTTTGCTTCTAGTAAAAGTATAAAAATTTTACCTTCAAAATGCTAAAAAATATATATAGGTCCGGGTGGGATTTTTTAAAGGCATTGGATAAGATTATTGCTTGAAGTGAAAACAAACGGACTAAAGGAGGTGGACCAGCAGCTGCGTCTCCCGCTGGGAGGTTCCTGCAGGGAAACCGCAGCTCGGCTTTGCTGGGTGCCGGGAGCTCCCGCGGGGCTGGGGCTCACCCCGAGCCCCCCCGAAGCTGCTCTCCCCCCGCCGAGCGCGCTGGGGCCGGGGCAGGACTCCAGGTGCCCTCGGGGGACCGAGGTGGTCGCTGCCGCGCTGCCGTTCCCGCTGGCCGTTTTCTGGGGCTTCACCTTTCCGGGCGAGCGTTCAATACTCCCGCCTGCAGCTCCCCCAGCCCAGGGCGTTCACGTACGTTTCACACCCTCTGCCAGCGCTGACGGGGCTCCCCGTCGGTGGGTGTATCGATCCCTCCAGCGGCGCACCCCAGCTCCGCTCTCAGCACCCCAAAGCTCTGCTCTGAGCACCCCAGCTCCGCTCTCAGCACCCCAAAGCTCTGCTCTGAGCACCCCAGCTCTGCTCTGAGCACCCCAAATCTGCTCTGTGCACCCCAGCTCTGCTCTGAGCACCCAGCTTTCCTCTGTGCACCCCAAATCTGCTCTGAGCACCCCAGCTCTGCTCTGAGCATCCCAGCTTTCCTCTGTGCACCCCAAATCTGCTCTGAGCACCCCAGCTCTGCTCTGAGCATCCCAGCTTTCTTCCAGGCACCCCAAATCAACTCTGCACACCCCAGCTCTGCTCTCGGCACCCAGCTTCCCTCTGTGCACCCCGGCTTTGCTCTGAGCACCCTGCTCTGCTCTGAGCGCCCCAAATCTTCTCTGAGCACTCAGCTTTCCTTTGTGCACCCCAAATCTGCCCTGTGCACCCCAGCTCTGCTCTGAGCACCCCAAATCTGCTCTGAGCACCCAGCCCTGCTCTGAGCATCCCAGCTTTCTTCTACGCACCCCAAATCTGCCCCCTACACCCCAGCTCTGCTCTGAGCACCCAGCTTTCCTCTGAGCACCCCAAATCTGCTCTGAGCACCCAGCTCTGCCCTTTGCACCCCAGCTCTGCTCTGAGCACCCAGCTTTCCTCTGCGCACCCCAAATCTGCCCTGTGCACCCGGCTTTGCTCTGCGTTCCCCAGCTTTACTCTGTGCACCCCGGCTCCGCTCTGCAAAGCCCAGCTCTGCCCTGCACACCCCAGCCCTGCTCTGTGCGCCCCCGTTCATCCCTGCAGACCCCGCACGGCTGCGCCCGGGCGCGGGGGGGACGCACGACCACCTACTTGAGCTTCAGCTCCCGCGTCTGCTCGTTCTGCGCCTCCTCCAGGTCCTGGCGCACGCGGATGTACTCGTCGTGCTGGTCCTGGATCTCCGCCTTCACGGCCTGCAGCTTGGCGTACAGCTGGGGGAGAGCAGCAGCCCCTCAGCCCCGCGTTCGGGGGGCTGCGGTGACCAGCGGGACGGTCCCCCCCCCGCCGCCTGCCAGGCTCTCACCTTCTTCAGCTTCTTGGTTTTGATCTCCACCTCCTGCTGCAGGGAGGTGTAAGTCTCCCGTAGCTCCATGGTCTCCTCGTCCCGCAGCAACATCTCCTGCTGCATCTCCCGCTCCCGGCGTTTCTGCAGTGGTGGGGGGGGAAAACGCTCAGAGCCGGGAGGGGGAACCGGCCCCCCGGGACACCTCCATCGCCCGACTGAGCCGGGTCAGGCCCCTGCACCGTTACCTGCTCGGCTATCTCCTGCCGCTTCAGCTCCAGCATCTTCTGCTGCTCGTTGGTGTGGTCCACGATGGTCCTGCCGCCGATGAGCAGCTTGCTCTCCATCGCCTGGGGGGGGCAGAGCAGGGGGGGTCAGGGCATGGCCCCATGGGGTTTATCCCCAGCCGTCCTCACCGGGTGGTCACCCCGTCCCTGGTCCCCATCCTGGGCTCCCCGTCCTCACCCCTGGCTTCGGGGAGGTGGGAGCTTTCGGTGCGGCACAGGCTTCGGTCCCCAGCTGCTGGGGAGGGGGCTGCGCATGGACCCCGACCAGCCTGGGGCTGGTTCAGCATCCCCCCATCCCACCCTGTCACCCACACCCCCCCATCCCACCCTGTCCCCCACCCTGTCCCATCCCACCCTGTCACCTCACCCACACCCCCCCATCTGACCCCGTCCCATCCCACCCTGTCCCCCACCCTGTCCCATCCCACCCTGTCACCTCACCCACACCCCCCCATCCCACCCTGTCACCCACCCTGTTCCATCCCACCCAGTCACCCACAACCCCCCATCCCACCCTGTCACCCACCCTGTCCCATCCCACCCTGTCACCTCACCCACACCCCCCCATCTGACCCCATCCCATCCCACCCTGTCACCTCACCCACACCCCCCCAACTGACCCCGTCCCATCCCACCCTGTCACCTCAACCACACCCCCCCCGATCCCACGCTGTCCCACCCCACCCCACCCCACCCCAGCTGTGTCCCATACGGGTGTAGGTGCGCACACACGTATGCACACACCTGTGCACGGTCACACCCCCCGCCCACACACACGTGCACACACACGTGCACCCACATCTCCACACCCCCCCCGTGTGCAGGTGTCTGTGCTCACACACAGGCACGCTCTCCTTTACCCGCCGCACGCACACGCTCGTGTACAGCCCCCACGCACGCACAGGTGAGCGCACTCGCGTGTGCACGTTCCCGCGTGTCCCGGCTTGCCCAGAGCAGCTGTGGCCGCCCCATCCCTGGAGGGGTTCAAGGCCAGGTTGGACGGGGCTTGGAGCAACCTGGTCTGGTGGGAGGTGTCCCTGCCCAGGGCAGGGGGTGCCACTGGGTGGCCTTTAAGGTCCCTTCCCACCCAAACCGTTCCGTGATTCCATGATGCCGTGCATGCCCGTGTGCGTCCACGCGCCAGGCGTGTACCCGTGCTGGAGACACGTGCCCCGTGTGCCAGGCAGTGCACCAGCAGGGTGAGTCTGAGCACACCGGTGCGGGGGGTGGTCACTCCGTGGGCCGCGTGCGTGCACACCCGTGTGAGACGCATGTGTGCACACCCGTGTGTGAGACGTGTGTGTGCGCCTGTAGCCGCGTTCCCGTGCCAGTGGGACAGCGCGGCTGGCACCAGTGGGCAGGAGGAGAGGGGGGGGCCGCCCTGTGCCCCCCACCGCTGCAGCTCAGGGCCGTGGGCAGGGACGGATCCAGACGTCCCCACGCCACCGCACGCGGCTTTAAAAATTCATGTCCCAGACACAGCGCCAGCGGCAGCAGCGCCCGCCGCCGTCCCCAGGGTGTCCCCGCCAGCCGCTGACCGTCACTGCACCAGCACACAGCAGCCCCCCCCCCATTTTTAGAGTCCCCCTGCACCCCCAGAGCAAGGGCCCCGAAGGCAAAGCTCCCTCCCTGCTCCTCGCCGTGCCCGGACCCCCCCCAGCCATAGCCAAGGCCCTTCCAGCAGGAGGGCCGTGACGCCACGCCAAGGGGGGACGCTGGCACTGGGGGGCACACGTGGCATTCATCGGTGCCACCCTGTCCCCGGGAGTGCCGTGCCCTCCAAGGCCGTACCTCAGCACCACCCCAGGCACAGAGGTGGGGGCTCAGGCAAACCAGCGGCCCCCGGTCACACCGACAGCCCTGGGGGCAATATTCTATTGCCCCTCTTTTTCCCCTCTTTTTCCCCCTTCCCAGCCCCACGCAGGACGGCTGTGGGGGTGTGCAGCGTGTGGTCTGAGGGGTGTGAAAGCAGCCCCCCGCCCCGCACCCATGGGACAACCCCTGCGTCGCACCACCACCTCCCACCTTCCCTTCCCCCCCCCAGGACCGTTGCAGCCGTTCAGCGCTATGGGGCCCCCCCATGGGTGCCCCATCCAGCCCCCCCGACCATGCTGCACCCCCCAGACCCCAGCACTGGGGGTTCCTCCTTCCTCCCGGCCCTGTTGCCTTCAGCTGGGTGCCGCTGGCCGGGCATTTTGCCTGGAAGCCACCGGGTTACCGTGGGGGGCTGAGACCCCCGAGGGCAGCCCCCCCCCCCGGCCCCCATGCCTCCCCCCGCCAGGGCTCCCGGGGGCACTGGGGTGCTACGGACCCCTCACACCTCCTGCTCCAGACCCAGCTCTTGCACCCCGTGATGGTGAGTGTCCCCAGCACCCCGATGAGCTGCAGGGAGGGGATCGGGGGGGACCCGGGACGATGCTCGGCCAGGGCAGGGTGCTGCCACCCCTCCCCGTGGGGCTCCCTGCCGGCGACACCGCCCTCGCCGCTGGATTACGGGGCTTTTAGCGCTGCCGTTTTTGCCCTGGCTAAAGCATTTATTTATTCTCCCTAACGAAGACGACTCCAAATCTTCTTTAGCGCGTGGGGCAGATTGAATGCTAAGCCGCTCACGGGGGCTCATTTCCGGCACCCAAATAACTTCTCCGGCACTTTCCCGCCTGCTGACCCCGGCCTGGGTGCCAGGGTGCATGTCTGGGTGCCAGGGCGCACATCTGGGTGCCAGGTTGCACATCTGGGTGCCAGGGCACACATCTGCCGGGGGCGGGGGGGCTGGCCCCAGCCTCTCCCAGCTCTGGCAGTGCCGCAGGGCAGAGCCAGAGCCCACGTCCACAAGTGTGACAGCGAGACGGGGACCAGCCTGCGTCACCCGCGCGTGTGTGGGGCACCCCGTGTCCCCCCTGTCACTACAGCCGCATTTTCCATGGTCACTACGGAGCCGTTGAACACGTGAGCGGGACACAGGGCTCTTTCCAGGCCGGTGCCTCCTTGCCCGGCCCCGCTGCGTGGCACACTTGCCCAGGGGACAGGGAAGCCACCCAGTGGCCCCTGCACTGTCCCCCCAGGCAGGTTGAGCATCGCTGCTGGCTCTGCCCCTCTGTCGCTGGCACAGGGGGGATTTTTGCCCCCTGGGGCGATACCTCGCTGGTGCGACAGTCCTGCACCCCCAGGGCCAGAGGGTCCCAGTGCACGGGGTGGCTCCGAAGGCCACCAAAGGGGACACGGCATCACCTTGCCTCCGGCCCTGCCCCATTACTCAGCAGTTACAGGACACGCCGTGGCCCCGAGCCAGCCCCGCTGCGCTGTGCCGGACCAGGAACTGCGCGGGATGGCTGCCAGCGGCAACCTGCGCTCCACCGGCCGCGGGGAGCCCACCGCCACGCCGAGCATCCTGCGCTGCCGGGACACCCGCCATGGCACATCCGTCATGGCACATCCGTCATGGCACATCTGTCACACCAGCTGGTGACCGGTGTCACCCCCATGGCTCTGCCCTGGTGGCATGTCCCAGTGTGAGCCCACAGGTCTTTGTGCAGGCATCCAGGCATGATCACACACGCCTGGGCATGGCCATGTGTCCTGGACACAGCCATGGGTCCCTGGGCATGGCCACATGTCCCTGGAGCTGCAACAAACACAGCTCTGGCCACGGAGGAGGGTACGAGAGCATCCCCGAGCATCCCCCTGCTCAGCCCCCGAAATCCCAGCCGTGTCCCCACCTGGAGGGCTCCGTCCCAGGTCTCCAGCCGGGCCACCGCATCCGGGCCACCGCGGTGACAAGAGGGGCTGTGCCAGGGTGTGATGTGGTGGGTCAGGACGCCAGGGCTCCTTCCCCACCGCTGTGACCATTGTCCCAGCCCAGCGCTGGCGCCAGCCCCGCAGCAGCCATGGGCAGGCAGGAGGGGTCCGGACCCCCCAGCCTCACTGGGGACGGAAGCAGGGCTGGCGGGGGGCAGTGGTGCAGCCCCGGACCCCCGGCACGGCCACCTGGGGCTGGGCTGGGGCTGCCGGGGCCCCTCTGGCACTCAGCATCCCCAGGCTGGTGGCTCGGAGGGTGACAGTAACATGCCCCCACCCTCCCCGCTCTGGCTGCAGGGGGCCAGGAAGGATTTGAGGGGTGGGGGGTCCCCGCAGAGCTGGCAGGCCCTGCCCGCGGGCTCACAGCCCTGCTGTCCCCGCGGAGCCCTGCGGGCTGGGCGGGAGCCGTGGGGCTGGGCAGGATGCGGGGGGCAGGCGGTGCCGCGTCCCCAGCCCTGGGCGTGTTCCCAGGGCCACCAGGGACGAATCTGCAGCATCACTCCCCAGCCCACCGCAGGCTGCTTTGTTGTGCTGAGGAGGACAAGAGCTGAGCACAGCAAACTCGTGCCACCAGTGATCCACTCCCCCATGGCACTATCCACCCTGGCCCCCAGGAGCTCCCACATGAGGTCCCCACGCAGGTCCATGTCTGAGGGCAACCTCAGGCCACCCCCACACAGTAGCATGGGGCTGCCCTTGGGCACCCTGCTTGGGCATCCTGCTTAGACATCCTGCCTGAGAGCCCACCTTGCATGGACACCCTGCTTGGGAGCCCACCTTGCATGGACACCCTCTTTGGGAGCCACCTTGCATGGGCACCCTGCCTGGGAGCCCACCTTGCATGGACACCCTGCCTGGGAGCCCACCTTGCATGGGCACCCTGCTTGAGAGCCCACCTTGCATGGGCACCCGCCTGGGACCCATTCAAGCACCCCACAAGGGACTGGAGGCAAAGCACGTTCTTCCCCCAGCGTCACTCACAACGGCGCGTGGCGACACCTACCTTGTACTTGGTGGCCAGCAGCTCAGTGGCCTCCTGCTCCTTCCGCAGATCCTCTATCATCTTCTCCTTCTCCTGCAGCAGCTTCTGCTTCTCCTCGCTCACTAGGCTGTGGTCATCCTGGATAGCGGCTTTCTCCTCTTCCAGCCTCTCCTTCTGCTCCTTCAAGTAATTCTCCATGTTCTTCTCCAGGCCGTCCTCGTTGTCGTCCTCCCCTTCGTTCTCCGTGGCGCTTTCTCCATCCACCGCTTTCTTCCTCCGGCTGCTTCTTCTCCTCTTCTTCCCCAGCATGCCACGTTTCTCCAGCTGGGCTTTCAGCCGGATGATCTCCTCCTGAAACTCCCGCAGCAAGGTGTCCTTGGGGTCCTCGTTCACCCGGGGCTTGTTCTTGATGTTCTTGGCCCTGTTGGCGAACCTGAGGGTGGAGAGGCTCTCGTCGTAGCTGTGAGAGGCCGGGCCCAAGGTGGCCACCATGATTGTCTTGGCGTTGCCCCCGAGGGAGTCCTGCAGCAGGCGGGTCAGCTTGGAGTCCCGGTAGGGGATGTGCGTGCTCTTGCCGTCCACGAGGGCGGAGATGACATTGCCCAGGGCGGAGAGGGAGAGGTTGATCTTGGACGCTTCCTTGGGGCGCTCTCCGTGGGCCCCCATTTTGCTCTGGCGCTCGCTGCCGGCCAGGTCCACCAGGTTGAGCTTGCCCACGCGGATGTGCTCCTCACCGTCCGGCCCCGTCTCACTGCACTCGATGGTGATGAGGAAGATGGCGTGGGAGCGCGAGCTGTGCTCGTTCATGTTGGTGCTGCCCACGGACCGCGTCTGGCTCCCCAGGTTCATCACGTGCTCGATCTCCTTGACGTTCTTGGTCACGAAGGAGGAGAGGTCCTTGATGTACACCCCCGTCTCGGGGTTCTCCTTCAGCTCCAGCTTCTTGCTCTGGTCCTTGGCGAGGAGGTCCCTGATCTCCTCCTGGTAGATCTCCAGGTACGAGGCCCTCACCAGGTACTGCTGGTTCTGCGAGCGGGAGATGTGGGTGAAGATGTGCTCGAAGGAGATGGGGATGATGCCCCGCTTCTCCGGCTCCGCCCAGGCCCCCTGCATGGTGTAGGTCTTGCCGGTGCCGGTCTGGCCGTAGGCGAAGATGGTGCCGTTGAAGCCCTGCAGCACGGAGTCGATCAGCGGCCGGACCGTCTCGTCGTAGAGGTCCGCCTGCTTGGAGCTGGCGTCGTAGACGGCGTCGAAGGTGAAGGTCTTGGGCAGCTCTCCGGGGGCGGCGCGGGGGTTGCGGATGCTCACCTGCCCCAGCTTCACGTCCAGCTCCAGGACGCGCTCGTAGCCCGCCGCCTCCTCCTTCCTGCTCATGGGCCGGCACCGGGCCACCACCTTCAGCGCCTCGCAGCCGCTGCGGGACTTACCGGCCATGGCGGCGGCGGGCGGGGCCGGCGGCGGCGGCGGCGGCGGCGGCGGCGGCGGCGGGAGCGGGGCCGGGGCCGGGGCCGGGGCGGAGCGGGCGGGGGGCGGGGGGGGGCTCAGCCGCGCCGCCCCCGCAGCATCCCCCGGGCCGGGGCCGGGGCCGGGGCCGGGCGCGGGGTGCGGGGTGCCGGGGGGCGGCGGGGCGGCCCCGCCGGGCGCTCGCTCATGGCAGGCGGCGTGCGGGGCCGGGCGGGGCGCGGGCGGCGGCGCGGCTGATTCGCTGCCGCCCCGCAGACGGGCAGGGAGCGGGCCCGGGGACGGGCGGGAGCGACGGCCCGGCCCGGCCCCCCCCCGCCCCCCGCCCGGCACGCCGGGAGCTGTAGTCCGGCCTTTGTGCTGCCGAGGGGCGGGCGGCGGGGCCAAGGATGCGGGATCGGGACGCGGAACCGGGATGCAGGGCTGGGATGCGGGATGCAGGATTGGGATGCAGGGCTGGGATGCGGGATGCAGGATTGGGATGCAGGGCTGGGATGCGGGGCTGGGATGCGGGATGCAGGATTGGGATGCAGAACCAGGATGCAGGGCTGGGATGCGGGGCTGGGATGTGGGATGCAGAACCGGGATGCAGAACCGGGATGCGGGGCTGGGATGCAGGGCTGGGATGTGGGATGCAGAACCGGGATGCAGGGCTGGGATGCGGGGCTGGGATGCAGGATTGGGATGTGGGTTGCAGAACCGGGATGCAGGATTGGGATGCAGGGCTGGGATGCAGGGCTGGGATGTGGGATGCAGAACCGGGATGCAGGATTGGGATGCGGGGCTGGGATGTGGGATGCAGAACTGGGATGCAGAACCGGGATGCAGGATTGGGATGCAGGGCTGGGATGTGGGATGCAGAACCGGGATGCAGGATTGGGATGCAGGGCTGGGATGCAGGGCTGGGATGCGGGATGCAGGATTGGGATGCAGAACCAGGATGCAGGGCTGGGATGCAGGGCTGGGATGTGGGATGCAGAACCGGGATGCAGAACTGGGATGCAGGGCTGGGATGTGGGATGAAGGATGCAGAAGGCAGGATTGGGATGCAGGACTGGGATGTGGGATGCAGGGCTGGGATGTGGGATGCAGAACCGGGATGCAGGACTGGGATGCAGGATTGGGATGCAGCAGTGGGATGTGGGATGCAGGACTAGGATGCGGGATTGGGATGCAGGATGCAGACCCGGGATGCAGGACTGGGATGCAGGATTGGGATGTGGGATGCAGAGCTGGGATGCAGGGCTGGGATGTAGGATGCAGGACTTGGATGCGGGATTGGGATGCAGTGCTGGGATGCGGGATGAAGGATACAGAATGCAGGACTGGGATGGGGGATGCAGAATCAGGATGCAGGATTGGGATGCAGGGCTGGGATGGGGGATGCAGGATGCAGAACCGGGATGCAGGATTGGGATACAGGGTGCAGAACTGGGATGCAGGATTGCGATGCAGGGCTGGGATGCAGGATGCAGAACTGGGATGCAGGGCTGGGATGCAGGATGCAGGATTGGGATGCCAGACTGGGATACAGGATGCAGGATTGGGAGGCAGGACGGGGATGCAGGATGAAGGATACAGAATGCAGGATTGGGATGTGGGATGCAGGGTGTGGGGTGTGGGATAAAGGATGCAGGACTGGGATGCAGGTTGCAGGATGCAGGGCTGAGATGCAGGATTGGGATGCAGGGCTGAGATGCGAGACGAAGGATGCAGGGCTGGGATGCGGGATACGGGATGCAGAACGCAGGACTGTAATGCGGGATGAAGGACTGGGATGCAGAATGCAAAGTGTAGGATGTGGGATAAAGAAAGCAGGATATGGGATGCAGGACTGGGATGCAGGACTAGGATGCAGGATACAGAATAGAGAGCTGGGATGCAGGATGCAAGGTGTGGGATGCAGGATGCAGGATTTATATGCAGGATGCAGAGTAATTTTTGTGGGATGCAGGATGCAGGGTTGGGGTGCAGGGTGCAGGGTGCAGGATACATGGTGTGGGATAAGGGATGCAGGGTGCAGGATACATGGTGTGGGATGCAGGATGGAGGGCTGGGATGCAGGGTGCAGGGTACATGGTGTGGGATAAGGGATGCAGGGTGCAGGGTACATGGTGTGGGATGCAGGATGGAGGGCTGGGATGCAGGGTGCAGGGTACATGGTGTGGGATAAGGGATGCAGGGTGCAGGGTACATGGTGTGGGATGCAGGATGGAGGGCTGGGATGCCGGGTGCAGGATACATGGTGTGGGATAAGGGATGCAGGGTGCAGGATACATGGTGTGGGATAAGGGATGCAGGGTGCAGGGTACATGGTGTGGGATGCAGGATGGAGGGCTGGGATGCAGGGTGCAGGATGGGGCAGGAGAGGGCAGGGGGAGACGCCCAGCCCCAGCAGTCTGTCAGGGACAAAGCTCTTTCCTCGGGCCTGGCAGCCAGGACAAGGACATCTCCCCCCACCCCTTCTCCTGCGGGGCCAGGCCAGTGTCACCTTCGTCACCCTCATCACCCTCGTCCCCTCGTCACCCTCACCAGCCACCCCTGTGGTGTTTTGGGGTCACTGGACTGCTCTGGGCCGTGCCTGCCCCTCAGCGCAGCGAGCCCCCGCCTCCGGTGCCGGTCCCCAGCCCTGTCCCTCTGCCAGCCCCAGCGCGGATGGCGTGTCCCTGCATGGGCTCGCTTGCGGCCCAGCGGGAATAATCCCCGGCGCCTTACGGGAGAGGCAGCCCCGGGCTGCGGTGGGAGATTAAACATTCTCGTGGTTAATCAAGTCTCAGCAGCCGCCCATTCCCCGGAACCAGAGATTATCCTATAATTAATTAATTAGGGTATTTGCTGCCATACGCAGGAGTGCCTGGTGCAATCCAAGGCCTCCCCCTCCCCGAAGGCACAGCCCCAGCGGTGGAGGGGGACGGAGGTGACAATGGAGGGCATGACGGAAGGGGGGTGGAAGAGGGATGCAGCAGGGATGGAGGGGAGATGGAGAGGGGAGGGAAGTGGATGGAAGTGGGATGGGGGGGACAATGGAGGGGGGATGCAGGGGGAGTGGAGCAGATGATGGGGAGGGTGGAGGGGGATGGAAGCTTCAGTGGAGGGCATGATGGAGGGGGGGTGGGAGGCGGGATGCAGCGGCGAGGGAGGGAGGGATGGAAGGGGGATGGGAGGGATGATGGCGGGGGCGGGGGGATGGAGGGGGATGGAGAAGATGATGGGGAGGGTGGAGGGGAATGGAGAGGGGATGGAGGGGGCTATTGATGGGAATGGAGGAGGGATGGAAGGGCAATGAGGGCATGGAGGGGTGGCGGACAGGGGGATGGAGGGGGTGGAGGAGGGATGGGGGGGAAATGGGGGCGGGGGGCTGTGGAGTGGGGATGGAAGGGGGTAACGGGTGGAAGGAGGGGGTGATGAGGGCCATGGTGGGGTGACTGCTGGGGCCCGGGCTGCCCCATCCCAGTGCTGAGGAGTCGGACGGGGCACCGCAGGACTGGGCTTCACCCCGCGCCAGGCTGCAGAGCGGGGCCGGGCAGCACCGCACCCCACGCGTGTGTCCGGGGGGTCCCGCCGGGCTGGGGTGACGCTTCTCCCGGGGAACGATGCAGGGCAGGACAGGGGTCTGCACCGGGGCCACCGCCCCTCTCCTGCCCTGTCCCGGGGAACGGTCTGTCCCGTGGGCACGGCCGTGGGGCGGGGGTCAGCCTCTCCATGGGGGCCTGACCGTCCCGTCCCTCCCAAATCCCTGTGCCATGGGGCAGGGACCCTGGTTCTGCCTGTGGCACTGGCCCCGTGTCCCCAAGGCGGATGGGTTCAAGGGCGCCCTGGCCCTGCTCCCCTGGCAGCCCCCAGCCACGGTGCCCCGGCCCCCGATCCCCCCCAGGACCGGGCTGTGGTGACAGGTAGGGGTGACACGTAGGAAAGCGGTGATATTTAGGCAGGGCATGTCAGAAAGGCAAAGTGACATAGAGGGACAGGGTGACACGTCAGGAGAGGGTGACACGTGGCATGTAGGGAGGGGGTGACGGGTAGGGACAGGGTGACGTGTCAGGATGGGGTGACCTGTAGGGACACGGTGACATAGGGATGGGGGGACAGGTAGGGGCAGAATGACACAGAGGGACACAGTGCCACACAGGGCAGGGTGCCACGCGGGGCAGGGTGACATGCAGGGCAGGGTGCCATGTAGGGACTGTCCCTTGCCCGCAGGTGTCAGCACCAGACTGGATCGTGCTGCTGGTGGCCAGTGGCCTCTGGCCTGGCCTCGGGGACAAACTTCAGGGCAGCCCAGCGATGTCCCCGGGTGGGGGGTGAGCGGACCCTCATTGTGCCCCTCCTGGGCCAGCCTGGGGTATATGGGCAGGGGCATGATGGGGCACCTGCCCCACAGCAGCCCCCAAAGCCACCCGGGCAGAGCCCTGAGCCCCCCGCTACCCCCGACCCTTTGCTCCACAGGGGGATATGGCGCATATGGGGGTCACACCATGGGCCCCAGGGGACCCCCACCACCGTCTGCATCCCATCCATGTGTGAGGGGGGGGTGTGGGCTGGGGGACCCCGGGGCAGCCCTGGCTGGGGGGGTCCTGGTGGCGTGCCCAGGGCCCATAGACGTGCTGGTGCGGGTGGCGGAGCGGGAGGCCGCGTGGGCGGCGGAGCGCCCGGGGGGGGGATGGCCAGGCCCTGAGTCACGGGGCGGGGAGCAGGGCGAGTCGGGGCGGGGGGAGGCGTGCGGTGACTTACGGCCCCGCTGGCCCCCCGGTGGGTCCCCATGCGGGGTGAGGGGGGCACCCACCCGCTCCCACCCACACCCCAGGGTCTGAGGGTCTCTGTGGCCCCACAGCGGTGCTGCCCCCTCCCTCATTCGCTGCAGGTACCGCACGGGTGTCAGTGCCATGGTGGGGGCGAGCCCAGGGGTGACACTGGGCTGGCTGGGACAGGGGACACGGTCTGGGTGTCACACAGCGTGGGATGCCATTCGAGGCCTGACCGTGGGCGTGGATCAGCCCCAAAAAGCTGGGGGGCTGAGGGGTCCTGCTTCCCACAGCTGTTCCTCCCACAGCCTCAGCTTTCCTGTTGCCCCGTCCCATGTCCCCACGTCCCACGGCCACTCCAGGACATCGCAGCCATCCCTCAGGCATCGCGGCTGCTCTTTGGGACAACACAGACATTCCTGAGAGGCCGCCCTAGGAGATCTGGCTGGTTTTAGGTACCGTGGCCACCCCTGGGACACCACAGCCATCCCTGGGACACCATGGTCACCCCCAGGACACTGCAGCCATCCCTGGGATATCACAGCCATCTCTGGAACACCATGGCCACCCCTGCAATACCCCTGCCAGTACCATGGTCGCCCCTGGGCCACCAAGGCTGCCCCTGAGACAGCACAGCCACCTCTGGGACACTGCAGCCACCCCTGGGACAGCACAGTCACCTCTGGGACACTGCAGCCACCCCTGGGACACCACGGCTGACCCCAGGAGACTATGGCCATCTCTGGACACCACAGCTATCTGTGGGACACCTTGGCACCACTGGGACACGATGGCTATCTCTGGGACACCGTGCCACCCCAGCCATCCCTCGCTCTGCCCCATCCTGGCCACCGGTGTCCCCGGCCCTCGGGGTGCTGAGCGGAGGGGCGCTGGGGGCAGTTTCCCCTTGGGTTCCTTCCCACCCCGCTGCTTCCCGGGACCCCCCAGCCCTGCCCGTGCCAGGTCCCTTGTGCCACTGTGGGGTGAGATGGGGGCTGCCACGCGGCCGGCGGCAGTGACGCTGGCATGGGCGGCTCTTGCCCTCGCCCTGTCCATGCCAGGGGCCCGTGTGGGCATGGGATGGGGCTACACCCCCCCGAGCCCCCCATGCTCCCATAGAAACACAGCCAAGCTCCGCTCCAGGGAGATGCTCTGCACTGGAAAAAAATGCTGGAAAATGCCAAACGAGCCAATTCCCAGCTCTCGTGGGTGGCCGGGAGGAGCAAGGGGGGGCTGTGGTGCCATATTCCCCCCAGCTATTGGGACACCCAGCACCTTCCGTCCTGCAGCAGCCCCCAGGGTGAAGCATCCCCTGGGGCTGGGGGGACCTGGGGCTGCCCAGACTTGGCAAAGCTGTGGGCCAGAGTCGTTAAGGAATTAATGGGGAGTGGGGGGGAAGCCCTGCCAAGCCGGGCAGGTTTCCGGCAGTGGCTCTGGCCAAACCACGCCAGCGTCACTTGCAGTGAGGCCGGAGGCTGTGCCGAGGGGGTGGCTGTGATGGAGAGCCCTCCAGCTCGACATCCGTGGCACGGTGACAGTGGGACAGCAAGGACAGAGGGGCAGCAGGGCCCTGCCTGTGCCGGGTGCTGGCAGCGGGGTGACAGGAGACCTTGCGATGCCCTTTCCATGTCTGCCCCGGCCTCTCAGGTTTCCCGGGCTGCCTGGCCCGGGCAGCAGCGTCAGCCGGAGCTGGGCAGACGTGGGAGGGAAGGGACGCCCAGTGATGGCGCTGGTGGTGACACTGTCACCCATGGGATCCTGCGGTCCCCATCCCATCTCCTCCAGCACCGTGGTCCCTGGGGCTGTTGGGCCATCCTGGGCTCTCTGCCAGGGCTGCGCACAAGGGGAAATGGTGCCAGGGATGCGCTGGGACATACCTGTGGTGTGGCAGCTCCCCCGAGCCACCGACAGCCCTGTCTCCCCATGGGCTCAGCCCCGGCTGCTCCCGGTGCGGGGCTGGGCAGTGCCGCCAGCTCCCTCCTCCCCAAACCCTTGTCCGAGGTTGGCTCAAAGCTGCTCCGATCGCGGCCTCGACTCAGGGCCGGGACACAGAACATGGCACTTGGCCTCCACCTCCTCCCACTTGGCTCCTCATTGTCCTCATGGTCCCTTATTCCCACGTCCCGGTGCCATTCAGCGCGGCTCGCTGCCACTGCCAGCCCTGTCGCGCCTTCTCTTTGCTTAAGCCAAGGTTGCAGCGGGAGCGCTCCCAGGCTGCCAAAACCCTCCTACCCCGGCTGCCGCCCCAAAAATGGTGCTGGGGCTCAATGAGCATCCTCTGGGCAGGGTCCTGCCACAGTCAGGAGGTCCCCAGGGGGGACCTCAGCCCTCTGCGGGTGCTGCTGCGGGGACACATAGGAGAGCACGGGTTGGAAGCAGGGACATGGGCTGGGAGCAGGGTTGTGGGTTAGGAGCAGGGAACATGGGCTGGGAGCAGGGACAACGCTCTCCGTGCTGGCAGCATTGGGCTGACATTCCTTAGGCTTTTTCTCAAGATTTGACTAACTGGGACTGGCGTTGGCCGGAGCAGCCCTGGAGAAAAGCCCATCCTCCCTGATGGGGAAGGGGTATGTCCCGGTGTGATGCTGTCCCCGGCTCAGGCAGCAGCTGAGACTGGATCCGCTCGCTTGCCCCCAGCGATCCCCCTTCTCGCCCTCAGCTTTCTTCTCTTGGCTTCTGTGGGGGGAAAGGGACCCTGGGGGGCTGGCAAGCACTTGGCTGCTTTCCCCCCAAACCAATTCATCAGCGTTCCCAGAGATCCACCAGATTTATTTCCCCATTTCCCTCCTCCATGGCAGTTTTGCAGTTCGGTTTAGCCGTATCCCCGTCTGCTCGCGGCACTCCTCGTCAGCCACACGCTCCCGGCTTCCCTCGTGCTGTCCTCGTCTCGACGCGCCGTGTCACCGTCGGGGGAGCTTGTGAAGCAGCGCAGCCTCTCTGGCTGCTCCCCTCTTCCCGGCACTGCCGGGGGGCACGGAGGGTGCCTGAGGAGCCGCCTCTCCCAAATCCTGGACCAGGCTCCCACCACCTCCCAGCCACAGCACCGATGGAAAGAGGCAGCGCAAGCGGCAGGGTCAGCGCGGGGTGGGCTGGGGGAGGCAGGAGCAAGGCAAGCGCTGGTGATGGGGACCGCAGGTGGCTGCCATGAGCATCCCTGGCGGCGACCGGCCACGGCCTCGGGCTCCAGCCACCCCTGGGGCTGAGATCAGAGGTTTTCTGGCTTTTTTTTGGGACTGCGACCTGAGGGTTGGTAGAGCAGCAGAGACTGCCTGGGCAGGGAAAGGGCAGCTCCCACAGCCCCCCGGGAAGGCAGCAAGGGAATAGCTCCGGGGCAAGATTCGCCCCATATCGAAAGTGGGGGGGAGTTGGAGGGGCAAGCGCAGCTCATACTGAGCCTGGATTTCGGATGGATCAGTTTGCCGGCAGCTGACTCTATTATTAGATGGCAGCGGCGGTTCGGGAGCCAGCTCGAGGCACAGAGCTCCAACATCGTCCCATCCACAGGCACGTCGTTAAAGGAAACGGCCCGTTTTCCAAATGACCCTCAGATGCTTAAAACAGCCGGGGGAGTGATGAGCTGCATCTCCTGAGGAAGACGGGCTGCATCTCCTGACGAACGGGAGACAGAGGAATAAAAGCTACTGCGAAGTGCTGCCTCTCCTTGGGGGTGCCCTCCAGGAGAAGACCCTCTGATGTGGCCCCAGAGGATGAATCCCGTTGGGATGTGGGGCTGGATGGCTTACAGGTATCTTGTGCGACTTTGCCGATGACCGGCCACGCTGATGGGGGCTGGAAGGAGCCGGCTTTGGGGGCTGCAGGCTGGCAGCCTACACATGCCCAGTGCCCCATGTCTGTGGCCCCCGAGCCACGTCCCGGCTCTGCCCCAACTCCTGCATCACCTGGGGGAACTCCACAGCGCTTGCCGAGGTCCCGCAGCCCCAGGCTGTGCCCCACCACCGCTCTTCCCATCGCTGCTGTCGCCCCACGGGAGCTGAGGGAGGGGGAAAAGGGATGGCTGGCAACCACGTGGGCGGCTCCAGGCTTTTATCTTGGATCCGGGTTTTCAACAGATGTGGTGTGAGCAATGTCTGTAAGGCAACTAGATCAGCATCATTGCTTGGAGATTAAAGGATTTAATAATCTGCTGGCAAGATGTAATTGAAAGAGGCAGCGCTCTGGTTGTGCAGCGCTCAACAAATGCACCGGGGCGTTCCCACGCTCCCTCCCGAGATCCCTCTAAACCCTCCTGTAAGCGGAATAAATCCCCAGGGCGTGTGGGGCAGGCCCTTTTCCACACAGATCCAGGGACTAACGCTTCATCTTCCTTTGTAGGTAACTACTTATTTATCATTGACATGCTTCTAGGGAGCCCTTCATTCCGTGACCTCAAGCTGCTCCACAAAGAATAAGGAATTGCAGGCAGGTACGTGGCGAGTCCCTGGGTGCCGGGGGGAAGCGGTGCTGCCGCTTGCCGGAGGTCAAAGCACCATTCAGCGGCGGCGGCGAGCCGGCAACCGCCGCTTCTCAGTCCCTTGTTCTAATCGCTGCTCCACTCCCTGGTGAAAAACCTTAGAAAACAAGGCAGTGACTGGCTCTGCAAAGCACTGACGACAACAATGCGGAGCTTCTTCCCCCGCTCGCCGGCAGCATGGGATCATGACCCAGCATTATCCTCAGCAAGTGATGCTGCAACCGGAGGGCAGAAGCTTTTGGCAGCAGAGAGAGAGGCTGAACCTCCTGGCGGGGGGCGGCTGTCCTGGGGGGGCAGGGGCACGGGAAGACCGAGGTCCTTAAGCACTAAACCTGGGGAGGGGGCTGCTGCGAGCCCACGGCCGCGGTCTGCCCCGTGGTGTTGTGCAGAGCCGGGCTGGGCAGTGGCGAGGGCAGAAAGCTCCTCGGACACGTCCAAGCACGCTGCCTGTCTCTGGGCAGAGCCCTGCTGAGCCGCCCGTGCTGGCACTGCTGCGCCAGGAGCCGAGCCGAGGTGACGGTGCAGAAATAAGAGCCGTGCCCGGCACACCGAGCCCTCTGCCAAAGGCGCCGGGCTCTGCCTGACCTTTGCATCCTCCCTGCGCCTGGAAGCGCCGATCAAGTCCTGCTCTCGACGCGGCGGTGCCAGCTGGAACAGAAAATGGGGGAGAGGATCCCCGTTTTAGAACATGGAGCTGCCTTTCTCGTTCCTCTTATTCTCTGGCTGTCCACTGCAGTCCTGCCGGGAGGCAGACGGGGTAAGAGGCAGGGATGTCCGGTCCAAGCTGGTGAAAGCCTGGCCCCACCGCAGCAGTGGTAGGAGATGCTCCAAACACCGGACTGTGGCCTTTTCAGCAGCTGCTCGGTCCGGCTGTGCGGATTAGCTGGAGGCAGGAGGGCGGCTGGGAAGCCTGCTGAGACCCAACACCACGTACGCAAATATCTGCAGAAGAGAAAAGCAGTGTGGGGGACCCTCCTTGCATCACTTTTACTTCCCCTCCTCAGGAATTCCATCTTCCTGACAAAGCTTATTTCTTATATTGGGCTCTCCAGGGGTGCCTCAAAAAATTCACCCAGCTCCCAGGTATAGTTTGGTGTTTATTTATTTTGAGTTCCCCTGCCCTTATGACAACAGTGGAATCAAAACAGCAGCTGGGCACCCGCATGTGCCTACAGCCGGAGGGGTGGCAGGATTTCTGAGCTCCTGGTGGCCCAGGGGACTCGCAGCACAGACCAGGCTGTGGTCACCGCGGCTAAGAGGAACAGTGTCACACGGCAGCAGGTGGAGCAACTTCAAACCCTTCTCTGATCCTCCTCAGACAATGTGCTGAGCACCTGGGGCTGCTACTGCCAGCTCCATCAGGGCTCTTGTCCTCACACAAGTTTTGGGTTCCAGCTGTTCCTGAAGTGGTGGGAGCTGGAAGTGACCTAGGGCTGGGAGGGTCTGTGCTGGAGGGCTTCATGGGAGCTCAACCCTCAAGGTGAGGAACCTGAAATTGTGGGACCAGGACCTCCCCAGCTGGCCCGACCCGTGCCTGTGGCACAGCGGAGCCCCTGTCCCTGCCTTGGCTGGGGGAGGAGCTGGAGAAAACAAAGCTGTTGTTCGCAGCGGCTGCTGATGCCTCCTGGGTGACAAAGATCTCTTCCATCCCTGCGCTCACCGAGGGCTGGGCCCTGCTTTGGGAGAGGATTTGAGTAACCAGCAAGCCCAGCATGTCACTGCTCTCCTCAAGCAAACCTCCCCAAACTTAAATACTGTTGCGCAACTCCCTCGTGATTCACTTTTCCCCTCCCCATGGCGAGATCTGGAGGGCATGCATCTGCGGCGCGGTGTTGCAACCCCTGTGGCTCAGCTGTTCCTGGCAAGCTGGCTCTGACAGACGGGAATAGGCTGCCGGGTCCTGCCGGCTTTCCCCTTCCACCCCCTTCCTCCTAATTTGGTAATTACCCCTCGTCACATCAGATCCGTGCCCTCCTGAGATCCAGACAGAAGACCCTTGGGAGGATGTGGTGGGGATGGCTGTGAGAACCATTCCACCTCTCGCTGGACATCCCCAAATCTACCAGCCCTGCAGCGATGCTCTGCTGACCGGGACTCACTGAGCAACCAAGAGCAAGGGTGTCCTTGTCCTTGGTGGGGTGTCTCCGGCGGGGTCGGTTCCTTCAGGGAGTAACATTTCACATCAGGGCCAGGCTTAGACGTCAGTCGGAAAATACTCTGTCTTGTTTGCAGTGGGATAGGCGAGACTTTGTATTGCTTCCTCTCTAGGATCCTAAAAGATAAACTTCTTTGAAGTCCGTTACCAAACTTCCTAGGACAAAAGGTTATTGTAAACATCGGTGCAAACATCTAGCGATGTGCTTGTGCCGATAAACCCTTGGGGCGCGACTGGAAGCCGCTGGCCCTTGGGTCCCCAGTCGGTATCTGTGGCAGTGCCTTCGCCGCGGAGCTCTCCATGAATCCTGGGGTTTTTTCTCCTTATCTGCTCCATCGTAGACAGGAAGCGTTTCATACGGTGCCCTTAAACTGATCTAGCAAAGCGCTAAAAATAAACCTTCTTTGTGAAGCCGCAAACTCCCGCCCGATCTGCTGTGTCAGCGCCTGGAGAGAACCCACTGTGAGAGTCCAGCCTTTCTTGAGACAGAGCTCGCACCCCCCTCGCCACAGGGGAAGCGTGCCTGCAACCGGGAGCTGCCACGGCCGAAAAAGCACAATACAAAGGAAAAACACCCAAGCGACTGTCTTCAGACATGTGCTGAGCTGTACTTTGGGAGGGGCCGGGTGGGAGGGATACAACTCAAACTAAACCTTTTGAGGTTTAATACACGAACAGTGCGAAATTACCAATCGCAGAATACTTAATTAGGCAAGTGAATTGCAATTGGCGGTGCCGGATCACACTGTGGGACAGCTTGGGTTTGACCGTGTGCGAGCGCTCGCTTGTTTGGAAAGGGCTGCTCCTCCCCATGTTGATGCCATGGGATCTCTAGCAGCCCCCCAAGACGGGACATCTCAAGTGGCTTCAGCGGTGACTCCCCAGCTTGGATCTTGTGGGAGGGTTCACCCTGCAGTCTGGTAAATGCGGGAGCTGTGGCTGAATGCCCAGTAGCCACTGGGAATTATCTTCACTTCTGCGGACGGGGTGACACAGCGTCCTCCGTGCAGCTGCCCGAGTCCACTGCAAACACACCATGTGCAGGATGTACCTGGGCTCCCCGACCGAGTCAACTCCTGAAAGCCCATCGGTCTGTTTGGTTTTTGCTCCCCATTTCACAGAATCACAGAATCACCGAGTCACAGAGTGGTTTGGGTTATAAGGGCCTTAAAGCCCCCCCAGTGGCACCCCCTGCCCTGGGCAGGGACACCTCCCACCAGCCCAGGTTGCTCCAAGCCCCGGCCAACCTGGCCTTGAACCCCTCCAGGGATGGGGCAGCCACAGCTTCTCTGGGCAACCTGGGCCAGGGGCTCACCCCCCTCACACCAAAGAATTTCTTCCCAATAGCTCATCTCAATCTCCCCTCTTCCAGTGTAAAACCCTTCCCCCTCGTCCCACGGCTCCCCTCCCTGCTCCAGAGTCCCTCCCCAGCTTTCCTGGAGCCCCTTGAGGGACTGGCAGGGGCTGGAAGGTCTCCGCGGAGCCTTCTCTTCTCCAGGCTGAACCCCCCCAGCTCTCTCAGCCTGTCCTCCCAGCAGAGGGGCTCCAGCCCTCCCAGCATCTCCGGGGCCTCCTCTGGCCCCGCTCCAACAGCTCCGTGTCTCTCCTGTGCCGAGGCCCCAGCGCTGGAGGCAGCACTGCAGGGGGGTCTCCCCCGAGCGCAGCAGAGGGGCAGAATCCCCCCCTCGCCCTGCTGCCCACGCTGCTGGGGATGCAGCCCAGGCTGCGGGGGGGTTCTGGGCTGCCAGCGCACGGTGCCGGCTCGTGGCCGGTTTCTCCCCCCCGGCACCCCCAAGCCCTTCTCTCAGGGCTGCTCTCCATCCCTCCATCCCCAGCCTGGGCTGGCACCGGGGGTTGCCCCGACCCGGGGGCAGGACCCTGCACTTGGCCTTATTGGACCCCATGAGGTTCACAGGGACCCACTTCTCCAGCCTGTCCAGGTCCCTCTGGATGGCATCCTGTCCCTCAGGCGTGTCACTGCCCCACTCAGCTTGGTGTTGTCTGGAAATCTGCGGAGGGTGCCCTCGATCCCACTGTCTGTGTCATTGATGGAGGCATTGAAGAGCGCTGGTCCCAGTACGGACCCCTGAGGGACAGCACTTGTCACCAGTCTCCATCAGGACATGGAGCCATTGACCACCACGCTCTGGATGTGACCATCCAGCCGATTCCTCATCCACTGAACAGCCCACCCACCAGACCCATCTCTCCGATTCAGAGAGCAGGATGCTGTGGTGGACTGTATCAAAGGCCTCATGGAAGTCCAGACAGGCAACATCCGTAGCTCTTCCCTCATCCACTGATGGAGTCATTGGCAGAGCCGATGCCTGGGCCCTGGTACACCCCCTGTTCCCTGGCAGCGGTGCCCATCCCCAGCTGACGCTGGGCTCAGACTGGGGGGACCAGGGTGTAGGCCCGGACTTGCTCCAGGGCCCACCCGGGCCCAGTGAGGCTCGGCCGGGGCTCGCGGGTGCGGGGCCCGTGGAGGCCGCGGGTGGGACGGAGGGTCGCTGAGGGGCTGGATCCGCGGCGGGGCCTGGGCACACAGCGGAGGGGCTGCGGGGGGAGCGCACCGGCGCCCGGGTCCCCGAGAGGGCGCGGCGGCCCCTCACCCCGCCCGCCGCCAGGGGGCGGCCTCCGCTCCGCCGCCCCGTGACGTCACCGCCGGTGGAGGACTGGCAGGCGGGCGCACCCAATGGCAACGAGCAAGGAGCGGGGAGGCGGGACTTCCTCCGGCGGCGGGCCGGCCGGAGAAAGGGCGGGAAGGCCCCGCCTCCGGTGTGCGTGCTGACGTCAGGGCGTGCGCGCCCCCGCCTGGAGGCCTGCGCGGTTACCGAGCGGCGCGCGCAGCCTGGGCAGCGCCTGTGAGGAGCCGCCGCCGTCCCGGGGAACCGGGCCGGGCCCAGCCGAGCCGGGCGCCGCCGCGGGGTTATGAGGCCGGGCGCCGCCGCCTCCCCCCCGTGAGGAGCAGCGGGCCCGTAGCGGCGCGGGGAGCGCGCGAGGCGCCGGGGCCGCCCCGCGACAGGAAGCCATTTTGTGGGCCCCCTCCTCCTCCTCCTTCTCCTCCTCCTCCTTCCTCCTCTCCTTCCTCCTCCTCCTCCTCGCCGCCGCCCTCCCGAGCGGCGCGGCCGGTGCTGCCGGCCGGGGTGGGCGGGCGGAGCCGCGGCGGGGGCGCCCGGTGAGCGAGGGCGGCGGGGGGGGCGAGCGGGGGGCCGGAGCGGGCGGCGGCGGCCGCCGCGCCTCCCCATGGCGAAGAAAACCTACGACCTGCTCTTCAAGCTGCTCCTCATCGGGGACTCGGGGGTCGGCAAGACCTGCGTGCTCTTCCGCTTCTCCGACGATGCCTTCAACACCACCTTCATCTCCACCATCGGTCAGTGCCTCCCCATCCCCGCTCCCCCGGGGCTCCGGGCCCCCTCCGGGGTTTCGGTGACCCTCAGCGACCCTCCTTTTCCCTCCCTTCCCCTCCCTTGGGCGTTTTGTTGGCAGCTTGTACCCTACACCCCTCTGCCGTCAGCGGCCAGAGCCCCCCTGGCTGCCCCCATCAGCGGTGGGTCTCGGTCCCCCTGCACCCGTGCGGGAGGTGGGGTTGCCGTCCCTGCACGGTGCCTTCGCCGCTATTGATGTGGCTGAGCAGAGATGATGACACTCGTGGGTGGGGTCTGTGTTCTCACTCAACAAAGCTGTTGTCCTTCTCTCTTCTGTGAGTGAGCCGCCGGGCTTCTGGCAAAGCTGACTTTAGCCCTTCGTTGGCGTGCAGCGCCCAACTACGGTAGTGCCTTCGACATCGTTCCTCCCAGGCTACCTGTAAGAATCATAGAATGAATCATAGAATCATCATGGACCTGTTGGAGCGGGGCCAGAGGAGGCCCCGGAGATGCTGGGAGGGCTGGAGCCCCTCTGCTGGGAGGACAGGCTGAGAGAGCTGGGGGGGTTCAGCCTGGAGAAGAGAAGGCTCCGCGGAGACCTTCCAGCCCCTGCCAGTCCCTCAGGGGGCTCCAGGAAAGCTGGGGAGGGACTCTGGAGCAGGGAGGGGAGCCGTGGGACGAGGGGGAAGGGTTTTACACTGGAAGAGGGGAGATTGGGATGAGCTATTGGGAAGAAATTCTTTGGTGTGAGGGGGGTGAGCCCCTGGCCCAGGTTGCCCAGAGAAGCTGTGGCTGCCCCATCCCTGGAGGGGTTCAAGGCCAGGTTGGCTGGGGCTTGGAGCAACCTGGGCTGGTGGGAGGTGTCCCTGCCCAGGGCAAGAGTGTTGGAATGAGATGATCTTTAAGGTCCCTTCCAACCCATACCATTCTGTGATTTGATGATCATGAAGGAGAGCTGTGTATTTTCCTGGCTTTTCTCTTTCTGTTTAATCTACGCTCTGAGACAGGCCTTGTATCTAACATCCTTCTCCGTAGCTTTATCATAGCATTTTGTTTTTCTTCTCCTGTCACTGTCTTGTTTTGCAGATGAAGAGTTCAGGTCAGCAGTTCTAACCGTGGTGACTGACTCTGGAAATTTAAGAGAATTCATGCCTCCACTCTTTCTTGCAGTATCCACTGGTGTAATGTGCATGGATACCTACCACACATCTGGAAAAAAGAAAGTCTTTTTTGGGGGGGTTTGAATTGGATCTGGGTTTCCGTGCTTGATATAAATCCCTTTAGTGTTTGGCCATACAGCTGTTTAGCAAGGGTAGGAGAACATAGGGTATTGGTGTAAATCTTACTGTAAGTGTAAGTAAACTTCTGTGTACTTCCTCATCTGTGTCGAAACGTCACTGTAAAAATTGCAGCTCAGGCTACAAGGTGTAAAAAGGAGCTTTTAACCAGGCCTTGGGTAATTGGAAATGCAAAAAAGTATATTTGGGGGACAACTTAGTGTCAAGACACAGTTGTCGCCTAAAAGCTTTTTGGACTTCAACTCAGGGTTTTGGTTAATTGTTTTGGGGGCGTATGTGACAGTCACTTTATTACATCTGTTAACATTGCATACCTTGACTATTGAAGGCTGTATTTATTTTGCTGCCGTGGCTGTAGTGTAATTCTGCGCTGCTTGGCAAATTCTCGCCTGGATCACATGGCGTTTATTGCTTTCTGAGTTTGCTGGAAAGGTTTATTTCAATTCTCAAAGTTAAAAATAGTCAACGTCTTAGTTAAGAAGTCTGCCGATTTATGGTGGCTCTTGCTCTGGAGAACTTGCGCTTTTAGTGATCAGCCATTTTTAGTAATTAGTAATTTAGTAATTAGTATTACTTCTTGGTCTAACTGCAGTTTTTGAGCATTCAAGCAGAGTGTCATCAGGTTTAGTAGCAAGTGTGCACGGGCAGAGTTTGGAATCATTTCTGAACAGTCAAACCAATTTAGGCCAGTAGGTATTTGTTTCTGGAGTACATGAGCTGTTTGTAGCACGTGTGCACTGGAAGGCAAACAAGTTATGCTTACTAAATTCTGAACTAAATGTCTCGTTCTGGTAGCTGTGAATACCACTTGACGACTAGTTGGTGTGTCAGGCTGTGTCAGACTTGTGTCTTCGCGGTGGAATTTAGCAGATCTTGGGGTACAAATAGATTTTCTGTGTGGTGCTGAATTACGGGTGCTTAACTGCCCAGAGATATCTTATTGTTTCCTTAGTTCTTCTGAAAGGAATTGCTTAATGAGGAAACCTGGTGGGAAGGTGTCCTGTGCAAGTGGTGTCAGTTGAAAGGGAGACTCTACTTTAGTATCTTTTAAAAAGCTGCCAATCTGTGAAGGAAAATCTTGAACTGGGTGAAGACATCTGTCCACTTAGTTGTTCTCTGCCTTATTACAGCAAAGCAGTTGAGTAATCTGTCTGAAAATGATATCTCAACTTGCCACCACCAGTAGCTACAATTTTCAGACTTTCTCAGGTTTTCCTGTGCTGCAGTGATGAGGGCAGCAATGGCAGTCCAGGAAGGGGACAGGGAGCCTGGAAAAGTGCTTTGCCGGGTGGTACCTGCTGTGGTACATCCCGTGGCCGTAGCTGCAGAACTTGGGCTGCTTTTGCAGCTGGAAGAGGAGGGTTTCAGGAAAAACCTCAGATGAGTCTTTGACCTGTAGCAACAAGGAAATACTATTTCCAAAGCACTTGTGTACACAGTAGATGGCATTGAAGGTGACTGGCTTATTGGCTGAATCTCTCCTCATATTTAAAAAAAATAACAATACTTGGTAGGTTGTTAGCTCTGATTCATGTTTCTGTGTTTACACTGAGCTCCACCAAGAACCTGAGATAGCCAAGCATGAGAAACGTACCGTAGTACTGGTGGCCGTCAGCGGGGACTGGTTTGATCTTTCTAGTCTTTATAGGAAAGGATGGGTCTCAAAGAATATTGAAACTGGCCCGTGCGTGTAAAAGGTGAGTGGGGGGGGGAGTGTTTTAATGCTATAAAATCAAAGGCTTGTCTGCATATGTAAGTGAAGATACAATAACATTGTGTTTCTAACTTCACATTAGTAACTTACATTCACTTACTTTCATCTTTACACATTTTAAGGACTGATTAGGCATGGTCCATGATGGCAGTTTGGACATAATTTACTATACGTGTAATTCGGTATACTCTCTTTAACTTTTGACTTTGAATCACTTCAATCTAATATTTCCTGCTAAAGCAGCAGTTAAGCTTTTGGATGTGATGAGGTGCCCGGGTGAATGATTTCATTACCCTGTCTAGAGGTACTATAAATAATCCAGATGGCTGTTCTGCAAGAATCCCTAAGTCATCGTAACCTCCCTGGAGAGAGCAGGGGCCTTGTCCTCAAATGCTGTGTTGCTGTTTTCAGGTAGAAAGGGAATAAACTATAGAAGACTTAGTCTTATCACAAACCGTTTTTATTTTTAATAGCTCTTCAGTAATCCTCTGGTGCAGAAATAATTTTTATGATTTTTTTTTTTTTTTGGAGAACTTGTGACTTTTCAGTTAGTCTGTGGTTACTCAGCAGTAGAGTCAGGTCTGTCGGCAGTAGCTGTTCCTCTGGGCACTGGTGTTACTCTCTGGGGCTCTTAAGCACCGAGTACCGGGGGCTTCTGTTAACGGGCTGCTGCCTGTCTCCCCTCTCCCCAAACACTGCTGGCTTTAGTAGCTTCTCTGCTGCCACTCATGCTACCAGCAAATTTTCTTTAATGTTAAAAATGTTAGTGTAAGTAGCTTCCAGTCAATGCATACTTGAGATCTTAATTTTCCATAGTAACTTTTTTTATCGGCATTCAACATGTCAAGTTGATGACAGCTTGAAGTGAACCGTCGAAAAACAACGTGTGGGAGCTGTGAGGGTGTGCTTTGCGAAGCTGTTCGGGGTCAGCAGGTAAAGCGCTGGCCTTTGCTGCCTGGTCAGGAGCCGGTAGGGAGGGCTGTTCATGCGAGGATGTCTGTCTAAAAAATTTGAATGTCAAAACTGAACTCAAGCATATAATTGCTATTGTTTGACTAAGTAAAATGCAGATTAAGATGAGTCACAAAAAATGTTTTCCCATGAAATCTGACTACCTCTAGTAATGCGCTCAGGAGAACAAAGCGTATGTAATCATCGTGAGATTCCCTCTAAATGCTGTTGATGCAGGTAAAGTTTCATGTCTCTTAACCCATAGTGAAGATGCAGTTGTGTTCTGTATTTCTGGTCTTCTGGTCACACTGACTGCAACTCTAAAATCCAGAGGGAGGGAGAAAAAGCAGTATGATTTTTGAGGTTTGATCACCTTTATCATTTTATTCTGAACACAGGAAGGTCTTGATGCCAAAGCTGTGCTAGGAGTGTGCAAAACTGTACTGTTTTAAATGCAAAGGTATATGAAAACTAATTTCTGATGAAATTCATTTTTTCCCAGGTTGTTTTTTTTTTTATTATTTATTTCCTTGGCCTTAATTAGAAGTGATTTTGAGTTGCTAAGCACTTGCTTCAGAATCATTGCATATGGGTACATTTAAGCAGTGAAATTTTTTAAAACCAGTCCTTGGATATCAAAAATAGTAAATATAACAAGTGTATTCTTACATCTTACGAGGATTTGTTTGCTTGTGATTGTGATATATTGATATTGTGAAGAAAGGAGTCCCAGATAGAGAATGGGGAAGAACTCAGTAGATTGTAGGAAAGCAAACTAGGCAGAAATTAAGTTTTGAATTCTGAAAATGCTTTTACATGTTTGGCGGTTGCAATGAAGTTTGAAAAAGCAAGTAGTTTGTGGTGTCAAAAAGAAGAGCATTACCACAGCAGTTCATGATTTGCTTTTTCCTTACATGCCTTTTCTGTCTCATCTACAGCTTGCTGGCTTGTGGGAGCAGCAAACAACTTTGAGTTCTGTTTGTATTGTGCCTGGGCAGTGAGTTCAGTCCGTATCTGATTCCTGGCAGGGAGCAAGTGAATTAGGAAAAAAAATCCAACAAAAACCCCACCCCAACTCCTGCTCAGCCGTTCCATGACATGGGGTCCAGAAATTGTCAGGCAGCAAGAGATGCAAAAATCATTTCTACATGCAGGTAGACCTTCTGAGCTGTAAAACTTGCTGTCGCGGCAAGTTCTGGAGGGGAAAATATAAGTGGGTTCAGAACGAAAGCAGAAAATTGAAGTGGATCCATCGGCGTCTGTTGGACTGTTGCTCTGGATGTGGCTTTGGGCTTGGGAATCCCCTCAGCGCTTGGTGCCTGGAGGGAGTGGTTCTCCTCGCCCCTGGCTGCTGGGACGCCCAGGAGAGGGGTTACAGAGCGAACTGGGTTTACGGTGTGATACGGTATGATTGAGGGTGTTTTGGGTTTTGTTAGTCAAGGGCCGTGGATAGTGAGCAGCAGTTCTGCCTGCGTGTGCCTCGCAGCGCTGATGAGGAGCGCGTGGATAGCTGTATGGAGAAGAGCTGAGGAACTGAGCCAGGTGGAAACTTTTTTTTAAGCGTAGCTATTTTTTCAGCTGAGCTGAATCAGTTCCCCGATCTGGCTTCTTATGTTACTGTATAAATCTGTACTGGCAGAGCGCGTAGGGCATCTTGGGACGTGGAAACACTGGAATAGGTGGCACTCGTACCGAAAATTCACTTTTAGGGTTGTGGTTCCATGATAGAAAGCGTTTGGCAGCACTGCCAGTGCCTGGTGTTCCCTTCTCCCTGCCCCCAGTATGAAACAAACCGTAAACTGGGCTTGCTCCTCTCCCTTTGCTGCTGCTGTTGCTGCCTCGGGGCAAAAAACAGTTGGTGAAGGCTGAGAACGTTGCTGAACTCCTTCCTCAGGCGCATACCTGTGCGGTGGCTGCACAGGACACGTAGCCCTGCTGCTCCCTTTTCTGTTTGTCCTTGCACTGACATGCTATTTCTGTTCAGCTGAAACTAATAGGCAGCTGTTGCCTAAATGTGCTAAGTATGATCAGAAGACACGGAGAGGAATGGGAAGGAGCATGTGGAGGTTGGCTGCCGCAGTTAAGCCAGTGCTGTGTCCAGGAGGAGACTGAACTGTCACTTCAACAGTAAGTGGCAAGGATAAAGAGCGGATGAAGTTGCTAACGTTTTCTAGGGTGAAGCATGTTCCTGCTTCAGAGCGCAGGCCTGTAGCTTCTTGTGACAGGCTGTCTGCATAATCCGTGCTCAGTTCTTGAATTGTACAAGACCAAATGAAATGCCTGTTGACATTGGTAGAAAACTTGCTTGGGAACCGCTAAGCAGGGATGGAGCCTTCCTTCAAGGGCCCCGGAGATGCTGGGAGGGCTGGAGCCCCTCTGCTGGGAGGACAGGCTGAGAGAGCTGGGGGGGTTCAGCCTGGAGAAGAGAAGGCTCCGCGGAGACCTTCCAGCCCCTGCCAGTCCCTCAAGGGGCTCCAGGAAAGCTGGGGAGGGACTCTGGAGCAGGGAGGGGAGCCGTGGGACGAGGGGGAAGGGTTTTACACTGGAAGAGGGGAGATTGAGATGAGCTATTGGGAAGAAATTGTTTGGTGTGAGGGGGGTGAGCCCCTGGCCCAGGTTGCCCAGAGAAGCTGTGGCTGCCCCATCCCTGGAGGGGTTCAAGGCCAGGTTGGCCGGGGCTTGGAGCAACCTGGGCTGGTGGGAGGTGTCCCTGCCCAGGGCAGGGGGTGCCACTGGGTGGGCTTTAAGGAGGTCCCTTCCAACCTAAACCATTCTATGACTTTAGAGGTGTGTGGTGCAGAAAAGTGGTTTCCTCATGGCTTCTTGATTTACCTCTTTAGAAAGAGTATCTGTCACTTCTCTCTCTTTATCCTGAGAAAACTTTTAATCTTTTCTACCCATAAAGTTAATATTGGTATTTAAGTAGAGAATCGGTTGAGAGCCTGTTCATAAATACTTCATCAGGAGATAGAAAAGAAGTAATCCTAACTTGAAGAGGGTTTTTTAGCGTGTGCTAAGCAGATGTAGCTGCCTCTAGTCCAGCGGTGCTGCATGTGTGGGGTTGTGTCTTGGCAGGCCACGCTGGCTGTACCTGCTCCTGCAGCCCTCGGGACCAGGGTGTGGGCCACTTCCACCGCTCGGGTGGCAACGGCTTGCTCTTGTCCTCCTCCTCTCGGGAGCGGTGGAAGGGCAGCGTGTTCTTGCTTGTTAGCAGTGTCATGGAGGGAAGAGCAGGAGAATCTCGGGAAGGAGGCGTCTCCTGCCAGGAAACTTCATCCTGCCTGGGGTTGAATAATGCCTGTGAAAGACATTGGATGAGAGCAGGTTGCACGGATTCCCCTGGCAGCGGCGGCCGGCGCCTGTTTTGCTGCGTGACCTTCTGATGACATGTGGAGAAGGGTTTCAGCTGGTGTTGGTTTTGTGTAACCCTTGCTGAGGGGGGAAGGTTCTTCAGAAACGCTTTGTGAAAACCAGGCTTGTCAAATTCCCGGTGCTTTGGGAATTCCTTGTCTGGCCCTGGGGAAACAGTAAAGAGACCAGAGCTGCTGCTGCAAGTTTAGTGTTTCGGTACGACTTAACTGTGTGGGCTTTTCTTTTCTGCGTGGGTTTAACTAGAAGACTTGTGTGGGTTTAACTAGAAGACTCTGCATGTTTTTGTTCTTTTCTCTAGCTAAAACAACTCGAGGCTTTCTTTCCCACTGGAATTGTGACTGTCTTATACTGTGTAACCCAGAGAAGTACCCGTTTGTGTCTTGTATTTCCAAAATCTGACTTAATGCTCCCTGAGAGAGGTCTGCTTTCTTGATTACCATTAAGTATGGAATACCTATGCTGACATCCATACCTGTACAGCTTTTTCCTCAAGGATGCTTTTCAAACTGGTGTTCTTTCGTATTTTGACTAATGATTAGCTCTACAGATACCAGATACGCTGAAGCAGTTTTTGGATTGAGGGCAGCGCTGGAAACAGCATCTTCTCGATAATGTGGGTCTGGTGTGGCATGATGCTTTATGAACTGGGAATTCCTTTAGTACCGCAGTCCGGCAGGGCTGTGATCAACATCATGGAATGGTTTGGGTGGGAAGGGACTTTAAAGGCCATCTAGTCCAACGCCCTGCCATGAGCAGGCACATGTTCAACTGGACCAGGTCGCTCAGAGCCCTGTCCAACCTGGCCTGGGATGTTTCCAGGGATGGGGCAGCCACAGCTTCTCTGGGCAACCTGGGCCAGGGGCTCAGCCCCTCACACCAAAGAATTTCTTCCCAATATCTCATCCCAATCTCCCCTCTTCCAGTGTAAAACCCTTCCCCCTCGTCCCATGGCTCCCCTCCCTGCTCCAGAGTCCCTCCCCAGCTTTCCTGGAGCCCCTTGAGGGACTGGCAGGGGCTGGAAGGTCTCCGCGGAGCCTTCTCTTCTCCAGGCTGAACCCCCCCAGCTCTCTCAGCCTGTCCTCCCAGCAGAGGGGCTCCAGCCCTCCCAGCATCTCCGGGGCCTCCTCTGGCCCCGCTCCAACAGCTCCGTGTCTCTCCTGTGCCGAGGCCCCAGCGCTGGAGGCAGCACTGCAGGGGGGTCTCCCCCGAGCGCAGCAGAGGGGCAGAATCCCCCCCTCGCCCTGCTGCCCACGCTGCTGGGGATGCAGCCCAGGCTGCGGGGGGGTTCTGGGCTGCCAGCGCACGGTGCCGGCTCATGGCCGGTTTCTCCCCCCCGGCACCCCCAAGCCCTTCTCTCAGGGCTGCTCTCCATCCCTCCATCCCCAGCCTGGGCTGGCGCCGGGGGTTGCCCCGACCCGGGGGCAGGACCCTGCACTTGGCCTTGTGGGACCTCATGAGGTTCACAGGGACCCACTTCTCCAGCCTGTCCGGGTCCCTCTGGATGGCATCCTGTCCCTCAGGCGTGTCACTGCCCCCACTCAGCATGGTGTTGTCTGGAAATCTGCTGAGGGTGCCCTTGATTCCGATGTCTGTGTCATTGATGAAGATGTCATCGTCAGTGGGAGGCTGTCTTGGCCCAAGATCTGAGCTTCAAAACCCTTAATACATGTGGTTATGAAGATGGGTAGTACTGTAGTAACTTCATGTGTTTACCCATTTTAGGTCAGGGGTAGCACTTACTTTCCTGTCTTTTGATTTACGAGGCTGTCAGAATCACGGAATCTTCAGAGTTGGAAGGGACCTCTAGAGATCATCTAGTCCAACTCCCCTGCTAGAGCAGGATTGCCTAAAGCACATCCCTCAGGGCTGCATCCAGGCGGGTCTTGAAAATCTCCAGAGAAGGGGACTCCACACCCTCCCTGGGCAGCCTGTTCCAGTGCTCTGTCACCCTCACCGTAAAGAAGTTTTTCCGTGTATTTGAACGGAACTTCCTATGTTCCAGCTTGTGCCCATTGCCCCTTGTCCTGTCGCTGGGAACCATTGAAAAGAGCCTGGCTCCGTCCTCCTTAAACCCACCCTTTAGGTACTTGTAAACATTAATCAGGTCCCCCCTCAACCTTCTCTTCTTCAGGCTAAAGAGTCCCAGCTCTTTCAGCCTTTCCTCATAAGGGAGGTGCTCCAGTCCCATAATCATCTTGGTTGCCCTACGCTAGACTCTCTCCAGCAGTTCCCTGTCCCTCTTGAACTGGGGAGCCCAGAACTGGACACAGTACTCCAGTTGTGGCCTCACCAGTGCAGAGTAGAGGGGGAGAATGACCTCCCTCGACCTACTGGCCACAGTCTTCCCTATGCAGCCCAGGATGCCATTGGCCTTCTTGGCGACAAGGGCACACTGCTGGCTCATGGATAATTTGCTGTCTACCAGGACCCCCAGGTCCTTCTCCTCAGAGCTGCTTCCCAGCATGTCCGCCCCTAACATATACTGGTGCTTGGCAGTCTTCCTTCCCAGGTGCAGGACCCTACACTTGCTTTTGTTGAACCTCATGAGGTTCTTCTCTGCCCAGCTCTCCAGCCTGTCCAGAAGGTTCATTAAAGCTGGTCTTCTCAAATTGTGTCATCTGTGGCTTATGAGATCAAACTCTTGTGTCTCTTTCACGGCAACACGCACTGAACGGTATGCACCTGGTCCCCAGGAAAAAGTTGTTCTGCCCTCTGGGATGGTTGTGTCTTAACTTGGACTCACCATCATTTTAGTCTTCTAGAGTAAAGGTGATTTGACATTTTGGTTCAGATGTTCAGTTGCTAACTTCAGGCATCTGGACATATGAATGAGCCTATTGATGTGCCAGGTGTTGTCTCTCCTGCCCTTCTAACCCTAGGCATGGTACCTGTTCTTTCTCACCACCAAATCTCCCTGGCAGCTGACTTCCCTGCGGGTAACTAACTTGATTGCAGTTAAACCGTCTTGCTGTTGCAGATTTATAGTAAATGTCTGAACTTTGATAATTAAAGAAAGTTGCAAATGTTTGTGTAAGTATCTAGGTGTTTCAGGTTCCTTAGATAGCAATCTTAATTTCACATCTCCCAAGGCTTGCTGCAGTCTGTGTCTTATCCTCTTCCCTTCCTCTTCTGAAACAGCATTCCTTCAGCAGAAGTAGCTCGTTAAAAGCTGAGCTGTCAGCACGGGCTAGCTGTCGAGGCTCCTGCTGTAATTGGGGCGAAGGAAAATAAGAAACTCCATCCATCTGAATGTGGCAGTACGTACACACGCCTCTGTCACTTCGGAGGAAGCTTAGATGTGCAGCTTAAATATAGCTGTCTAATTGTTGGTTAAATGAATCCCACCAACGCTCCTGTTTCATTAAGCATGCTGTGAAATGCTTTCATCTCAGTGTAACTTTCTGATCTTGGCAGTAAACAACAAAATAATTTTTAAATTTTTTTTTAGCTACTCAAGTGTCTGGCGAAAACAAAGATCCTACTGGCTAATTCTTTGGGTTTTGTTCTTAATGTTGGTATGTCAGGGACAGCATGGACCAGAAATGGGAGTTCTCTGGAGAGTCTGGTGCTTCTCATTCCTAGGTCTGTGAGCAGGACTGGTGAACAGAAATGCTGGTGGTTTGTGTGGAAGGGGGCTCAGAAACTCCACCTGTGAGTGTTAGGCCTCTAGTGTCTGCTCGGTTGTGGTGGCCATGTGCCACAGGGCATGTGTCCCAGTGTGCCTGAGACCTTGACCCACCTGGAGAACCAGGAGGATGCGGCTGCCTAGGTTCTGGTCCCGGGCAATTGCTGCGGTGCTGCTGGAGGCTGCTGCTGAGGACAAGAAGCACTGGACACCACGAGTCACAAGAGGGAAAACTCAACCTGAGTATTGGGGGAATATTGTGCTGAAGGTGGTCTGCGGCTGGAACGGAAATGCAGGAGACGATGGGATTGCCATCCTTGGGGTAATGAAAGTGTTTCTGGAAGGGACCCCAGGCAACCCGAGTTATGTGGCCCTGCTGTGGGGTGTTACAGCGCGTGTTCCGTGCTCCGCAGCCTGCCCTAGTCTCGCTGTTGGCCCTGGGTGCCAGGACAGGACCTGGGCTGGGGGTCCCAGTTCCCAGTGTGTGTCAGAGCTGCTGCTGGATGGGATCAAAAGCACTGCAGTCTGGCGAGATTCCTGCTGGAAGTCTCCTTTTGATCTTCAGAGCGTTAGATAATGGCCACCAGCTTTGTAAAGAGCTTCTAACAAAGTGGTTTCTGAAGAGGTAGAAGAAACAACTGATAAAGAAGGCATGTGATGTCTTGCTCCGAGCAAGTTCAGGTGCTCCGCACTGAGCTTTTGCAGGAGCTTCAGCACAGCTCCAAGCAGGCGCCTCTTTGGGCAGAGCTGCTGTCAGCATTGTGGTTTCTCACCCTGTAACTCACAGTGCTGCTCGTCCAGCTAGTGGTAAAACTCGTCTTTAACCTCAGTTCTTTCTGTATAAACCCTGATGTCATTTTCTGACCCTAGTCCCTTTCGGTATCGTAGTCAGATGCTTTGCTGCAGAAGCAACGTGGGATACAGGGAGTGGGAGCGGGTTCTTTGCGGAGGTGGGATGGCTGTGCCCACTCCTGGCTCTGCAATGCGAAGAGAAACGGCTTTATTCCATGAGGATTGAGACCAGGAATCTCTGTGGTTTCCTTGCAAGTGAGCACGGGTTGTTATCGTCTTGAGGCAGAGTGCCTTTTCATGGGAGTTGCGAGTTGGCAAGGTGCTGGCTTGAAGCTTTTTTCTCCTTGCAGGTGTGGTGCAGCGAACCTCGCTGCAGTGTACAGCAAGCAAAAGAATCCAAACACGTCTTACGACCTCCAGTGCCGCCTGGGGACAGGCCGGGGTTTTGGGGCAGCAATAACTTTTGATTCTAGGCGTGTCGTGACACTCTTCCAATTTTTTTTCCACCCTTCCAAAGGTACATAATTCCTGTTTCTCAGACTCTTTTAATGTGTTTGAGTGTCGCAGTATCAGTAATAGCAAAAAAAGGTGTCAAGACTTACTGACAAATGTGATGCTTCTGGGCAATATTGTAGCAATAGGCCTTTTTTTATTTTTTATTTTTACACCAAATTTTTTTCCTGCTAATTAGCTGGACAACACTGCCATTCATCTTCTCACTTGCTGGAGAACGTGAAGAGGTTGGTTGGAAACATCTGGTGTTAAAATGCTTGATCTCCAAGAGTAGGGACTTGGGGGAGGCGTCATGGTCACAGTGTGCTGTGTAGCTCCAGGTGTGGAAATTGTCTTATTCCTAGAGCTGGGTTTAAACCGAAGAGAAATAACTGCTGCTGTGCCTTGACTCTGTGAAAGTCTCTGTGTTTCTTGATGCTGAAGGGTTCATAAATTAAAGCTTTTTATGAAACTTGGGTATTGGAGTATATGTATGAGTTGATATTCAGGAACTGAAAACATCCTAAATCACATGGCAACTGCTTCAGTTAAACCCGTATTGAATGGCGCAAGCAGTGGAGCTTCAGAGTTGCACGTACTATATTTAACACTAGACACAATGCCATTCTTTGGAGACTGGGTAGGAAATAATAGGTGTGTCCTTAACCAGCAATTCCGCAGTGAAAATTTTGCACAGAAAGGGCAGGGCCAAAGCTTATCTCCAGCCCTCTGGTGACCGGGAGCGATGCCTCTGCTGCAGTGCGCGCTGCGTTAGTAACGTCAGTGCGCGTTAGTGCAGTTACAGCTTTGCTTGCTGCTGTGCTGTAGTCTAGGTAGCTCAAGTTAGGGTTCTTTCATAAATAATGGCAATATTTTCTGTTTCTCAAGAAAGAAACCTGGTTTTCCAGCAATAAGTAGTCACTTAAAAGCATGTGCCGCCTTTTCCGTGAATTGGAAAAGGCGGCACGTAGACTGTTCCACCAGAGAAAACATTTAAACCTTCAAATCCAGTAAGTACCTGGCCCTCCTAAAGCTGCGCCGACTTAACATCTCTGAAAAACTCAAGACCTACAGTGGAGCCTGTAAAGCATTACAAGCTTTGATTTTTCAGATATTGATTGTGACTGCATCATGCAAACAAACGTCAGCGTCTGTTTGGAAACACTTAGGGAATCTCTGACTGCTCGGTTTTGCTGTTGGGAGTCTGAAATCCTGTGTTGGACTTGGGGGGTGTTTCAGGGCATTTTATCTCTCATCTGCTGGCGTGGCTGAAAACAATTAAAGGTAGGTCTGTGTGTTCAGCTGAAAGTGTACGTTCCGGCAAGGTGTCTGGTCTGAAAACGTAAGTGATGGGCTCTCTGTTTTTGTGGTAGCTCCAGCAGTACGGAGTTTTAATTATTGAAACAAGAAGTGCGTGCTCGGAGTTTCTGCGCTGCAGTAAGTCATCCTTACGGAAGCTGGGAAGGCAGAGAGCTGCTGGGCTCTTCTTCAGCTTCTATTTACTGACTGCCTGAATCTTTTTCGTGACCTCCAAGACAGTACCCGCCTCTGACAAAGCTAATGCTTTTCCTGAATGAACCTACTTCCCTTCGTTTATGTGTCTTCTGTCTTGTCAATCTGCTGAGTATAAAATAGCCAGGGTAAGTGTTAACTTGAATTTTATTTTTATGTAGCTTGAGGACAAAATTACTGCTACAGAAAGTAGTGACAAATTTTCTGTTTCATAAATAGCAGCAGTTTGTGCGAAAGCAGATTCATGTACCGTATTTATTTTCTAGCTGGGAAACATAAGTAGGCTAAGACATGCATGAAAACCCAATTTAATCGGCTGTAATTGAACTTGAACATACTTGGAGCACATGCTTGTTGGTTTAGAGTAGAATTCCAATTAGTTGTGAATTTTTATGTGGACTGTCGGATTGCTGGCGCCCAGACCTTTCCCTGCGGTGGCTTTAGGTGGGCGATCGAATGGGCTTTGGTGCCAGAGGGTTCAGAGGGGGCGGTATGGCTGCTTCATGTGACGCCCTCTCGGAAGACAGGCGTGGTGAAGGTCCTGGCACAGCTCTGCTACCTGGGCCAGAAGTCTATTGAGTATATTGGAAAATTAAAGATGTAATGGCAGAGAATTAAATCAGCCCTCAAACCTGGAATTAACTGACACTAAGCAGAGATTATTGCTGCTTGGGAAGAACTCTGAAGTGAGTGCTGCTTCTTGCTAGAGCTTCATTTCCTTTTTTTTTTTTTTCCCCCATACTACCTTGTGAATAAAAACCTTATTGTGTCTTTTGTCTCTTGGTATGCATAAAACACCACTAAAATAGTTCCTTTGTTCATTTTCTTTTGTTTTGTTTGTGGGAGCCTTGTGTAAGGTTTAGCTGCGGGAATAACAAGATGATAAAGTTTCTTTTTTCTGGAAGAAGTAACCGCTTGTGTTGAAACCATGCGTGGTTTCGTAGAGCTCGGTGGCAGCGTAGGTGGTGTCAACAGGAAGCTTTAGTTTTCTTTCTGAGCAGAGATTTTTTTACATGTAAATTTGAGCTGTACTTTCACATGGCTTCTGAAACTCCTCCCCTGGAAGGGATACGGTTGAGCGAAGAGAAATCCCACGGGACCTTCACCGGATGATCTGCCTGCTTTCTGTGGCCACCTCGGATCTCCCCGCCCAGCATGCCGCATCGAGGGTGCTTACCCCTCAGTGTTACGGGCTGTATATAGTCAGACCTCATTAGACAAAAGTGCTTATAAATGAGATGAAGGCGGCTGGGGAGGAGAGGATGAGAGGATTTCATAACTGGTTCTGGCCTGAGAAATGGCTTCTGTCCATGTCGTACGTGCCCGAAGTGAGACTCTGAACTTTTGTCATTGCGATCTCAGTTTTAGTCTGCTTGGCGTGAATGTGGCGTAGGCTTGCCCAGGAGACTGCACCCAGCTGTGCTTTGAACACATCTACTGAACTGATGCTTGTTAAACGTGACAGATTCTGAGCTGCTGGAAATGGCTGTCGCTTGATACCCAGAACCCAGTGTCTGCATCCATTTTATTGGGAAATGCTCCTTGCCCTGGTTATCTCCTGAACTTTGCCCAGGCCCTGATACGGAGAGTACTAGCTCTTGAATCAAACCCATGAGATCAAACCTGTGCCACGAACGCGTTGCCCACTGGCTGAAGTTCTGGTCTTGGGATCTTCCCTCGTCACCATCTGACCCGTGTCTGGATGCAGCCATCCTGTGCTGTTTAATGCCCCGGAGGGTTCACGGGCATAGCTGTGGCAGGTGAAGAGCTCGCCCAAAGTCCCCTACCCTCTTGCTTTGGCAGAGGTGGAAAACCGTGTTGTTGTTTTGTGCTGCCTTAGCCGTCTCCGTCAGTTTAAATCGCCAGTGGTGCATTTGTTAGTCACCTAAAAGTGTGGCTTGAGTTGCTAAGGCATGAATGCCTGTGCTGTTGTCACTGCCTCCAGACACGGAGGAGGACATGATGCCTCTCGAGGAAAGGTTACTGGAAACTGGGTTGTTGTGAGCTCTTGTGGATGTAGCTTTAGTTCGCTAAAACACCTTTCCTTACAGACCTCCAGTCAGGCACCTCTAATTAATGTTTTTAAGCTTATGTATCTTAATTCCTCCCTTGGAAGAGTAATTATTTTCACTTTACGGGAGAGTTGTATTTTCTAATAGTCTTTGCAAAGAAACTTAATTACTGCCTTTTTAGTTTACAGATCAGTATTTAAATGTATGCAGTACGTGGAGTAAGCGAGGTGGAACTTGAGATATATGTAAAATTCTTAGTTAATCACTGTCTGCGTCGTCATTGAATGAGGCAGTGCCATTTTAAAGTGCCTTCCGAGCGGGTGCATGTGATGGGACCTCAACTGTGATGGTGTGCTGCATGGTAATGGTGCCTTTCTTACCTCCAGATTGTTTGGATTTGCTGTTTCGGTTCCAGGTATGGGGATGGACAGCACTTCACGTTGTAATCAATCTATTAAACATCTGAACAATGCCTCTTGAGGAGAAGCAGCTTCATGGAATTCTTGACGTGTTGATACTGTTTGCTTCCTTACAGCCTTGTGGCGTCTGAGGCCTAAATGCGTGGACATAACCTATATTTTAAAAGGAAAGATTTCTTCCCTGAAAGGGTTGTGAAGCATTGGAAGAGGCTGCCCAGGGCAGTGGTGGAGTCGCCATCCCTGGAGGGATTGAAAAGCCGGGCAGACGCGGTGCTGAGGGACGTGGGGTAGTGGTGGCCTTGGCAGGGTTGGGTCGATGGTTGGACTTGATGATCTGAAAGGTCCCTTCCAACCTAAATGATTCTATAAAGTGGAACAAAAGATGTTTCACGATTTGTTTCTGAAAATGATTAATTTTTTAAATATAGGCGACAAGAATTGTGGAAGGTCACAGTTGCTATGGAGGCGCAGCAGCCTGGTGTATGGAGAGCAGACAACTCACAACACTTCTGTCTCCTTGATAATTTGATTATTTATTTTTTTTTTAATACTGCCCCCAAGTGATCTTAAGGAATTTCTGGTAGCAATATTGACTTCTGTGATGATTTACTCCAGAATTAATACGTAGGTGTTAACTTGTGTTTTTAATGTAAATCTCTGAAGGATGATCGTTGAGGTTTCAAGCGAGGCTAGTCATGAGAGAAAACTTTCGGTGTGCTGGAAGGCTGTAGTCTTGACCTAGATTTGATATATATCCTTGAAACGAACTGATGCACAAAGGAAGCTTTGCGTGCTTACGGCTTGTCTGCCACTTTGAAGGGAAACAGGAACACTTCAAAAAGAATTTCAAGTTGGGAAGGTGCCCTTCACTCCTGCAGTTCTGAGTCGGGTAATTCTGAAGGTGGTTGTTTGTCTCCAAACTGGCTGGTGGCTGTGGCTGGAATTTGAGGAAGGAACTAGAAAGCTCTGGGGAGGCAATTGCAGATGGGGAAGCAGCGGTGCGGCGTGAGGATCCCCCGCTTCTGCGAACAGGGAGGATGTGAATGAATTCCCAGTATGTGGCCTTTCCCAGATAAGAGGTCACTGGATAACAATGGCCTTCTATTGTTTGGGGGGGATTAAGCCATATATTTGCGGGGATATAAGCCACAGGCCTGGATTTGTCACCAAAATGAATATTCAGCTGAGTCCCCTGTATCAGTTAGTCAGTGGTGATTTGCATAAATCAAATATCTCTGCAACGCTGAGCCTTATTGCAGTCGCTTGTTTGTTCGTGGTGTGTGACAGCATTTGAAAGCACAACAAATGCGGGCATCCAGAATGGAAGAATGTAGGTCACCGTGAGAAGCTGCCGGCTCGCAGGATTGTCATCTGCTTCGTTAAGAATAGATTAATTGGTAGGAGATGATCTGGCAACAGTGCTACTGCTAATGTCCCGTGTTTTCCCTTAACATGACCAGCTCTGGAATTTATCTGTGTTGGTAGGGAATTAGTGAAACTTAGCCCGTAAAGATAGTTTTACAAAGATACTATAAAATCCTACTGAAAAACGGACGATTGAGGACAGAGCCATGGGGATGGTTTGGAGGGGCTGTTAGGACTTGATCGGTCTATTGAAGAGGAAAGATACTTTTTTAAAAGAGTCTCTAGTTTAATCTCTTGTGTTAAAAGCTAAAAGTAAGTTGATTGTTTGGAGAATCTGCCACGTTCCTGAAGATAGATGCTCTGAGGAAATTAATGGTTATTAAGATACACACTATCACACTAGCAAATACCACTGGTTAAAAACTTTTAGCTTATCTTTACAGGGAGAGAGGTATGGTCATAATTCCTTTTCTTGATACCTGCTCTATAAAAATGTCAATTTTCGGGATACTTCAGGTAGCGTGGATCCCTAGCAGTGGAAGATACAGCTATTCCCTCCGGTGGTTTCTCCGCTTGTGTTACTACAAATGCTACCAGGACAAACGGTTCTGTGTCGCTGTTAAGGTGGTGTGGGCTGAGGCTGGTGGCCTCGAGGTAAAGGAGCGAGTGTTTATCTGAGTGATAGTTCTTGAGGGTGCTAAAACAAAGTGTGCAATGGGTTGTTGAGTGAATGAATGGGTGACCAGTAGAGCATCTGCGGAAGGTCCATGGGGAAAGGAGAGGCCTCTGGGTGCTGGACTCAGTCTGAGGATGGGAGGATTGACACCAGGGACTGGACGTGTGGGAAAGAGAAGGAAATAAAATGTAACACTGATCACATCATCATTTGCGGCTGGTGGAATTAAAGTAATTGAGTCACATGTTTCTCTTACCCTTGTCCTCCCCCATTGTCCTCCCATGCGTAGCTCGATCAAACCAGGCTCGCAAACAGGACTCTCACCTTCCTGGATGTTGTCTCTTATTGCGGAGCTTTCTTAGACTGCTAGAGTTAACCAAGAGTACCTTTCCTAGGGTTTCACGTAAGGGATGTGTTCCTTTATTTAGATGCAACTTCTGGTGCTCGGTAAATGCTGAATTGTCACAACTTGAAACCTTGCAGAGCAGGAAGAGTGAGTTCGTGTGGCTGCTCTGGTTTGCACGCTGCACTAGGAAAAACTTACTGCAGAGATGATGAAACACATGAATCCATTGAATTTCTGGTTTTCTACCACATAAATACAGAGTCTGCTTATATCTCCAGAACTTTGTTACACTCCTGGGCATCAAATGTCAAAAATGATGGAATTAAAAGCTTAGAAGAGGACAGCAAAGACGGGCAAGCGGCTCTTTCAGTGTCACTGCTCTGTGATTGCTGATACCCTCTGTGTTGTCCCTAGGGGACTGCTGCTGGCCCTCCCCATAGCCATGGTGGCCAGGGGAGTCCTGCACTGCCTTGGTTCATCGCCTGGCGCCCCTTTGCTTGGGCTGCCGAGGCTCTGCAGGTCCTGGCACTGGGCTGCTCTGGCTGGAGAAGTTCTGTGGGTGCTCCCTCGCCTGCAGCTGAATAGGCGTCCTGAGTCATGGCGACTCTGGAGACTGCAGGGAGACTCTCTCGTGTAAGCTTGTATTGTGAGTTATTGTAGTCTTTTTTTTTTGGTAAGCTTTTATTTTCGGTCTGACCAGCATGGTAGAGGCATTTCGTTAAATGAACGGGAATCTGCAGCGTGGTCTGGCATAACTGCTAAGTGTTGCCTGTCATCTGTCTGCAATGGGTACCCTACGTTATTTGGAGGTTATTTTGTTTTGCAGCAGTTTGTACGGAGTTACTGTAGGCTCAGAGCAGCAATCTATGGCCTGGCTCCGTGTGCTCAGCTGGTGAGTGATACCCGTTTGCCGCCTCCGTTCCCCATCCGCATCTGGCTGCGTGTTTGACTCCACTGCTTACCTGCAGTTGCTGGAAAGCAACTTACAAGCTGCTTGCTGCTGTAGCTATAGAATTCTGGTTTTGCAGTGAAACTAAAATTACCTTGAGGACACAATAACGCCTGGGTCACTGACTGGTGGTTGCTACCTGGTACAGTTTTCTTCTCTTTTGTTTTTCCACTCCCACCTGTTCCCCTCTGCTAACCAGAACAGGCAGGTTCAGAAACTTCTTGTTAGTTTTTGAAAAAAGTTCAATTAATCTATTAATTATTAAATTTATTATTAATTTTCTTTCGTATAGGTGCCTCGTTTTTGCTTTGTCTTCCAGCAGTGTTTGCTTGTAGTGGGTAACGTCCCTTCAGCTTTTGGGGTCGCCTGCAGTAGTTGGTACGTTGGCGGGTTTTCGTGTGAGGTCAAGAAAAATGAGACAAAAGGAAAAGGCTTGCTGGAGAGCGTAGCTTGCTCCATGTGTCAGTCTTGAGCTGTTGTCTTAGCTGCTTTTGTTGAAGTGATAAAATGGGCTTGAGACATGTAAGTAATTTGCCCTGATTTTGTAAGGGGAGGAACTGCAGCGGGGGTTGCGGTTGAGCCTGTGTCTGTCTGCGTAGAGCCTTGCTCCTGGCCGTGCGTGCTCTTCCCTAGCACCCCGCCTGCAGGGGGAGAACACGGCACAGCCGAGCACCGGGGAGAAACTTGAGGTCCCTGGCTCCGAAATGAGCCACCTAAAGACAGTCCCCACCTGAGGCCTCCGTAGCCTGGTCTGTCTGACCCAGTCGTTCATCCTGCGGTGGGTTGGGGTGGTGGTGTGTGATCCCAGACTGACTGCAGCTCTCCGAGAGAGGTCGGTGGGGCTGGGACGCGAAGGGGGCCCCAAGGACTTACGTGATTTTGGCACAACTTGCATTCAGTCCTCTTGGTTCTCACCTTTTCAAAGCAAGAGGGGAGCTGTTTGTTTTACATGGAAGTTTGTGTTAAATAACACTATTTTTTTATTTCTTCGATGAATTCATTGCCATACCTAAGCATAGAAAAGGCACATACAAGTACTGACAGCTGTACAAGTGAGTACGTATTGGAGGCTGGAGATACATCTGTGTTGCATGCATGTGTACACATAAATGAAAGGAAAGCAGCTGTGCATGTGACGTGAGCTTTCTCCTGAAAAAGGAAGTCTAGCTGTCTTATTTACTTAGTCACTATCTTGTTTACTCGTGAGATTAAATGTATTTGAAAGCTGGAGAGGAGGGCAGATTCAGTACTGTAAAACCAAGAGGTGTGGAGCTGCCATGATAACTGTTTGCATGTCCTCCTATAAAAGTATGAACGAAATTAGTATTGCCTGTTGAGTTTAGACTAAGGGCGCAGTATGTTTGCACCTTGTCAGGCTCTAAAGCATCGATAAGCTTCTCGGTTTGATTCGATCACCCGTTTTTTTGTTGCTGGTCCCACCTCCTTTCCGTCTTCCCTGCTCCTTCCCAAGTAGCTGACCATGCTACACGTGATCAGGGCTAAGGACAAGGAAGAGTTCGAGTGCAATGTAATCCCTCGCTCTGGATGAATAAATGTCTTGTTAGAGAAAGTACTTGCGACCTAAAGTATCAATTTTTTACCCACATCTACAAATTCTCAATACTGCTTAAAAGAAGCCAAGAAGTCCAGGTTTTCAGGTTTCCTCCTTGTCTCCATCTCTCTGAAAATCTCCTTCGGACTTGCCTTAGTGAGCAAGAGATTGAGACGTTGTCTAGTGACTCCTTTTATTGTTTTATTGCCATTTTCTCCTGAGCAAGACTTCACAAAGAATTAATAGCCACAGAGATCCACCTGTTAATGTGGAGTATTAGTAGAAGTATCAAAACAGAGTTCAATTTAAGTTTTGCTAAGAAGCGAGTTTGGTGGGGGTTTTTGTTTTTGGTTTTTTTGTTTGTTTGTTTTTAATAAGATGAGGAGTTGAGGGTCTTTAGAACAGGTTGGTGTATGTTGTGTACTCTGTGTGTACTTGCACAGGTCTCTGTGCAGCTGGCATCGAGTGGTGGCAGCGTGCCTAGGCACAAAGCAGTCACCTGCCCTGGGGTTTGCCATTGCTCCTCCAAAATAAGCTCTTCTGTCTGAATCTCGTGCTTGTGCACAGCAGTGTCCCAGCAAAGCCCCAGCTCCCTGTATCGAGTGCGACGCCTGGAAAACCCGGGGCTGGGACTCCGTTCTGTGCTGAAGGTGTGAAGGAGAGAAACTATAGGAAGCTAATTGATGTAAAATAGTATTTGTACTTAAAATGCAGAGTGTGCTTGGGAATGTTGTATATTCATACTGTGTAGGTATGAATACCTTGTAGAATAAATATTTTGAAAGACCTAAGTGGTAACTGAGGTCACTAACAGCTTAATTAGAACCAGAACTCTCACCTCCTGCCCGATGTGCTTGTGTTGGGCTTACTTTGGAAGGAGAAAGTACATTTACATCTGAAGCTTTCTTACAAAATATTTGATCTTAACTGCTACATTGATAACAAGTGTTAACGTCTGCATGTTCTTAGTAAAATAACATTCAGGATTATTAAAGCTTGTATGCAGGACTGACATGGACTTTGGAGCGTTTATAATTCTGGACTCAATGTGTTTGGAAAGGTTGTTGCTGGGAGGGATTAGAGGAATTGTCTTTTTCTTAGTGCTGCACCCAAAACGTCAATGAACGTGATAAAGCAGTAGGTGGCTTAGGAGTTTGTTTCAGAAGTCATCTTCTGCATTAATTTGTTAAGCTTAAGAAAGTCTTGCAATTTATAAATCTGTCTTGAGAATTGAGAGATCTCTTAATCAGATAGCTGTACACAAAGACTAAACAAAGCCTTACAATTGACAGTTTAATTTACAATTTAATTTTAAAAGCTTCCAGGCTTAGTTATTGTTGTATTTTCCTGCTGTTGGTAAGTTTTCTTTTATTGCACTTTTGCTTTTTAAATAAAAGCATTTCAGGGCTGTTTATTGGGCCCTACTGAAGGATGCTGATTTTCTCTGTGCGTCTGAGATGCTGCACTTCTGCTAATCGGTGTGTTAGAGCTTGTACTGCTTGTGTTAATGTGCCGTAAGTCATGTGGCCGTGTTCCTTGTGAATTTGTAGTTGTTAATTCAAAGAAAGATAGCAGATAGATTTCTTTCTGCCTGGGCTGTCTCTTTCTTTGCTTAACGCTGGAATTTCTAAAAAGCTAGGCAGTAAAGATAAGTTTCATGTCCTTTTGTGGCTATGGAATCACTAGCAAGAGCTCCACCTTGCTTTAGTTGTTTGGAGTGGATTAGTGGGGGGATGTCACCTCTGGACCCCTGGAGAAAGTGCTGTCGCTCATGCTCTGGAGCCGGTGACCACGGGGAGGGCTGCAGGCGGAGTGGGCCAGCCCGGCGGCTCCTGGTGCTTGTCAGAAAATGTGAATGTGGCCCAAATCCTGCTGTGCTAATTCGGGTGTTGAAGCCGCAGTTTCCGTACACTGGTAAGAAGAGCAACTGGCCGTTACCAGAGCCTGTAGCAGCACAAAGGTGCGCAGCTTGAAGACGCGAGACTTGAGTAGGAATTTGTGCACATTTGCTTTTCTTCCTCGAGTTGAAAATACAAGGTGCTGTTAAAGTATATTTGCAAAGCAATTACTAACAAACGAAATTCAAACTGCGCTTCTTTACGTGCCGCGTACAGGCTGCGCTGGGCGCTGCTGCGAGGTGCAGGTTGGCTGTCGGGCTCCTGGCACCGTGGCCTTGCCCCTCTCCTGCCCTACATTCCGCTTCCCGCCGCCCCGCGTCCCCACCGAGCTGAATGCTCTCTTTGTTTGGAAAGAATGCAAACAAAATTCGGTCAGTCTGAAAAGGGCCAGCTCATCATTTGTAGCTCTGAAATGGACTGGAAAATAACTTTTTCTCCCCCCACCACCACCTCGTACTGATGGCGTTGTCTTTCACTTTTCGAGAACAGTTAGTTTGCAATTTAGCAACATAAGCGATCTTTACAAAACCTTGGCAGGGGCTCAAGAGGGTGTAAAGTGATATATAACTGCATGCAGTGATTATGGATTTAAAACACTGTTCTGCTGACGCAAGTCCTGGGTCTTCATTAATGTCTTTTGTCTGAGAGCAATGGAAACTCAAAACCGTTCAGCAAATAGTTCTGTATTCACCAAGACAGATATTTAAACTTGCGCAAATAAAGCCAGAATGCTTTGTCGGGAGTCACTGACGATAACCTCTGCTGGTGTTGGGGTGGCGGAGCTTAACTTCAGTGGCCTGGTTGCCCAGAGCAGCTGTGGCTGCCCCATCCCTGGAGGGGTTCAAGGCCAGGTTGGCCGGGGCTTGGAGCAACCTGGGCTGGTGGGAGGTGTCCCTGCCCAGGGCAGGGGGTGCCACTGAGTGGCCTTTAAGGTCCCTTCCCACCCAAACCATTCTATGATAAATTGCTACAAGCAACTGGTAGAAGACTTGAAATCAGAAGGAAACCCAGAGGTGAGCCAGAAGCCTGGGATGATCTGTCTGTAAGGAGACATCATTGTTAAATGGTGTGAGCTGTACTGAAGAGTAACAAACACTTCCACATTTTTATTTGAAAGTACGGAGTTACATTAAGTGTTTAATAATCTGGCAGTATACTTCAGGTTTTTCCCGTGAATTCTGGTTTGCCCTGTTGAAGTCAATGAATATCTTATCGGCACTTAATGAGGGAGTAATTTCATGCTCATCTTTAATTCATTGGTTCGCCATTATTCTCCTGTGATAGTACATGTCCGTTCTGCATGCCATTCAGTTTTTATCCCCCTTACCCTCTTAAACTCCTGCCTGAGCTTAATATTACTGGAAACTCCCCGTACCTGTAATCTCTTCTCTCTGAAGCCTTTGTGTTTCTGCCGGCACAATGTCGCTGGCAACTTCGAACCGAACGGGCATTAGAGCCGTGCCGGAGCCTAGCTTTTCCAGTCTGCTAAAACTACTTTGAAAGTGTTTAGAGGCAAATAGCCGTTGCTATTTATAACGGTCTTTCTGTTATGAAGGCTGAACTAGTATTATAAAGTAATTGGAATGGAAGCTGAGTATAACATGGGATTAGAGATTTATTTTATCCCCAAATACTAGAGTTAGCTAAATCCCTCTCAGTGCAGAGAAGAGTTAACTTCCTTGGCTGGGTTAATAGCTTACTTTATCTTGACGCATAGAAAGTGGCTGTCAAACTTCCTGCTTTATCTGGGCAGAACCTAAAAGTTAGTGTCGCTGTATAAAATACTTTTATTTATGATCTCTTGGCAAACGCTGTGTTCATTTGTTTGCTAGCGTTGCTGTGGAGCACTGCATCCTAGCACACAACTTCGTTAAATGCTACAAAATGTGAGGATAGTTAAGTGTATTTGGGGTAGCTTTGTATGTTGGCTATTAATCATTCAGCGGGTTTATTTTTCAAACCACATACATATAATACAAGCTGTATTGATTCGTAAATTTAAGTGATGAAGTACTGCTTTGGCTAATTGGAAAGAAACGGAGCACTGACCTGAAGCAGAGGTCTGAAGGTCCCAAGCTGACACCCTGGAGTTAGTGGACGACCCCGGCCTTTAGTCACTGTACAGCTTTAAGCTCTTAGAAATAGGGAGTTTTGCCCCTTTACACTCTGGTTCGTGTTTAGGAAATACTTGGTAACTGTGAGAGGCTCTGTGAGGAGCTGCAGTTGGTGTTCATTTAAGGGTTATTTGCCGTTTTCCTCTCTGTCCACGTATGTGGTAGGTGTCCATCTCCTGGTGCCGTCCCCGTTCCTGCCCCTGCACGACACAGGCCTGTGGGAGGAGGATTCTCATCCCCCACCACCTAAAACTGTTCAGCCTTTCCCAGAGAGTCTCTGGCATCCTCATTTTTATGCGAAAAGACTCCACTAACGTAATACTTCAATGTTAAAATGAAGTAGTGCGTGTGCAGTATAGAGAGCTAAAAGGAGCTGGACTTGGTGGGGTTTAAAGCAGACTTCCCATGTAGACTTTTTACATAAGTGTGTTTCATAAATTCTATTTAATCTTACTTGGTATGAAATGACCTTGTAGATTTAGGGGGGAAGTTTGTGGTTGCAGCTGCTGCCTTTTAAAAAGTCTAAATATAAACAGATTTTTGGAAAGCATGAAAAATTATCAGTGTTGTTTCTCCGATTTGAATTGAAAGTCAGACCTCTGGCAGGTAATTACTGCCAGGGCATTTTGGGGAGATGGCTCGTGGTCTTCCTGCTCCGCTGGCTGTACTCTCTGCTCATCATTCCTGTGGGCAGTTCTGGGAAGAGAAGGTTGAAACAAGACGTGGTCCTCAAGCCTCTCGTGCTTGGGAAGAGGTCCTTGTCCTGGCTTGGCCTGCACGGCATCTGCCCCGAGCCCACCTCTTCTGGGGGAGAGCAATTAGTCTGTACCCACTGCGCAAATGAGCTTTCACCAAGGGCTGAAACAACTGTGGTAGGATTTCCCTGCCGCGGATGGGAATGTCTCACCAGGTGCCAGCAAGACTGTATTTGCCTATTCTGGGGTTACCTCTCCCTCGGGTTAGAGCTGCTCCCTGAAAGTGAAATGGTAACGTCTCGGCCTTCCGTCTGTCCTTGTCATCTGAAAACAGTTGCTGGTTCCCAGAAGAAATGAAATTCTTGGGTAATGGGCATGTAATGTTGGGTTTTGTACTGCTGACACCCATCCCTGGCTTTTATTCTGCCTTCAAGTCATCAGTTTCTTATTTTAATCATCCTTCGTATAGTGCCTCTCCCTTTCGTAAGCAGTAGGCTTCAGATAGAGCAATTATTACACCAGAATTAATAAGGGCAGTATTAAATGCTGGTTTCAGTATGGGTCTCGGCTAAGGATCTGTCGTCGGTTTGATGGTTTCTTCTTCCCTAAGTCTTTTCTGGACAGTTCTCCTTCAGTCCTTCCTTGCAAATCCTGGGCATAACAAACTTCCTTGTGATACCGCTTCAGCTTTGCCCCAGATTAACATGTGAATTATTTTGTATTAGTTGGTAAAAAAACCTTACTCACGTGCTCTCAGGAGGGCTTCTGCTTACTCTGGGTTTTGAGAGTGGTGGTGACACACTTTGCACGGTGACACACGTCAGCGGCTGGAGCGGGGCTGGACCCGGAGGAGGAGACGTGGCGGTCGGGTGCCGGCTTGTGCCGATAATCTGCCTTTTATTGCTGGGTGAGAGCTTCGTGTTGCCCCAACCCTTCTGCTCCCGTTGCTTGGCCGTCTGTGAACCACGCGCGGGCGTTTAGCCCGAGAGACAGTTCAGGGCTTCAGCTGCTCGTTTCAAGGGTGTAAAAAGCCAGATGACTATTTTTAATGGTCTGGAGTTGTGTCACATGCTCTGGTGTAGGCTCTCGCGCTGCCTGCCTCGAGTTACGCTAAACAGGTAACAAGAATTAGGATTTCTGTAGTTGATGTTATTCTTACAAGTAGATTACTTGAACAAGATTAACGGAAAGGAGAAATTTTTTTGGGGGGGAAAAAGTAGGTTTTTTGAGAGGTTTCTGAAATTGGTGGTATCACAAGGATTAGGTATAAGCATAAAAAAATAAACCAAAATTTCACAATGTTTCACGTAATTTGTCAGCATATGCAAAATATTGTGGTTTAATCATTTTGGGGAAAGAATCTTTTTTAAAAAAGCCAAGAAGGAAGCTTGCTATTTTGTTTAGGATGTTGAAGTTTATCCCAAACTCCCAAATTTCTCCTTTGTGGAAGTTCTCCAGAAAAATGGCAAAAACCTGATCTTTTTCTTGCTTAAAAATAAGCAAGACACTTAAAGGTTTTTACAAGCCAGATCATCTCATCAGTGTTACCTGAAGGTGTCCGTTGCCCGATTGTAGACTTTGAGGCCCCGTTTGGTTGGCACGCTCCTCCTGCACTCCAGCTTCCTCGGGCATCCCTGCTTTACCCGATTATTCAAGTAAAAGAAGAAAAAAAGCCCTTCTGTCTAGAGCAGTTGTGAGTTGACGTGGAATTGCCTTTTTTTTTTTTTGTAAGTAGATACTAATTACTTATTTATGTGTTTGTTTATTTTAGGGATAGACTTCAAGATTAAAACCGTTGAATTACAAGGAAAGAAGATCAAGCTACAGATATGGTGAGTAACGTACCCAAGAAGCTGTGGGGTGGCATCCTGCTGGATGGCTGCTTGCAGAGGCAGGTTTTTGTGAGAAGGGTTGACGTTCAGGTATCTAATTTTGTAACTGTTTTGTATTTTTCCCTACACGTTCTTTGGGAAGTGGGGAAGAGATGTGTGTGTTGCGTTTATAACCGCTGTTACTGACTGCTCCCTTGGACAGGCTGCAGGCGAGTCTCCTCTTTGGGAGGACGGGATCCTCGCAGTCTGTGATTTAGTGGGAAGTGTTTGAAAACTGGGATTTTTAAATTAGGAGCTGCCTTGAGTTTATGATTGTAAATTGAGTGGTAGCTTTGCTTTGCAAGAAAGCGCAATCCACATCTGCACTCAAATTTTATGTTTTGCCACAGTAAACTGGAGAGTTTCTGAGCTGGCTGAAAACATGACTGCTTTTCTGTAGGAAAGTCTAATGTGAGGCAAAACTCTTTCCTTTTAGCTTGCTGTGCATGTCTAACTCGAGATTTTTCTCCTATTTTAATAGGCCTGTAACAAGTCAGGTCAGGAAAGCTCATGGCTTCTCCTGGCCTCTGTTTTTGCTTGGCCCTCCCTGCTCAGCCCTGTGCGCGTTGCTGGTGCGTTCTCCGGCTCTACTGAGAGTTCACAACTTGCATTTGTTTGGACCTTGCATTTGCCCATTTTGGCCCCTACTACTAAAAATTCTTTTATGTCTGGATAACGTTGACATTTGTAGATGCAGATGGATGGAGTCTGGTTAGGAGGTGGCATTGGTCTTCCTCTATCCAGGTAGTCATTCCAATGCTGTAGGACTGGCTGAATGACTATCCTTCCTAACGAGTGTATTCTGAATCCTTGTTACCATCACTCGGAGTGTGCACCTTGTCCCCGAGCTGTTTCTCATGTCCCACTCCCGGGAGCGCCTCCTTAGCAGAAGTCAGCCAACTTAGTTATTTTGGTTTGTGCCCTGCAAGGGAAAGAGTTGTTGAAGTTGGTTTTGTTGTATAAACTGCGCAGCCGGTCGATAAGGAAGCACTTGGATGATGAAGTAACTCGGCGCGCTGGGGCGCTTCAGCGGGGAGCCACAAAGGGTAACCGGCGGAGCTGTGTGGGGAGGGATGGGTGTGGATCAGCTGGGGAGCGAGGGCAGAGCGGCGGAAAGGAAGGAACCGAGAGCAGGAGCTGGAGGCAGCCCGCGGGAACGCAGCTTCCTTGAGTGACTCGCTGGGCAGCTCTTGCAGGAGGAGTTCACCAGCCGGTTAACGTTCAGCTTTTCAACCCAGAGCAAACCGTAACACCAAACAATCATTTCGTGTTGCGTTTTTTACCCCAACAGGGCAGGTGCTGCGAGTCACCCTGGGGTAGAAAGGTAGAACAAAACATTGGAATGACTTAAAGGAAGTGTTAGATTAAACGTTGGAAAAAGTCACGATGAAATGTAGAAACTGAAAATATGGAATACTGCGGATGTTTAATGTGCATGTAGCCAAAGCAGCAAGCCATAACGAAGCCGTACGCGTTTTTAGTGGCCTAGGGAAATGAAGAGGGGTTTGGGTGAGCTGAGTTCTATGAAATTGGAACTTTTAAACGTTGCAAAGTTGGGAGATCATTGTCTGAATCTGCTTCTTGTTCCTGCCAGTTTAAAATTTCGCATTTGAGGTGAAACTTGGAAAGCAGAAAATGAAGTTCCTATGACATGCACTTTTGATGGAAAAAAAAAAATAAAAATAAAAAAATAAAAATATCTAGGCTTTGTAGTTTCCAGCTCCTCCTGTACAAGGAGTTTTGCCCAGCAGTGGTTTGGTGGCTAGAACAACAGTGTCTTTCGGTGAAGATATTTTGTGCAAAGCATCTATATTTAACCACCGCTTCCTGCACTTGAACTCGCCCTGCACTTCTAGGAGTTGTGTAACACGTTGCCGGAGTTACCCTTCACTCCCACTGCGGCAGCTCAGTAGGAAGGGACGCTTTAGTTTCCCTTGTAAACCCGAGGCTGTTCTTGTAGCTTTTCTTGCGTGCAGAGTATGGCTCGTGCTTTTATAACTGAAGTAAATGCACAGGAGCAAATACAGGCGGATCAACAAAACACATCATCTGAGTCGTAGGTAGCGCTTCCACTGGGATGCAGCTCCGTACTTGGTTAACCTGATACCAAAAGGCTGATGGTGAAGAGAAAAGAGAGTTTAAGGTCAGGAGGTGGGACCCTTGGCCCTTGTTCAGGTGGGCTTGTACCAGTGCGGCAGCTCCCTGCTCAGAACGGAGAGAAGGAATGACCGCCCCTTCACTTGTGGGGTTTCTCCCCATCTGAAAACTGTTGTCCCGGTTGTGGGATTGCTGTCGGTTTGCCCGGTTTCTTGTACACACCTCTGAGCTGCATCTGGTCGCTGACAGAAGCAGGATACTGGCCGTGATGGCACTGGGCCAGTCCACGAGAGTAAGTCCAGCCACGGCTCTCCAAAGTGCCACCAAATCTTTGTCCAGCCCTCCATAATGCTGCCTTCTTGCTTCCTAACAGTCCCTTTTATTGTTAGAAGCAAAGGCAGTTTTGTTATCACTGTTGCTGCTGTTATCATCACCATTATTATTATTGGTGCTTATTCAGATTGAAACCTCTGTGTTTTTTTTTTTCCAGAGTAGTGGCATTCAGCTGTTTGTGAAATGACAGATGGTGACAGAGTTTTTTACTGTTAAGAACTTAGTATTTGTTAGCCGTTTCCCAAGTATGACGGAGTTCCTTTACATAGAGTTGCTCAGTGTTTACGAAGGAGCTGTGTTCAGTCAGCTATCACTGGCAGAAGTGGTGGCTGAACGAACCCATCCCATACGGAATAAGGTTTCCACATCAGTGGGAGTGGTTAAGGCTTTGATTAAGTAGCATTTGTTATTTACATAGGTGAACAGAGTATTTCTGTTCACATACAGAAGGCAATAGAAATAAACTGTTCCTCAGTTTAAAATTACTGTATTGACCTGCCTCTTGCTGATCCGTGTAATCCTCCATCACCCACGTGTTAAATCTTTCTGTGCTGTTGTCCTGGTTAGTTGTTGCTCTCTGGCTGCCTGCAAAACTGTGTCACTGGTTTACTGTGGCCGGTACTGGCTTTTGTACTCCTTGGGGTGGGGGTGCAGTCTCAATGGGCAATTAGTTTTACAGAAAACAGGTAAAACCGGCACTTTCTAATAGAGTGCTGCTCCTTTCTACACAGCGGGATGGCCACCCATCACTCTTCCTGGGCATGGAAGATGAGCAGACGTAGCAGCGTCTCAGTTGTGCCTTGATCTGTAAAATATATATATATATAGGAGTAAAGCAGAATACAAAGGTCAAGCTGAGTTAAACCTTGCCAGAGGTGATAAGCAACTTGATACTTCATAGCTATTAAAAAGTGGGGTTGCTGGTCGGTGAGGATCAAGCTAGGATTAAAGTGTTTTCATACTGCTCCAAATGTAAATGTGCCTGTTGCAAAATGATGTTGAAAGCGGGAGGGGGGAGGTTGGGACAAGAGGAGATGGAGAGCGGTGGTGTTGGGTCCCAAGTGGGACTGTGTTGGTCTGCAGGGAGGTTCTGGAGAGCCTCAGCTAGGCTGAGCCAGCCTGTGGGTGCATGGGCTGCCAGCGAGGAGGAGGATGGGACACAGCTCTTGGGACTGGCCATCTGAAGGAATCATAGAATCATAGAAAGGTTTGGGTGGGAAGGGACCTTAAAGGCCACTCAGTGCCACCCCCTGCCCTGGGCAGGGACACCTCCCACCAGCCCAGGTTGCTCCAAGCCCCGGCCAACCTGGCCTTGAACCCCTCCAGGGATGGGGCAGCCACAGCTTCTCTGGGCAGCCTGGGCCAGGGGCTCACCCCCCTCACACCAAAGAATTTCTTCCCAATATCTCATCCCAATCTCCCCTCTTCCAGTGTAAAACCCTTCCCCCTCGTCCCATGGCTCCCCTCCCTGCTCCAGAGTCCCTCCCCAGCTTTCCTGGAGCCCCTTGAGGGACTGGCAGGGGCTGGAAGGTCTCCGCGGAGCCTTCTCTTCTCCAGGCTGAACCCCCCCAGCTCTCTCAGCCTGTCCTCCCAGCAGAGGGGCTCCAGCCCTCCCAGCATCTCCGGGGCCTCCTCTGGCCCCGCTCCAACAGCTCCGTGTCTCTCCTGTGCTGAATGAGCTTGTTCAGGGCAGGTCCATCAGGAGGACTACTGCTGTGTCAAATTCTGGGTGGAAGTATGTAGAAGAATCAAGCGTCTTCTTGGTTAGGTTATTGTATTACTTCTCTGTTAAGAAAAATTGTTGATGTGACAGTATATGGTATGATGCCAGATGGAAAGTCACCAATGGTGGGCTTAGTGTAGGATTTGGGAGAAATAAAGTAAAGATTTGGGAGTAGAAATAGTTATGAAGGGTGGGACCTGGGTGGGTTGACACTGATGAATGTCCTGACAAATACAGTAATGCTCATGCTATAGAGAAGGGAGGGAGAATAAAAGAACCAACATGAGAGGTGACTGCTCCAGGAAAAGATGGTGTTATCACAGTGAAAGTGATGAAACGCTCTAGAGGAATAGAGCAGTAGAGCTAAAAATTCAGCTATGAAGAAGTGTAAGATCGTACAGTCCAGGAACTCAGAATTGCTTTGAAATGGAAACCAAAAGGTTTAGGCATCCTGTAAGTCTCTGAAGTTACTAGCATAATGCAGCAATTGGAAAACTGATTTTTCATGTACCGTGGGTGCAGTCATTCGCAGTGGGCAGGGAAGTGTCACCGTCTGACATAATAACGATTCTGGTTAGCGTGCCCTAGAAAGAAAGGGGCAAGTAGGATGGTCAGAGGGGTGTAATAGCTATTTTAGAAAGAAAAACTGAAAGATTAGGATTTTCCTGGATGTCAGAGAAGTGACCAAAGCACATTTTTTTAAATCGTGAGTATGCTGGAAAAGGTAGGTAAGGATTGATATAACTCATTTCCTTTTCCAGTACCAGAACATCAGCTCTAGCGTGAGGCTAGAAGGTGGCACATGCAAAACACAGGAAATCACCGAATCATGGAATGATTTGGGTTGGAAGGGACTTTAAAGCTCATCTAGTTCCAACCCCCTGTCCTGGGCAGGGACACCTCCTGCTAGAAGTGAAGTTAAGCTGTGGAACTGCTCTTCACATACCAAGCTGTGGTGGTAGCTGCATATGTACACGGGTTTGCAAGGGAGTTCACAAAGGAACAGTCAGCTTTGGACTGTTAAATACACAGGTGTGAGCGCTGGCTCCAGAATTCTTGAACTACCCATAAGTGGAAGCTGGAAAAACTCTGGCCTGACTCTTATGTGCTTGTGAGAACGCACGGAAATCAAATGTAGGTTTTTCATGCTGGTGATGCAAAGGCTGAAAGGAAATACTACTGTCATCTAAAAATATGTAGTGGAAGCAGGCACGGAAGAGGAGGAGGGACTCTTTAAGGTCAAGGGCAGTGGAAATCCAAGTTGCTGGAAATCCACTAGCAGGAGTGGGAGACTCTGGGAGAAGCTCTAGTTCAGTGGAATGGAAACGAAATAAAGGAGAACATGGAGGGGAAACAAAACACAGATCAGCCAGGTATTTCAGAACAGAGCTTGACAAATAAGAGGATCATGATGTATCCTGTTCCATTATTGCAGAAGAACTTACCCCAGGAGCCCTTTTTCCATTCATTCAAGAATATTATGTGAAAATTGGTTGCAGAAAATACAGCCACTTCCTGGTCTCTCACAGACTGTGCAGTCTGGGAAGACAACTGGGAACTGTAAGAGGGTGATCCTGAAGGTGGGTTTACAGGATGTTGATATTGTGAGAGTGAATCCAAAACAACAAAAAAGTCAAGCCCTAAACCCTCTGATGCTGACACTGGAGTGCTGGAGGGATGGGGTAGGGCAGAAAGCTATCAAAGAATAACTGCAGTATTTAGAAATAGGTTTCCAGGGATTATAAACAGAGCGGGGTTATGTGAGCAGGGGTGAGTGATTAGCCTTTTCAAGAGGTCCGTATTTGCTTTTCCAAGTCAGGGTAGTAAGTAATTCCAGCTTTCCTTAAACAGCCACATGGTGTATACATGTCTAGTCTTAAACTAGTCTTAAACCGATCTTAAGGAGTAACCAAATTATAGGTGTGGAGCTGTATGAAGAGTGAGCTTTGCAGGGGTTCGTAAGGACTAACAGTTGTTGATGGACCTGTCGGAGCGGGGCCAGAGGAGGCCCCGGAGATGCTGGGAGGGCTGGAGCCCCTCTGCTGGGAGGACAGGCTGAGAGAGCTGGGGGGGTTCAGCCTGGAGAAGAGAAGGCTCCGCGGAGACCTTCCAGCCCCTGCCAGTCCCTCAAGGGGCTCCAGGAAAGCTGGGGAGGGACTCTGGAGCAGGGAGGGGAGCCATGGGACGAGGGGGAAGGGTTTTACACTGGAAGAGGGGAGATTGAGATGAGATATTGGGAAGAAATTGTTTGGTGTGAGGGGGGTGAGCCCCTGGCCCAGGTTGCCCAGAGAAGCTGTGGCTGCCCCATCCCTGGAGGGGTTCAAGGCCAGGTTGGCCGGGGCTTGGAGCAACCTGTTCTGGTGGGAGGTGTCCCTGCCCAGGGTAGGGGGTGGCACTGGGTGGCCTTTAGGTCCCTTCCCACCCAAACCATTCTGAGATTCTATGATTCCCATCTGGTGAATCTCCCGTGTGCCAGTTCTCACGCTTTCCCAGCAGCCTGTCGGTGCGTGTTGTCCCGCCAGACCAGGAGCTCTGAGGGATGGAGGTGCATGTCAGTAGAAGGTAGAAAGTGCACGATTCTTCGATTCTTCTGTGCCTGGGGCAGGCTTGTGTGCAGGACTGCCGCCCCGGCAGTGTCTGCAGGCTTGTTGCAAGGCGCTGATTGGCATCGTTAATGCCAGAAAGTTGGGATCTGAAAGGCTGGATCCAGAGCTGGGTAAGACAAATGATCCGTTTCTCGTAACGGGGCAGTTCTCTTCAGCTGTGCACGGAACAATCATACTTGATAATCTTGTATTAATATGGAAACAGTGTGACGACAAAATTGCTTCTGTAGTAAACCGAAAAATATGTAACTCAGAGATTCAAAGACATCTAAATTGTTTCTCTTTTTTCCTCTTTAGCTGCTACTCTCACCCTCCTGCATTTACATAAAATTTGTGTGTCACCCTATTTTCCTACAATCTTGTTGACTGATTCCAAATTTTAGAAACAGAAACTTACATTTTTCAGTATGCAGCTCTTAACTGGGTAGAAGACCATAAGCTAACATTTTTCTATGAGTGTGTCTCTGCTGGGAATACTCTTACGTGGCTAGAAATGTGTCCTCAGGATTTTGTTCTATTCAGCAATGAGCTTGTTGCACAAAGAATCGTCTGAGCTGGAACACCAGTCCAGGTGAAAGGAATGTGCAGCGGCATAGCTGTCTGAAGCAGTTACACCTGTGGGAATTCCCTGCTACATGCAAATTCTTGGGTTTAAGAAGTATGGCGGTGAACAGCCGAAGCTGCAGACACACCACTGACTAGGGTATGGTCGGTCTCGTTAATTTTTGCAATTACCCTAGGAATGGCTAAAAGTTAACTCTTGCTGCTGAGAGCTTTGGAGACCGCTCACCACGTGCCTGGCTCCAGGTGGAAGAGACTCTTGGCCCATCAGTCTGACTTCCTAGAAAACAACTAGATACTTCGCTCATTATAGATTTATTTTTTTCCTGGATGAATATTTATTCAAAACAGCTGAAATTTGCTGGTCATGAAAATACCTTACAGACGCTCCTTTGTGAAGGAAAGTCTTGGACCCAGTTGCTAAAGCTTCCAGAGCGTGCCTGATGTCAGCAGTGCGGTTTCTTCAATGCAATATTCTGCTGGGTAGTTTAAAAAAATATTATAAGATGAAACAGTGGGACAGTAATAAAATTCTTAGGATTATTTTGCTAGGAATTATTTGGTTTAATACGTCAAAGACCTTTCTTTTGAGCTGTGTGGACTGGAAGGATCTTCACAAATCATCGGATGTAATCTCTTCTTGTTGCACGCATGTAAATATTTCATAAGCAAATCATAGTGCATTTTAAGGTTTCTTTAGTCTCTGCCAGGTCAACCGGAAAGCTGTCCCAGAAATTCCTTTCTCTGTTGGTTAAACCTCTAAGATGATACCACTTATGCATACTTTAATGCTGGCATGAGAATAATTCAAATAGATTTTTTGCTTTCCCCAGTCCCACAGGACGACCTTCTTTGTCTCCATTTTGCAGCTAAACAAACCAAGTTCTCTCGCTTTCCTCCTGTGCAGTAGGGCTCCGTTTTCCTTGGCTGTCTTAGTAGTCCTTGTCTACGTTTATTTTAGCTTGGAGAGCTTCCACAAATGTTGTTGCCTATGTGAAGGATTTATTGCACGCCCATAGCTTTGGAGCGTATTCTTACGTCCCAGAGGCTTGAACAAAAGAATGGAAGGCCAGGACAGTAAACAGGGCATGCGGTCTCCGCTTGTCTCCTGCCGTTTGCTCAGGGTGGATTCATCAGTCGTAGGCAGTTTGAAAACCATAACTCATTTCCTCTGTTTGCTCCAGTCAGGTCTCTAATCTCGCATCCATTAAGAGTTATCTCTGAATAATGAATGGGGAATCCATTAAGAAGGGGAAAGGGCAAATATAGTACCTATTTAAAAAAAAAAAAAAAAAAAAGGGAAACACTCCAGGTTCTCTGCATTTTCCTTCCCCGGCTTTCTTTTCATCCATTTGCTTCAGTTGCCAGAAGAACCACTGGAGGAGTTAACGAAGCGAGTTAGTTGTAGGCGCGTAGGATGTGACAAGGGATGACTAACAACTGAGTGTGGCCAACGCCAAGTTGTGTAAAATTGATCTCGGTTCTTGCTGTGACAGCTACTGGCCTTGTCAGGAGGGGAGAAATCACGGATGTCATATGGCTTGATGTTTTTGGCGAGGCTTTTCTGACGCTGTCCTGCTTGATACAAGCAAGTTAGGGGGAATGACTGGGGTGAAGGTGCTATCAAGTGGGTACAGAACTCATGGCGAGAGAAAATAAATGATGTGTGATTAAGAGTTCCGTTGAGATATTTTGCAGGAGTCTGTCCCGAGTTTCATGATAGGCAATGTTTTCTTTAAAGGTTGAGATAAGGGAATATAGAGGGTATGGTTATTGCATTTTAGCTAAGCAGGAAAAGATGAAGTTGCAAAGTATAAATTGTATAGAGGACTGGATTATAATTCAAATTGCTTTTGGAGAAGTGTCGTTGGAAAAAAAAGCCCAGTGAAATTCAGCACAGGCAAATGGGAAGTTGTCAAGTTCAGTCTGTGTAATCAGTTACTCAAATGTCAGAAAAATCTGCTCAGTCATGAGGAAAGGGAGGGGGGTGCGTCAACAGGCATGCCCAAGTCTGCTAGAAAATATTCCTGTGTGAGGAAGACGACTTCACCTGGAGCAGTGTCCGGGTTTTTCCTTAGACTTGGGCAAGTTGGAGGGAGTCCAGAGAGAGTAGTAGGTGGGGCTGTGTGTCTTAGCCCTTTGGCCAGTGAGTAAAGTCTGAAGAACTTCAGGTGGCTTGAGAAAAGGCAGAGAAGGTGCAAGAGCTGTGTTTGAGTATGCAAAAAGTAGTTGTAGAAAGAAGGGAAATGAACTCTGCTACCTGTGAAAAGTAAGGCAAGGATTGACGGCCTTAATTTGCACTAAGGAAAACCCAAGTGTGCCATCAGGAGAGACTTCCAAATGGCACAGAAAGGAAATGAGAGAGTGGGATTCAAGCCAGCAACCGTCAGAGGTCTTCAGTAGAACATCAAGCATCTTTGAAGCATAACGTGGGTATCCCTCAATGTTTTGTAGAGCCGGGGAATGTGCTAGATTGCCTCTCGAGGCTGCTGCCAGCGAGCCAGACCTCTGCGCAGCATGGCCTGGTAGAACATCTCTGAACAAAGCGGTGCTCGGGTTTAGGACCTGCCTGTGTTCCCCCTCCTCTGCTCTTTGCCCTTGTCCTGGTGTTTGCCAGCTCCTGGGAGGAGATAAAATCTCGGCAGCAATTGGTCTCAAAACCCTGATGTGGGGTCTGAGCCAAACAGAGCCGATGAGACACTTTGAGAAGAAACTTCGTAGAGCATTTCCCTGCATCTCAGGAACTTTTCTCCGTGGCATCTTTGGATTTCGAGGCTTTTCGTTTACTCCCCATTTGCCAACTGATACTTGGCCAGAAATCTGACGTGTGTTTAAACAAATTGATTTGGCAACTGCAGTCAGCGTTTGTTGGGTCAACTGTAGGTGACGGGACAGTGGGGAGAGCTGAGTTTTCACAGGACTCGGTGCCTGGTGGTGTCCGTGTCCTGCCAAGGCACTTGCTGTGACCTCAGGAACAGCTGAGAGGGAAATGAGTTGAACTAGTTCAACTCCAGTCCGTGATGTTTTCTGAGGTTACTGGTTTGTGAGCGAGGAAATGTGGGTCTGTGGGTCAGGGGGGAACGCTGTGCCTTTCCGAAGGCGGTTAGGGAAGGTTTGATCTCAGTTTAGACCAGTTTAAATTCAGAGACACCGTTGATAGTTGAATAGTGTCACTGAAAAGTGTCTGCGAACTTGTAATCTGTTAGGTTTATGTTCTCTGAAAGACAACTGCGTGTTCTATTAACTCTTAATTCTCAACTTAATGGCATGCGAGTTTATTTAACCAAATCTCACGTGTTCCATGAAAGATCTCAAAATTAGATGGGAAAATACATACTGTCATTAATCTTGCATGATCGATTTTCAGGATATTGCTTATAGAAATCAACGGCTTAATGTTACAGTACATCTTCTAGATCTACTTGTTATGTACTGTGGCCTAAAATTTCAGGAATATAAATGTGTAAGATCGCGTTAAAGCTCTATCAAATTGATCTGAAAACAAAATTCTTCTCAGTTTTAAGTCTGAGTTCCAGAAAATGGTGAGCAATTGTCTTCGTGGCTGCTCAGCAGCTGCTGAAGTGGAAGGGGATGTTCTTGGGCGTGGTGGTGGTGTTGGCTGGACAGTTGGGGCAGGTCATGGCTGGTCACAGTTCCAGTCTCTCCTGACTTTGGCAGCGGCCCTGCTGATCAACCTACGTTTTGAGAACTTCCTACAGAATAGTGCTGGGTCACCTGGGTTTGTGCAGTGTCTCGTCAGGCTGGTCAGTGGTTATGGTGTGTACCTTAAACCTTGTAGGTGAACTTCTGAAGTGCCTTATTTATATGTTCACTTGGGAAGAACTGGTCAGTAACAGGGGAGAGTGTCTGGGACAACGATGCTTCTGGGCTTGTTCAGACCCTCCTGCTGCTGGAGCTCACAGTGCTGTCGAAGTGTTGGTAGAGCATTTCTTGCTCCCGTTTTTGTCCTGCCTGTTTCTGGGTTCCACTGAAGCTCAGATGTCCGAGACACTCCCCTGAGATATGGGACTTGGAAATAAGAGTTTCTCCTTTTGGGTGCAAGTTTCAAGTTGTCAGTAAAAAAATATGAAGTTTAACAAATTTCTACTGTGACTTGATACTGGATTTGTTTATTGTGGTAAGATACCAGAAGACCTACTGCAGCTCACTGCTTTGCTGTTCCACAGATGGCTTCATCTTCTGCCACCTTAGTCGTGTAAGCCCAGTTGGGCAGCCCAGCGTCTTCTGTCTCTGTCATAGTTGACTCCGAAATGTGTTTTTAAAAAAACAGTCCCCTTTAAAGTAAAATCACAAAGAGAAACTTCAGACCCTCGATTCTGTACCCTTTTGAGCCTGGCTTACTGCAGCTTATCCTTTCTTCTCTGAGTGTTCAGCTGCATCTGGGATGGAGTGGACCTTCTTTGAAGCTGCTGCTGATGCACGTTGGAGTGTCTCCTACAGTTCTTCAAAACATTGCACGTCCCAGTATACTGGGCCATACGCTTGTCTAATAGATATACTGTGCTGGTTTCTTTAGAGCTTGCCTCTGATGCGTGCTCTTGTCTGTTTTCCGCAGGGACACAGCGGGGCAGGAGCGATTTCACACCATCACCACCTCCTACTACAGAGGTGCCATGGGGATCATGCTAGTATATGACATCACCAATGCCAAGAGCTTTGAAAACATCAGCAAGTGGCTCAGAAACATAGATGAGGTGAGTAGTGTCTGTAAGATCCCACCATCCAGCTGTTTGCTGTGACCCGTAGAGCACGTGATGAGTCCCACAGAACTCAGCTTCTGGATTGCAGCTTCTGCGTCTGTCCTGGCAGAAGGTGTAAATTAGCACAAGGGTTTGGGTGCTGTTCCTCGGCTCTCCTCCGTCCCTCCCTCAACTCTCCCTTCAGCGATGGCATGAAGGATCACAACGCTACACAGGTGTCCTAAAATGTCAGATCATACATGAGCAGAGTTTGTTTCTGGCTGGAGAATACTTGGAGGTAAGGAATACATCTTGTAGGAACTGTGAGCTGCAGTTTTCAGGAGGAGCTGCTGCCACAAGGGGGTGTGCAGAGGAGCAGCGCAAAGCCATAAGCTGTAGAGCAGCTGTAGAATATGTCACTTCTAGTACTAGCCTATTTTATAAGGACAACTATGTAAATCCTCAGAGATAACTAAATCTGATCACCTCTGCTCCCTCAAAATCGATGTCATGAAATATTTGCAAGTTTATTGTGGCCGTTGCAGGTAGCGTGGCAAACTGCTGGTGTTGGATTTAGCAAATGACTCAAAGCTGCCCAGCTGACGTTTGTCCTTGTTAAAGGAGAACCAAACACGGAGCTTGGTAAAATTCCAAGCAAGGCCAAGTGAAGCAGGAGAAACTGATGTGGAAAGATTCAGTGCCTGCACCCCCAGGAGTTCATTCTCTGGGAGTTCTGAGATGTTGGAGAGCAGCGCAACTGTTAGTTCTTGCTTTTGTTATGCTGTTCCCAAATGGAATAATTGTTTGGATTTTCCGGCTTCGTTGTTTTGCTAGAGAGCATGAAGATGGCCCTGTAGAACTGAGCGTCAGCAGATGGGTGCTGTCAGGCATTGCTAGCTGAAGCACTGAGGCTGGCGAAAGGTTATTACAGAGCAGAAATGTGATATTGGGACTTTAATTCCCCAGCGTGAGAAATGGGAAACTATACTGTTCATGGAAGGATACGCGTTGTGGTGGGTACCGCAGGGGAGGAAGTAAAGGAGCACAGGAAGAGGCTCAGTGATGAGTTGAATGTAAACTTGAAACCAAGGCCTTTACATGCTGCAGTTGCTTTGTTTAAAAAATTCAGTAGTATCCAGGAAGTTGAGTAGTTCATGTGAATGTCATTCATACCATTGTGTCCGAGAAGTGAGTGGTTTTGCTGACCTCATGTTTTCAAATCTGTGTCACACAAACCTCTGCAGCGGATTTCAGGTGTGTTATGAAGGCTGCGTGGTTACTGCAGTTTTATAAGGGATACGTGACACCTTAGGAAGCTTTTTTCATTATGGAAAAAGCTCACTAATGGAGAGCATCTGCAGAATCGATGGGTGAAGTCATCCTCTGAGGTTCCAGTGCAGTGTTGAGGCTTCTTGCTAGAATGTGTGCGGCTGTCACCCGCTCTTGTACGGATTATTGCGAGTGATAGTTGGGAATGAAGTAACGAAGTGCTGTGGTTTTACAAGGTGATGTTGCCAAGGGTATTCTCTCAAAGAGGAGAGTTTTCAATAAGCAAGCCGGAATTCCTATTCCTTGCAAGGCGGCTCTTATACAGGATACTTTAAGCCTTAATTTAGAAATAGCCAAGACACCTAGAGGTGTTACACCTTCATCCTTGCTAAATGCGTGATAATTTAAAGTTCACACGTTCTGCAGAGGTGTGCTATGCCGTGCACTTTCGCTTTGGGCTCGTAGGAATTAGTTAAGTTGCTCAAGTGCCGAGTTTTATACGTTGGGGCTGGCTGTATTTGAAAAGTCTGTTGCTGCCTAAGCAGTGTTGTGTGTGTGCATGAAAAGTTAACGTTTTCAGAGTCTTACTCGACATGATATCTTAACCTACCTTTGCTGTCTGGTTGCTCTTCCTCCTTGTGAGCTGAAGGAAAAAACTGGGGGTGGTTCTCCTGAGGAATGTGAAATGGGTTATTACTGTAAGCAGGAGTACTGGTACGTGGATCTCTTGCCTCTGTAGTTCTATTAATAATGCTACCGTAAAGTAGTGTTAAGGCTGTTGGAGTGAAAGTAAATTCAGATTAGACTTTCCAAGAAGCTTCTCATGGCAGGTTGCAAAGTGCTTCAGTTATCCACTTAAGTGATGCCTTGTGCTGTGGCTGCTGGAACTTTCCTGCTAATCTGGTGGATATCTTTGGCGTGTTCTTTCCTTGCTTTGATGGATATTGGCAGGACGACAATAACTGAACAGCCCAGGCTTTTCTGCTCGTTCGGCATTCCTTAGGAAAGCATTGGCACTCGCGTTTGCCTTACAGAGCTGATTCCCTGTGTATGTGGTCCTGCTTTTCTTTGGGTCCTGAGCATTAGCGTGGTGCTTGCTTCAGCTTTCCCTTTGTGTTGTCCTGCTGCGCGTTTGCCTGGTATATAGTCTGCGTGTCACTTCACTGCTTGAGTTTCTCAACTTCTCTGTGAGGCCCTTAGCAGATAGGGCTAAAGCACAAAGCTGACCTGTGGTCTTGCTCTGATGGCGACATCAGAGGAACAGCGTGATGTAGAGAGCTGTAATTTTCCTTTGTTAGTTAACTTGGTAACTCCTCTAAACGAAATTACAGGCAAAAAGGGTTTTTTACTAACTTTCTGGTTATTTGGCTTTGTGGTGGTTGAAAGCATGGTTGCAGTTGTTAAGGAGACTTACCTGTCTACAATAAAACTATGCAAAGGACCCCTTAAACATCAAAAAAACGGTAGCATCGGCTGGAGCCACTCGAGTGCATGAAGCTTGGTCGTTGGCAGCTGTAGACACGGGGCTCTTCTTGTCCCGCAATGTTTTGTAGCAGCATTTCTGTAAGAGGGGTCTGGGCTGCAGGACAGCACGTTGCCTTTTTCGTAACGGAAGACTTCACCCTTAAATTACAGAAGTGAAAAGGAAGGGGGAAAATAACTGGCATTGTGGTGGTGACAGAGCTGTGTCAAGCCCGTAGCTGTTGTCTCATTCCACTCCCAGGGATACGAGCAGCTTAGTCCAAAGGCACCGTCTGAAGACTGGTTTCTAGCAGTCTTTGTTAGGACTTGGGAAAGTGCAGGACACCAAGACCTGTAAACGTTAGCCTGGACCTCAGACACTCCACAAAAGTGAAGTAGATATTTACTGCCTGCTGGGGGAGATTGTAAGCCTGTCTCTTGTCTCGTTTCAGCATGCCAATGAAGATGTGGAGAGGATGCTGTTAGGAAACAAGTGTGACATGGAAGATAAGAGAGTTGTCCCTAAAGCAAAAGGCGAACAGGTAAGTGTCGGGCAAAAACTTGCTTATCAAAGTAAGCACATCAGTGCCAAGGCTTCACCGTCTCCAGGTGCTTGAGATGCCACAAGGGGACGTGCCAGGGAACGAACAAGGTAGCTGCATTTGCTAGTGGTTTGTAAGCCTAGGGAATGTTTTCTCAGAAGTTGCAAAGAACTGCCACGAATGGAACAAGTTCAGCTGCAGTTTCTGCTTTCTTTGATAACTAAAATTTTTCAGGCATCCTTGAGGTTACTTACCATGCGACAGGCTTGTACGGTCTCTGTCGTCTCATGTTCAGACATTGACTTGTGATTTAATGCACTTTAATTGCTGTTTCTGAATCATTAAGTTCCAAATATTCCTTTGTGACACTTTGTCTCGCTAGTACTTCTGACACCTGCTATGGCTGAAAGAGTATCAGATGCTTATAAATGCCGCTAATCCCGAAGTTATAGTGGCACCAATGGAATAACTTCACAGAAATGCTAACCTTTCTTTCTTTCTTTTTTTGGTTTAGATTGCTAGGGAGCATGGTATTAGGTTTTTCGAAACTAGTGCAAAAGCAAATATAAACATTGAGAAGGCATTCCTCACATTAGCAGAAGACATTCTTCGAAAGGTAGGTGCAACATCCTGAAATTTCAGCTCCTGTTGCTTTTGATGTTCACACGAATTGTTGCAGCTTTTGACTTGGGCATGCTAAGACAAAGGAGTCACTGAAGGAGGACTGTTGTACACCTGAAGCTTCTAAAGCTTGTTTGATGTTTCATTATTGGAGGGGTATTATCTAGAGAGACTAACAGACATCAAAGAGCCAAGGAATGTAAACTCGGAGTTATTTGGCCCTTAAACTCGTGGTTGTGTTGTGCGCGTGCGTGGATTTAAAACATTTCATTTGGCGTGGAAGAGAATCGTCCTTTCCTGCCACCATCTCCATTGATACACAACACTAAGAGCCGCTAAGCGCCTGTTGGGAAGGGTTTAGGTGGGGTTGACAACAGATGAATGAGATCTGTCACTTCTGCCTTGTTTCCAACGATTAGCCCTCTCGGCTTCTGCGTTTCAGTGGAGGCTTTGTTGGAAGGTTATATCAAACTGAGAGAAGAACATGGATCACCAGTTCTTGCTGCTGCTTGGCTCCCCCTCGCGAATCGTAGAGCGTCCCATAGACAGCTGCAATTCCTGCGGCCCGCACCCAAATCCGTGTATGCCCAGAGCGTCGAGATACCGCTAGACTTGCGTCCCTGATGCCTTTCATGAGCAGAAAAGGCATCGGCTTCCCATAGCTGCCACTCTTGTTGATTGAGCTGGGCTGGATGCATGGGTGGCTCCAGGGCTGGTTCCAGTTAGTTGATGTGCTCCCGTAGCCAAGGACTTGCTGTACCCAGTAACCCCCACGTGGGCATATTCCTGCTTACGACCAGGTCGTCCCTCTCCACCACTGGAACTCCATGGATCTCAAGAGACATGGGTTGGCCGACCATAGCATACGTGCTTTGCTCCTAGTCGAGGGACCGTACATGGTTTTTCTGTGCCCCAGCCCCGTATCGAGACCCCCTTCATCACCGCTTCTTCTGAGCGTGGTTGATAATGGCGTCCCGGTTAGTCGGTTAGAAGTTCAGTGCAAGGTCAATGCTGAATCCTTTCACAACCCTTTAAGTGCGCATCTGCTCCACAATGTCTGGTTTGCCATTGTGCTTCGGGCTTGTTTGTTAACCAGTTTTTCATAGAATAGAATCACAGAGTGGTTTGGGTGGGAAGGGACCTTAACGATCATCCAGTGGCAACCCCTGCCCTGGGCAGGGACACCTCCCACCAGCCCAGGTGGTTCAGGTTTTTGGCAAGCTTTGTGTGAGAAACTGCATGAAAATCCAGTGTTTAGCCTTCAGTAAACAGGAGCTCAGGCGAGCGAGTCTTACCGACTCTTTCGACCTTTACATTTTTATTTTGGGCCTCGATGTATTTGCCTGAAGAAGGCAGGGGGGTGGCTTTTGCAGGGCTGTGCCGAAGGGAATAAGAAAAGGCATATGGGGACTAAACTGCACTATTCTGATGGATGCTTAGGTTTGTTTCTAGCCGGCTGGCAGTAGATGTTAGCAGCTGATCAAAACCACTCGACTTGGGTTTTTGCTTTGGTCCAACCGAGTTTCCATCCCGTGACGCAGACGAGCCTGTTTTGTCCGCTGCCTCGGCAATCGGCGTCCCGGTTAACTGGAAGGCGGATGCTTTTGAACAACCCCTCTTTATCCCTAAATTACTCTGTGGGTTTTTAAGGTCATTAGTTCACATAATTTAACTCCAGCGTGTGGTGTTGTACGCTGTGACTGACGTAGCCGAGTGTCGGCTCCAAGAGCAGCATCTAGAAATAGTTTGAGTTTACTTTGGGGTGGTCCGAGTCAAGAAGCTGGGTTTTTTCCCAGCTTTCCGGTTGTTGTTTACTTAAAACGAAACAAGAAAAACCCAACCGTAAATTGGTTCGGCATACTTCTGCCGGAGGGGGAGGAGGGTTCCCTACGTTTCTGGGGAGCTCTTTGCCCTTAGTTTATTCGTAATATTATTTTGGTGATAAAGTCTTTCTGGAGGCCGCTCTCTCTTCAGCTCTGAAGACTTTATTTCAGAATGTCTCGAGAGTCATCTAACTTCTTCTTTTTCCCTTGTTTCATTGCAGACCCCTGTAAAAGAGCCCAACAGTGAAAATGTAGATATCAGCAGTGGAGGTGGGGTGACGGGCTGGAAGAGCAAGTGTTGCTGAACCTTCTCCTATATCACCAATCGCCATCCACCGCCCCTTTTTTCTCGCTGCAAAACAAACCACTCTGCCCGTTTTTAACCTTAAACCAATGTTTTTGTTCCTCATCTTAACCAGCTCCTGTCTCCCTTTGTTTCTCCGTTTAGGACAGCTTGCGTACTATAATTTTTCTCAACACCATGTATAGGAAAATCATCTCCGTGACTTCATTTTCTCATGTACCTGCTCAACTTACCACTACGTTTTGGTTGTATTATAGTCCCGTTCCTCCTGACATTAAAACATATAGCAATCATATTCAACTCTCTTCTGCAAATTGTATAAGAATAAAAGTTAGAATTAACAATTTATTTTGTACAACAGTGGAATTTTCTGTCATGGATAATGTGCTTGAGTCACCGTACTCTCTAGACGCATCAGCAAAAGAGCCAGGAAAACACTCATTTTCGCCTTGAGTATGTGAATGGGGTTTATTTTGTCCTGTGCCTTATGTGGAAAGGAACTTTTTGTTTTCACTCTCTTTTTTTTTTTTTTTTTAATTTCTTTTCTTCTGGTGGAAGCATGTGCAGGAGACATACCATCCATACTTGACCATTTTAAAATACTGAACTCTTTCGTGATTGCTTTCTGTAATTGTTGGTGTAACGCATCGAGGACAAAGGGTGGTGCGAAAAAAAAAAAATATTACATTTACTCTGCTGTGTCTCCTTTTTGGTGATCTAGCCATTCAGAACTGTTCCCGCTGCCATTTTTTTCCCCCCCTCACTTGCGGCTCTTTCCTTTTTGCCTGCATGCTGCTTTTATTTGCATTTCTTCATGGTGTGATGTGTTAATTAAAAGGATGGCAACGTGGTATGTTTGCCAAAAACTTTAATACAAAGCACTGAGTTAGCTTTCAAGGTAAAAATGTTGAAGATACCTACTAATTTCCCTCTAGCCGATGTCGGTTCACTAGTATCTCTTCTCTCTCCTCCTGCATAGCCGTTGGGTTTTATGATATGGAAGAGTTATTTGCATGCACTAGTTTTCTATGGAGGGTGATGTGGTTGTCTACTTTATGTGTATGAATATAACATGCCATCCCCAAACTGACAGCAGTTAACGTGGACTTTTCAGTTCTCTCTTCCTGTTTTAGCCGCTCCAACAAGCTCTTCGCTGGCCTGCCCGAAGGCTGAGCGAAACTGCGATTTACGAAAAACAAACAAAAAGTTGGCAGTTTAATTTATTACCTCCCTGAAAACTTCCCGTTTCCCGGTGTTGAAAGCGGAGTCCGTTGGTCCTCGGGTCGGTCTCGCCGGGGGCGAGGGGGTGCCAGCAGGGCTGCCCAGCCCCCCCGGGCGCCACCGCAGCTCCCCCATTCCTGCCAGGAAGGGGGTGAGGGACAACCCTGTCCCCCCAGCGCTTGCGCGTTCGCTTGCCTCGCCTTTGAAATACCCCGGAGGAGACCTGCCCCGGCCAAGGACAAAAAGAGATTGTTTTTTGAATAGATGCTTCTTCCTCCCCAGGCCTCCCCTTCTCCTTTAGAGTCGGCCAAGGCCCTGCCTCGCTCCTGCCCGCTTGGCTTTGGGGCCGTCTCCGGTCAGTAACTGAAGTAGTACAGAACGCTGTGGTTTAATTTTAATGAAATGACGGTGTTTTAACATGGAACTTCGAGTCTTGAATGCCTTCCCCTGTCGTGACTTGACCGAGGTGTCGTCTCCCTTTTCCCTCTGTATTCCGGTGTTTTGTCTCGGCGCGTGTTGCCCCTTCCCAGGCCAGGGGCTCCTGGGGCCGGGCTGGGCGCTGTGGAATGCGGCCACCTTTTGGTTAAATCTGCACTTTCTAATGTTATCAAAAAGGGAAAAAAAAATGGAGAAATATACATCAAGGGTTGTTTTGTTGGTTTTTTTTGTTTTGTATGATCCTTGTTTTAAACATGAGCTTTTTATTTGCTTCCAGGGGCGCGGCTCCCTCTGTGTAACCCCCCCGGGATCCCTTGTAGTCGCTGTGTTTGTTGCAAGCCAACAGGTAGAGGACAGGCCCCTGGCTGGTACTACTCGCTCCCACCTCCCTTTCCTCTGCGCCTTCCCCAGTTAATAAACGGAACTCTTTCTACATGGTCTGCTCCTGGTCCTATGAAAACCGTGAGTTTTAACCGCGGGGCTTGGCTTTGTCTTGTGTTGGTGGAGTGCAAGGCCCAGCCCAGGAGGGAGTGAGCAACAAAAGTCGATACAGATGCTAAAAAGGAAAAAAAAAAAATAAAAAATTTATAATAATAATAATAATAATCATGTTGGAGGAATTTGCAGTAACTTCTATTTCTAAACTCCCTGCTAGCTTAGCACACTAACCGCTTGTGAAACCTGCCCTGCCCTGGGTGTGGGATCCAGCCGAGAGAAGGATGCGGCAGCAGCGTTCCCCGCGCCAGCCCCCCTGCCCGCCGCAGGAAGGCTCAGTGCCACCGTTCTGTCACGGCACAAAAGTTATAACTTGATTAAATTGGTCACAATAAACGAAAAGCCGGGGCTGAATCTCTCCTCCAGGTGTGTGTTAACCCCCGGAGCTGCCAGGGCCGAGCGGGGCAGGGGGAACCGCGGCGCTTCCCACTTGGACGGTGGAAAAACAGCATCAACTTAAGGTCTAGGATTAATTCCCATGCCTACGATTTTTTACTTAATCTTTTAATATTTTTGCTACTCCACTCTGGCTTTTTATTTAAAACACATTCTTTTGTACCACTTACTGTATCAAATTGTATAAAAGATCACTGTCCCATTCTTGGTCATACCAAGAGCAAATAAAAGCTTTTATAAACTTGCATTGGTGACTTCCTCGGCCCCCTTAAATTCCCTCCGCGATGTCCCCGTGAAACCTGGCGAGTGCAGGCCGGGCTCTTCTGAGGAGTCTGTCTGGTTTTCCTATAGAAAAGGCTGTCCTTTTCCGAGGGCGGGGTGGTACCAAGTCCGACGGCCCCAGCGTGGACCCCCCTGGCTGGGGGTACCTGGTCTGTGTCACCCAGCCCCGCGGAGAGGACCTTTGCCATCGCATTGATGGAAAGCGGCTGTTCCAGCCCTCCCCTCTCCGCACCCGCGGGTCCCGCTGTGGATGCGAGTTACGGGGTGGGGGGTTCCAGCTCCCCGAGAGCCCCGGCACCCCCCTGCCTTCATTTCTGTCCTTTCCCCCCCCAGCAGCGTCCCTTCGCCCTTGTGGCTCCCCTCTCCCCAGCCTCTCTGGGCTCTCCCGCAGCCTTTGGGGGACTCAGCCCCCGCAGAAGCTCCGCGAGGGGCCTGTCCCCGTCCCCATGGCGGGGGCTGGCAGAGGGGGGACGCGCTTCTCCTCCTCCCCTGCCGCTGCCATGGTGTCGGTAACCGGGAGAGGGTGTTTTTGTGCTGCCTTTGCCAATGAAGCCGCTGCCAAGGCTGCGCCTGGGTCCCCCTCGCAGGGAGCGGGGCTGTGGGGGGCAGCACAGGGACCCCGAACCCTCCCCGTCCCTGGGGGCTGCTCGGCGCTCTGGGCTGGGGAGGGACGGGCTCGGCGCCCCGGCTTGGCCACTGCTGCGAGGAGCCGGGGCCTGGAGCACCGCCGTGGGGCTGGGGGTCACAGCCATCGCCAGCGGGGGGTGGCCGGGGAGAGGGGACACGGCAGGGACCTCCCATGGGGGACACCGTCCGGTGACTCTCAGGGTCCCGCTTGTCGGTGTCATCCCTGGCAGTGGGTCTTGAGGCTTTCCCCATCCTCCTGCTGCTGTATCGCCCCTGCTCCGTCCCCATCCCTGCTCCATCCCTGTCCCTGCTCCTTTCCCATCCCTTCTTTCTCATCCCTGCCTCTTTTCCCATCCCTGCTCTGTCCCCATTGCTGCTGCATCCCTGTGCTTGCTCCTTTCCTATCCCTGGTCCATCCCTGTCCCTGCTCCTTTCCTACCCCTTCTCCATCCCCATCCCTTCTTTCCCATCCCTGCTCCATCCCCATCCCTTCTCCGTCCCCATCCCTTCTCCGTCCCCATCCCTGCTCCTTTCCCATCCCTTCATTCTTTCCCATCTCTTCCCCATCCCCCATCCCTGCTCCTTTCCCATTCCTGCTGCTTCTGGCAAGTTTTTTGCGTCCCAGCCCCCTGGGGCTTTGCCCCGCAGGACGCTGCTGCTGCTCCGGTGGCACCTTTGGTGTCCCCCCCCCCGCTCACCTGCCCCAGGACACCCCCCCCACCTCCTGCACCGAGTCAGGCCCTGGAGGAGGGGTCGGGGTCTCCGGCACCCATCGCTGGGGGGCTGCCGAGCTTTGCCTGGGGGTGTCCGAGGGGGGTGGTCCCCACTCCGTGTGCCGGTGCCACTCGTGGCTCAGGGCTGTGGGGTGGCCGGGGGGGGGGGACGACATCGTAGCCCCCTGGCTCCTTCGGGGTCCTCCGTAGACCCCTGGCTCCCCGCCCCCCCCGCCGCGACCGTCTCGGCCCTTCCAGCCCTGGTGTCTCTCCGGGAAACCCCCGGCTCGGTCCCAGCCCCCCCCGCCCCGCACGGCCCCTGCACGGCCGGGCTCCAAGTCGCCCCTCGACCCCTTCCCTCGGCGGCCGAAGGTACCCGAGCCCCCGCCCCCGGCACCCCCGGAGGGACCCGGGATGGCCGGGATTATCCCCCCGGTACCCCCAGAAGGACCCGCGGCGGCCGGGCTGAGCCCCCCGGTACCCCCGGGCGAGCGGCGGTCCCTCCGGACGGCGGCCCCATCCCCGGGGGGCGGCGTTTCCCCCCCCCGGGAGCAGCCCCCCCGCCTCGGGGGTCCCCGCCGGGGGGATGCCCGGCCACGGGGGGGTCCCCGCCCGCCGCCTCCCCCCGCCCCCGCCGCGGGGGGGGGGGGGGTCCCGCCTGCCGGGGCGGGCGGGCAGGAGGGGCCGGGGGCGGGCGGGGGGCGGCTCCCGGCTGCCCCGCTCCCCGCCGCCCCCCCGCCCGCCCCCGGCCCCGGCCCCGGCCCGGCGGCGGCGACGGAGCCCGGCGCGGCCGCCCCCCCCCCGCGGCCCGGGGCCGGCCTGAGCCGCGATGCGATGGAGAAGCTGGCGGCGGGGCTGGCCCGGCTCCGCTGGAGCCCCGCGGCGCTGCCCCTCGACGCCATCGTCAGCCAGTGCCGGCTGCCCACCCTCGTCTGCCTCGGGCAGGGTGAGCCGGGGGCGCCGGGGGGCCGGGGGGCAGGGCGGGGGGGAAGGGGGGATGAAGTACACAAGGGGAGATGAAGGCTGGGGGGACGAGGAGGAGGAGGGAGGAAGGCTGGAGGGACCAGGAGGAGGGAAGGAGGGAGGATGGAGTGATGGGGGGGAGGAGGAGGAGGGAAGGAGGAAGGATGGAGTGATGGGGAGGAGGAGGAGGAGGGGGGAGGGAGGAAGGCTGGAAGGACCAGGAGGGGGTGGGGGGAGAAAGGCTGGAGAGACCCGGAGGAGGGAAGGAGGAAGGATGGAGTGATGGGGAGGAGGAGGGAGGAAGGCTTGAAGGGATCAGGAGGTGGGAGGGAGGCTGGAGTGATGGGGAGGAGGGAAGGAGGAAGGCTGGAGGGACAAGAAGGGGCGGGGGGGGGGAAGGCTGGAGGGAGGAGGAGGAAGTTGGAGGAATGAAGAGGGGGAAGGAGGAAAGCTGGAGAAATGAGGAGGAGGAGGGAGGAAGGCTGGAGGGACCAGGAGGAGGGAAGGAGGGAGGATGGAGTGATGGGGAGGAGGAGGAGGAGGAAGGAAGGCTGGAGGGACCAGGAGGAGGAGGGATGAAGGCTGGAGGGGTGAGGAGGAGGAGGAGGGAGGATGGCTGGAGGGACAGGAGGAGGGAAGGAGGCTGGCGTGATGGAGAGGAGGGAGAGAGGAAGGCTGGAGGTAGGAGGAGGGATGAAGGCTGGAGGGATGAGGAGGGAGGGATGGAGGGCAGAGGGATGGGGATGAGGTAGGGATGAAGGCTGGAGGGGTGAGGAGGAGGGAGAGGGGAAGCCTGGAGGGGTGAGGAGGAGGAGGAGGGAGGAAGGCTGGAGGTGCGGAGGAGGAGAGAGGAAGGATAGAGGGATGGAGAGGAAGGAGAAATGGTAGAGGGAAGAGCGAGGAAGGCTAGAGGGATGGGGAAGAGGAGGGAGGAAGGCTGGAGGGAGGAGGGGGAGGGAGAAGGGAAGACTGGAGGAGGAGGAGGAAGAGGGAGAGAGGAAGGCTGGAGGGATCAGGAGGAGGGAAGGAGGGAGGATGTAGTGATGGGTGGAGGAGGAGGAGGAGGAAGGAGTAAGACTGGAGGGACCAGGAGAAGGGAGGGGGGCTGGAGTGATGAGGAGGAGGGAGGAAGGCCGGGGGGCCAGGTGAGACATGACGGGGGACCGGGGGCTGCCTCCCACCCGGGTCCCTGGGGCTCCTGCCCCGGCTCCGATGCGCTGCCCGGGCCAGCACCCGGGGGGTGGGGGGCAACTGCTGCCCCCAGCCATGGGGACCCTCTGGAGCAGGATCCAGCCCCTCCAGAGCTGGGTGCTCCCCTCTGGAGCACAATCCAGCCCTCTGGAGCAGGATCCAGCCCCTCCAGAGCTGGGTGCTCCCCTCTGGAGCACAATCCAGCCCTCTGGAGCAGGATCCAGCCCCTCCAGGATAGGATCCATCCCTCCGGAGCAGGATCCATCCCCTCCAGAGCAGGATCCATCCCCCCCAAGCTGGATGGTTCCCTCTGGAATAGGGTTCCCCCTCCCAGGTCCATCCCCTCAGGAGCAGGGTCCATCCCCGCAGCTGGGTATTCCCCTCTGGAAGAGGGTTCCCCCCCAGATCCATCCCCTCTGGAGCAGGGTCCATCCCTGCAGCTGGGTATTCCCCTCTGGAATAGGGTTCCCCCCCAGATCCATCCCCTCTGGAGCAGGGTCCATCCCTCCGGAGCCGGGTGGGTGCTGGGGTGGGTGCCATGGCCGGGGGGGGGGCGGGGGGGCCCCTGTGCCGGCCTCAGCTCAATAAACTTCTTGTTTGCGGCGGCTGCAGCTTTTCAGGGGGACAAAGAAATTGTTTCCCGGGCAACTGGCGGCTCTTGGCAGCGGCACCTGCTCATCCCACCATCCCGCCGTCCATCCCGCTGTCCCTCCGGCCGCCCGCCGGCCACCCCTGGGTGCCGTGGGGAGGGTGGGGGGGTGTCCCAGGGGTGGTGACAGCCCCGTCCCCCCGCAGGCGAGCGCGTGGAGGGGGTGAGCGCCCAGGACGTGCTGCTGGTCCACTCCTGCCGGCAGTGGACGACGGTGACGGCCCACAGCCTGGAGGAGGGACACTACGTCATCGGCCCCAAAATCGACATCCCGCTCCAGTACCCAGGTGGGGGGGCCGGGGCGCGAGGGACCAGGACAAGGGTGTCGGTGTCCCCAGGGGCAGCAGGGTTCGGGGTCCCCCCCGCCGCCTCTGGCAGCTGAACTGGGGGGGCTCCAGCGTGGCCCAGTCCAGAGGAGACGCTCTGGGTCGGGGGCTGCTCTCTGCCCCCCCACCCCCATGCCAGTGCCCAGCCCAACGCCGGGGGCTGCGGGGGGATGGGCTGGGGATGGGGACAGGGCTGGGGGTGGGGGGGGATGGGGAAGGGGAAAGGATGGGATGGGGACAGGGACAGGATGGGATGGGGATGGGGATGGGGATGGGGATGAGGATGAGGACAGGGATGGGGATGGGATGGGCCCGGGACAAGTATGGGACAGGGACAGGGATGGGATGGGGACAGGGGTGGGATGAGGACAGGGGTGGGATGAGGACAGGGACAAGGATGGGATGGGGATGGGGATGAGGACAGGGATGGGGATGGGATGGGCCTGGGACAAGTATGGGACAGCGACAGGGATGGGATGGGGACAGGGATGGGATGAGGACAGGGGTGGGATGACGACAGGGACAAGGATGGGATGGGGATGGGGAAAGGGTGGGATGGGGACAGGGATGAGGATGGGATGGGGACAGGGACTGGGATAGGGATGGGGACAAGGATAGGGATGGGATGGGGACAAGGATAGGGATGGGATGGGGACAGGGGGAGGATAGGGACAGGCACAAGTATGGGACGGGGATGGGGACAGGGATTGTCACGGGGACAGGGACAGGGATGGAGATGGGATAGGGACAAGGATGGGATGGGGACAGGGATGGGGTGGGATGGGGATGGGATGGGGACAGGGACAAGGATGGGATGGGGACAGGGACAGGAATTGTCATGGGGACAGGGTTGGGTATGGGTATGAGGATGGGTTGGAATAGAGACACGGATAAGGATGGGACGGGGATGGGGACAGGGACAAGGATGGGGGCAGGGATTGTCGTAGGGACAGGGATGGGGTTGGGACAGGGACAAGGATGGGATGGGGACAGGGACAAGGATGGGATGGGGCCGGGACAAGGAAGGGCCCGGGGCCCGGGCGACACAGAGGAAGGTGCTGCGATGCCGGCGGCCGCCGTAGCAAGAGCCTTAATGACGGCTGTAAGTGCTCGCCATGGCGGTAATGAGTCCTGCTAATAAATAAGTAATGGGAAACGGAGCGGGGGAGGGGTTAATCGCCCCGTCCCACGGGGGCCGAGGCGGGGAGCGCCGGGCAGTGTGTTAACCGGCCTTGGGGGGCTCGGCCATGCCCGAGCCGGCTTCGGGGGGCTGCTCCCGGCTCCAGCCTCCGCCGACCCCCGTGTCCCCAGTGCCGTTGGCGCGTCGGGGGATTAATATTCCCCTCAGGTCCGTCCCCGCCGAGCCGATGCCAATGGCGGCGTTTTCGCTGCCAGGCACGTTCCCCCCCGCCCCGGCTCCTGCCTTTGCCATCGCTGCTGCTGAGCCACCCTGTCCCCTCCCAGGTCCCCCCCGGTGGCTCTGCCCCCCCCCCGAGGTGTGGGGCAGAGGGGGGTTGTGGGGCCCTGGCAGGACCAGGACTGGGTTTTGGGGGGGCAATGGGGGCTCCCTGTGGTTTTGGCCGCTCCGCCGGCCCTGCTCCAGGAGGGTTCCTCCATCCTCGGGGCGTTTCTGGTCCCGGCAGCTCCCGGGGGTGCCGGAGTGACATTGCCGAGACACCCCACGTGTGCGGGGCTTTGTGCTTTGTCCTACCCACCCCCCCTCGATGCTGCGTGTGCGAGGGATGGGTATTGGGGGGGGGGGGGGTCTGGTGTCCCCTTGCAGCACTTGGACACACTGGGTGAAGCCCACAGAGATGCCTCCATAAAATGTGACAGGGACCCCAGGCCAGTCTTGGGGGCGGCTGCCCCCCCGCAAAGGGCCATGCTGGCCCCAAGGTGGGTCACAGCAAGTCCCCGTGGCCAGGCCCTGGAGTCGGGCTCCTCTCACCACCCTGGGTCCCACACAGGGAAGTTCAAGCTGCTGGACCAGGACCGGGACATCCGTGAGCCCGTGCAATACTTCAACAGCGTGGAGGAGGTGGCCAGCATCTTCCCAGACCGCGTCTTCGTCATGGAGGCCATCACCTTCAGCGTGAAGGTCTGTATGGGGACAGCAGAGGACAGTGGTGGGACAGAAGGTGAATGTCAGGGAGTGGTCATGAGGCAGCAGGGGATTGTGGTGGGACATTGGAGATAGTGGTGGGACACCAGGGTATGGTGGTGGGAAGTGGGGTGTGGTGGTGGGACATTGGGAGAGGACAGTGTGCCAGCAAGGGATAGTGGTGGGACATTGGTCAAGGGTTGGTGGTGGGACAACAGGGATACGTGGTGAGACATTGTGGGTAGTGGTGGGATATTGGGATGGTGGTGGGACATCGGAAGAGGACAATGGGACAGCAGGGGGTGGTAGTGGGACATCAAGAGTTGGTGGTGGGACATCAGGGGATGGTGGTGGGACATCGGGATAGGTCGCGGGACATAAGTTATAGCGGGGGGACATCAGGGGTTGGTGATGGGACACCAGGGGTAGGTCGTGGGACATCAGGGATAGCAGTGAGACATCAGGGGGTGGTGACGGGAATCGGGGGTGGTGGGGGGACACTGGGGGTCCGTGGTGAGCCACTAGGAGAGAACAGTGGGACGGCAGGGGAGAGCGGTGGGGCATCAGGGCTTGGTGGCGGCACATTACAGGATGGTGGTGGGACGTCCAGGGCAGCGGGTCCCATGGTGGGGCTGTGCGGGGGCAGGTGGTGTCGGGGGAGTTCAGCGAGGACAGCGAGGTGTACAACTTCACGCTGCACGCGGGGGACGAGCTGACGCTGATGGGCCAAGCCGAGATCCTCTGCGCCAAGACGGTGAAGGAGAAGTCGCGCTTCAACACCATCCTGCGGAAGCTGGGCAAGGCGGCGCCGGCGGCGGGGGCCAGGCAGGTGAAGGGCAAGATGCCCTGCCTGATCTGCATGAACCACCGCACCAACGAGAGCCTCAGCCTGCCCTTCCAGTGCAAGGGCCGCTTCAGCACGCGCAGCCCCCTGGAGCTGCGGCTGCAGGAGGGGGAGCACACCATCCGCAGCATCATCGAGAAGGTGCGGCTGCCCGTCAACGTGGCCGTCCCCAGCCGCCCGGCGCGCAACCCCTACGACCTGCACGCCATCCGCGAGGGCCACTGCTACAAGCTGGTCAGCATCATCTCCAAGACGGTGGTGTTGTGCTGCATCCTCCGCCGGGACGAGCTGGTGCCTTTCCATTTCCTCCTGCTGACCGACATGCCCCGCTTCCAGCTGCCCGAGGGGCTCCTGGCCGGGGACCCCCAGCTGGAGAAGCTGCTGCGGGACAGCGCGGCGTATTGCCACGACCGCTTCAACCCCGACGAGTACTCGCGGGCCGTGCGGGAGGCCAAACCGGACTTCTCGGAGGAATGCGCCAGCCCCCGGCGCCTGCGGCTCTGCCTGCCCGCCTGCGCCCGCGACGAGCTCAGCCAGCCCCTCCAGCGCCTCTCCCTCTGCCCCTGTGGCACCGGCGTCCCCCGGGAGCCCGCCGCCCGCTGCCAGGGACCGCGGGGAGCCGGGGGGAGCACCCCGCGCCCGCCCCTGCCTGACTTCCCCGACCCCGACCGGGAATACATGACGCCCGACTGGGCTGAGCCCGAGTTCAGGACTCAGGAGCCGCTGGAGATCCCCTACGAGGAGCTCTGGAGCAACCCCGGCCCCGAGGGATGCTGCGAGGCGGGCAGCGGGGCCGGCCGGCAGGACCTCCTCTCCTTCGGGGCCGTCACCCCACTGGGGTCCCCACATCGCCCCGGCGTGCCCGGGGACGAGCGCCGCGGGGACACCCCGCCTCCTGTGCCACCCAAGTCGGAGGCGGTAAGAGCCACGGTCCCGTCCTTGGGGATGGGGAATGGCACCCCGGGGGTCCTGCCTGCCGCCCTGGCCGGGGGCAATGCGTGGGGTAGCCGGGGGGGGTGTGTGCGAGCCCCGGCATGGCCATGGGCAGGGGGTGCACAGCCCGCAGCCATGCTGTCAGCCCCACGGCATGGCCAGTGTGACCCCCAGCTCAGGTGCTGCGGGGTTCTGGGCTGGGACCCCCAGTTCCCTGGCTCTGGAGTCACCCCCCCAGCTCCGCAGGGTCACCCAAATCCCCTGGGCTCCCCAGCACCACGGGGTGCCAGTTCCCCAGGGCTCCCCGTCACCAGGAGGTACCCAAATCCTCAGGACACCCCTGTGCCATGGGGTCCCCAGCACTCTCTTCACTGTGGGGGTACCCAAATCCTCTGGGCTCCCCTGCACCCTGTTTTTTGGAGTCCCGAGGGCTCCCTGCACCGTGGGGTACCCAAATTTTTGGGTTCTCCTTCATTGTGGGGGTACCCAAATTTCTGGGATCCCTGTGCCATGGGGTACCCAGTTCCCTGGGGCTCCCCCACCCTGTTGGTACCCAGAGCTTTGTGGCTCGGCCGGGTCTGGCTGCCCCCAAGTCCCCCATCGCCACCGCCAGCCACGGGGTCCTGGGGGCAAATTCCCTGGCACCGGGGGCCTGATGGTGCTCACCCCCCCCTTCCAGGTGAAGGAGGAGTGCCGGCTGCTGAACGCACCCCCTGTGCCGCCCCGGGGCGGCCGCCCCCCAGCGCCCTGCAGCCCCCCGGCACCCCTGCGCTGCCCGAAGCTGGCACCTGTTCCCTCGCCCAGCCCCAGCCTCTCCTACTACTCCTCGGGGCTCCACGACGGGTGAGTGGCTGCAGCGCGGCTGGGGATGCTGCGATGGGGACGGGGTGGTGGGCTGACAGCCTGGGGACCGATGTACCTGCATCCGTGGAGCGATGGTGGTGGTGGATGAGAAGCTGGCCACGAGCCGGCACCGTGCGCTGGCAGCCCAGAACCCCCCCGCAGCCTGGGCTGCATCCCCAGCAGCGTGGGCAGCAGGGCGAGGGGGGGATTCTGCCCCTCTGCTGCGCTCGGGGGAGACCCCCCTGCAGTGCTGCCTCCAGCGCTGGGGCCTCGGCACAGGAGAGACACGGAGCTGTTGGAGCGGGGCCAGAGGAGGCCCCGGAGATGCTGGGAGGGCTGGAGCCCCTCTGCTGGGAGGACAGGCTGAGAGAGCTGGGGGGGTTCAGCCTGGAGAAGAGAAGGCTCCGCGGAGACCTTCCAGCCCCTGCCAGTCCCTCAAGGGGCTCCAGGAAAGCTGGGGAGGGACTCTGGAGCAGGGAGGGGAGCCGTGGGACGAGGGGGAAGGGTTTTACACTGGAAGAGGGGAGATTGGGATGAGCTATTGGGAAGAAATTCTTTGGTGTGAGGGGGGTGAGCCCCTGGCCCAGGTTGCCCAGAGAAGCTGTGGCTGCCCCATCCCTGGAGGGGTTCAAGGCCAGGTTGGCCGGGGCTTGGAGCAACCTGGGCTGGTGGGAGGTGTCCCTGCCCAGGGCAGGGGGTGCCACTGGGTGGCCTTTAAGGTCCCTTCCCACCCAAACCATTCCATGGTTCTCTGGTCCCCTTCCTCCGGCAGGTCTGTCCCGCGGAGCGGCAGCGGCTCTCCCTCGCCCGACGCCTACTCCCTGTACTGCTACCCCTGCACCTGGGGCGACTGCAAAGCCGGGGACCCCCCCGGGCGCCCGCTGCCCCCCGCCGCCCAGCCGCCCCCCTCCTCCTGGTCGGACCCCTGGGCGTACGTCGAGGCGGGGGCCGGGGCGGGCAGCGGCTGCTCAACCCCACTGCCGGGGGCCGAGCCCCCCCTGAAGCCCTACCGCAGCTGCCCCCGCCTCAAGCCCCCCCAAAAACGCTTTGCCCCCTTTGGGGCTCTCAACCCCTTCGCCGGCCCGGCCGAATGGCCGGAGAGCCCGGAGTGGCCCAAGCCGCCTTCGGCCCCAGCCGCCCCCTCCTCCTCCTCCTCGCCAGAGCCCTTCGCCCCCGTGGAGGAGCCGGCGCCCCCCCCTCGCCCCCCCAAAGGCTTTGAGGGGGACAGTATCGTCATCCGTGGGGCGGCCCCGCTCTCGCCTGCTGTCCTGCGTGGGGCCGAGGGTGGCGTCACCCGCGTCTACCTGGCGCAGGGCGTCATCGAGGTGCCACCAGCGGCGCGGGGCGATGGGGGGGCCCCGCCAGCCGCCCCCCGTCCCAGCGGGGACGGCTCGCCCTGGCTGCCCCCCGCCGACCTCTCGGCCCTCTCGCTGGAGGAGGTGTCCAAGTGCCTGCGCTTCATCGGCCTCTCCGAGGACGTGGTCAGCTTCTTCGCCCGCGAGCGCATCGACGGCAGCATCTTCGTGCAGCTCAGTGAGGAGATCCTGGCCGACGACTTCCGCCTCACCAAGCTCCAGGTGAAGAAGATCATGCAGTTCATCAAGGGCTGGCGCCCCAAGATCTAGCCCCACGCCGGGGACCCCCCCATGGACCATGGTGGGGGGTCCCCTCAGCCGCTTGGACCACGGCTCTGGCTCTCCCCGCTCCTGTCCCCTGCCCCACGGACTGGGGGGTTCCTCCTCCCCGGCAGCTCGGCCCTATTGCCCAGCCCTCCTTTCCTTTCCACTTTAACACTGGACGGTAATTTTGGCCCAAAGGGGCTGGAAAATACTGGAGTTTGCGTTGACTGGTTTAACTTAATCCTTGTGGATTAGTGTAATAAACTTACGGGAGAAAAACCAGCCAACGGAGAAGGCCCTTGGCACAGGGAGGAGAGGGGAAGGGGCTTTTGGCAGGGATGGAGGCTCCGGGGTTGCCTCCACCCTTGCATACCATTCCCACCTCGTGCGAAGGGTCCAGTGTCCTCCATGCAAGGGAAAGGAGAGCCACAAAAAATGATCCAACGGCTGGAGCCCCTCTGCTGGGAGGACAGGCTGAGAGAGCTGGGGGGGTTCAGCCTGGAGAAGGCTCCGCGGAGACCTTCCAGCCCCTGCCAGTCCCTCAAGGGGCTCCAGGAAAGCTGGGGAGGGACTCTGGAGCAGGGAGGGGAGCCATGGGACGAGGGGGAAGGGTTTTACACTGGAAGAGGGGAGATTTGGATGAGATATTGGGAAGAAATTCTTTGGTGTGAGGGGGGTGAGCCCCTGGCCCAGGTTGCCCAGAGAAGCTGTGGCTGCCCCATCCCTGGAGGGGTTCAAGGCCAGGTTGGCTGGGGCTTGGAGCAACCTGGGCTGGTGGGAGGTGTCCCTGCCCAGGGCAGGGGGTGGCACTGGGGGGGCTTTAAAGGTCCCTTCCCACCCAAACCATCCTACGAAAGCATTGCTCCGGGATCTGCTCCGTGCTGCCTGTGCCCCCGGGGATGTCAGGGCCCTGGAAGGAAGCTCCTCTGCCTGATGGCGAGGTGCCCCCAGGGCCCTGAGCTCCCCAAACCCTGCTCTGCACAGAGCTCGATGGGGCCATAGCAACAGGAGGGGCTGGGACCAGACCTCCCCGGACCCAATTCCAGCTCCTCGGCCACGTAAAGGGATCAGGTCTGCCTCGTACATGGCTCACACCCCACAAGCACAGCTGCTGCCCAGCCCTGCACCCCCTGCCCAGGGAGGGCTGAAGGCTGGTTACCAGCTCCGCCGGCAGCCCGGTGCCTCCCCCAGCAGAGGAGATGATGTCTCAGCCCAATTTTGTCCCGGTAGCTTTGAGAAACAAGCACAGACATGACGCGAGAGGAGCAGCTTCACTCAGCTCCTGGCCCGAGCCCTGCCAGGGCGCAGGAAAAAGGCTGGAGCCCCGGCAAGGCACCGCAGGGAGGCGGGAGGCGGAGGCCAGGCCAGCTCGGAAATTAGTGCCAGGTGCACAGAGATTTAAAGCCTTTTAGTTTAAACTGAGCTCTCCCCACGGGGGACCCTTCTGGCCTTTGGCTGCTTGATTTGCAATTACGGGCAGGTCCATCTGCCAGCATAACCCCGGCGGCAGCGCTCGGGGCCAGACAAAGGAGCTGGAGGCTCCTCACAGCCCCTGATTGATGGCAGAGGTGACAGAGACGGTCTTTGTTCTGCACTGCCCCCAGCCCCTGCCTTTCCCCACCCTCCAGCAACCGTCAGCAGCCCCTTTCCGGGTCTCGCAGGCGGCAAGCACGGAAAGGATCCCAGAGGATTGCCTGAACGCTTTATTTCCGACTCGAGCGGTTCCCTTCCTTGGTGCCGAGAGGCTGCTGCCCCAGCAAGACGGGAGGAGAAGCAGGCATGGAGTCCAAACCCAGGAGACGGGGATTTATTTCGGTGGAAGTTTACGGAAAGGCAAGGCCTTAGGGCCGGCTGCGTGCTGGATGCTGCCTGCCAGACCGGGAGCTCTGGAAGTCACAGCATGGAGGCGAACACAGAAGAAAATCTCTCTCCCAGCAAGGAGCCACCAGGCCCCCGCTAGCATGGGACGGAGGTGCCCAACACACAGTAGCTGATAAGGCACTTGAAATGACTACAAGCCACGAGGCAATCCGCTGCCACCCTCCTTCCTTCCCTGCCTCCCCCGGGTGCTTTGCAGATTAACCTACAGAGAATGGGGTGTCGCTGGAGAGCCTGGTGGTCCCGGCTCGAGCTGGTGGCGCGTCACGGGCGGGTGGTGTCGGGCCACGCTCACTGGTGGAATTTCTTGTTTGGGCTGTTGGCGTAGTCCACCAGCAGCTGGCACGGCGTGAACTGGCAGCCATAGACGGCTTCGTATTTCCGCAGCTTGTCCACCAACTGCTTAGCTCCGTACGAGTCTGCGTACCTGAAGGGACCTGCCGGGGACAAAGGGACACATCCGTGCCAAGGAAGCGAGCGGCATCAAGGTGCCTGAAGAGTGAGAGCACTGATTTTTCCCAGTTTATCCTTTTCTGGAAGATCCCCTACAGTCTTTCGGCAGGGCAACGCAGGACCCTGCTCCCTGCCTGCCCACCTGCGCCAAGCAGATGTATACTGGGTTGCTGCGGTGACAAATTTTGGGATAGTCCCAGTGTGCGTAGGAGCCTCTTCCCTGTCACAGCCCAGGCGCTGACAAGCTGGAGCAGCACCGCGTCCTTCCCCGGCGTCCCCCCAGCTCAGAGGGGAGCAGAAGCATGCTGCCACCCGTGCTGGTGCTTTTGCTTGGTCTGAAATGCCCATCCTAAAACTGGCAGCAAAGCCGCGGGGCTCCCCGCAGGCCAGAGGGTGTGCTGCAGGGAAGGCAGGCTGCCCGAGCACGAGGGGACAAGCTGGGGCACAGGTAGCTGGAATTCCTCTTCAAGCCTGAGCTCGCCTCAAGGAGGGAAAGCGCGAGGTACTCGGCAGAAGCACCACCTCACGCGCAAGAGCCCTTAGCATCCTTCAGCTGTGACACACACCTCAGCTCACACCTCATCCACTGCCCAAGCCATGGCCACCCAGCCAGGCTGCAGACAGGTCCAGGAGAACTTTGCCATGGTCTTGGCTGGGCCCAATAAGTACCTTGGGCTGAAAGGTGCTGTGCACCATGGCTGAGGTTATCAGCTCAGCTTTAGCAGTGCCGTGTGAGGGCACACGGGGAACGGTAGGTCCTTGGGTGCCATTTTTCAGCTCTATGCGCAGCACAACACCAGGTTTCCAGAAGATGCCTGCCTGCCCACTCAGGCAAGTAGTGGTGGCAAGAGAGGAGACACCAGAGCCTCGTTTTTCACCGAGGACCATGCGGCTGCACAAAAGCAAGCCAGGGATTTCTTAAAAATGTAGGGCCTTTGCAAATCTCCCATCCAACCTACAGCCCCATGACTATCAAGGCATGGCAAAAGCTCTTTCTTTGAAGTTCTCATGGGAAGCGCTGATGAGGCTGAGGCCAGCATGGCCCTGCCTTCTCATTCAAACCTGAAGACACGGCACATGGCCTGGTTACAGTCCCTTGATCCTCACCAGCTACAGCTCTGTGAAACAGCTGTACCAGCAGAGGAACCCCACTGGGTCCCGGCAGAAACATCCCACAGCAGCTCCCTGGCTCACTACCACCTCTCGTGGGGTGGGAATGCTGGAGCTACCTCTCTGGCTCAGGCTTTACGTGGGAGAAGGACATTCAGGCTTGTCAGACTGCAGCTCAAACCGGGCCTTAACAGCTGACTCACCTCTGGTGGCTAGAGCCCAAGAGGCAAGGTCACTACAAAGCTTCTGAGCCAAGCAAAAAGCCCAGCTGAGCCCACTTACCTCCCAGGCATGGTGGGAAGCCCAGGCCGAACACAGCACCAATATCTCCCTCCACAGGGTTGCTGAGGATCCCCTCCTGCAGGCACATGGCTGCCTCGTTCACAAACCTCGTCACCAAGCGCATCTGGATGTCCTCATCAGTGCAGCTGCAAGGAAAGAGTCTGTAAGGGCTGTGCAGGTAACGCAGCAGCTGGATGGAGGAGCACATGAAGCCAGCTCAGACTGGGGACAAAGCCAGGCCTGGGGTAGGCGAGAGAATCATTTCTCCCTGAGACTGTCCCCATCTGCACGAGGATAAGGACTAAGTGCCGTGTTGCGACCCGAGGCAGGCACATAAGAATGGCAAAGGCTCGACCAGGCCAGATGGGGACTGCTCCAGATGTTTCAGTGCCAGGCTGTACAACAGTCCAATGCCAGGAAGGTCACAACAGGGGCTGCACCAACCCACCTGCCCTGGCAAGCCCCACCACGGAAAAGCTTTCTGGCAAAGGTGCCCAAGCAAATGCTGGTAAATTCAAGGATGCCTTTCTTCACAGCGCAGGGTCTCCAGAGCCAACAGCCTGCCCCGCTACGTGGGGACAGCCGAATGCCATCTGGAGTGACTCTGTTCAGCAACGTCCTCCAGCGCTGCCTGGTGCAGCCCTCGCGCTGCTGCGCAGAGGCAGGAGAAGGAGCTGGGCAGGGGCGAGAGCCAGCCCACACCAGCCCTCAGCGGGCACAGCTACTCACACTTCAGGTTTGGCTGCCACTTTGAACCGCGCCAAGATCTCATCCATGCCAGAATTCACGTTCCTGTTCTTCACCCCCTCCTGGTAAACATAAAAGCCTTTCCCTGCCTTGCGACCTGCCGGGGATAAAAAGAGACAGTTATATTCTGCCACGCACCCTGTCTGCTTGTGACACCTTCGCCTCTGATCTTCTTGTGACTCCTGCTGCACGAGCAGATCCTCCCAGCACAGGCAGCTTCTCTGCACTTCAGAGGGAGCCTGTCTGCTGCCTCAACAAGGACAGAGGGAACGGGGTCCACGTCCAGCTGACTCCTTGGCAGGATGCCGCCACTGTGCCAGGCCCTAATGCCCTCACTAGGTACAGAGGACAGTTAAATAATGCCACCGCTTCCATGGCTACAGCAGCAAAAAGACACAGTCATTGGGAGCACGGGACAGAGACGACAAGATCTCCTGAGTAACCCACACTGCCAGGGGCCTGGTCACAGCCTGGGTCATTGGAGGGTGAGAGCTGTCATGGTCCCAGTGCAGGTCCCACTGATGGATGCTGCTCCGTCCTGGTGCGCTCATAGGCACAGCTGCCTCTGGCACCCAGCGCCACCGGGGCACAGCTTCTACCATGTGGACAGACATAATTTTTCCTTGCGCAGAGCTTCTAAAGCTCAGCTCAGGGCTTGTTTCAGTCGAGCACGTTGATTTCCAGCCACTCGCTTCTCAGGCCCCAGAGCACTTGTGCGGGTTTCACGAAGGGGCCAGACAGACGTTGATGAGAACTTGCCTGCTGCCTTTGCTCTGGGCAGCGTCTTTACCTGCTGCCGCCTTTTCTGCAAAGGAACGTGTGGCTGCAACCAAAGGTCTACCCAGGGTACAGCTCGGGGGGATTCCCAACCTGTCCCCAGGACCGTTCTCTGCCTGCTCTCAACTGAGGCGGAATAGGCTGATGGATGCTACCGCTTTTTCTTGAACAAAGCAGAAACACATTCAATTAAAACAGCTTAGTGTCTCACCTAAGAAACCTTTTTCCACCATGAGCTTGAACAACTCGATGCTGCCTCCTCCAAAGCGCTCACCAAAGGCCTTGCCGAGGTCCTCAGCCACGTGCGTGGCCACATCCACACCCACCTCATCGATCAGCGTGGCAGCACCCACAGGAAAGCCGAAGGCCGTAGAGAGAGCATCTATTTTCTTTGGGTCAATGCCCTCCTGCAGGAGTGGAAGGGGAAGCAATGTTATGTCTAGGCCAGGGTCCTGGAAACCCAGCGTGGGGGCAGAAAGCTGCTGCTCATCTGCGGCCACAGACTGCGACCAGCCCCATTAGCCATTTGGCTACAGACAGGAGCAGTGTAATCATGCTTGCCCCATTCCCGACTCTCCCCCGGTGCCATGTGGGGAGGAAAGAGCCTCATCACTGCCTGCACCAGGTCTCATCAGACCACAGCCCTGCTCTTGGCTGGGGACAACCATGGGCACCGGGGCTGGTTACCCACCTCCCTTCTCAGCCAGGGCTGGCGTCAGCCTGATCGGGGGCAAGGAAAAACTATCTGGTGGATGTTCAGTAGCCGACGGGATACGCACCTGGAGAACTCGGACCACTTCTGCCAGCATCGGCCCCAGGCACCTGGTGGTGTAGAAGCCAGGCCCATCCTAGGGAAGAGGAGTGCAGCAGGAAGGCGGGTGAGTACAAACTGCAGGAACACGGACTCTCTCGGCAGCGCAAGAACTGCGTTTCACAGCCCAGGCTGCAATTCAGGCACGGGCATGCAGGGAAACCACACTGAATTCCATTTCCAACAGTATGTTATCCACTCCTAGAACAGTTTTTTCCTGTAGGGCTCAGCAGTGTTTGAAGACTTCCATGGAGTTACTCCCTGGAAGTTCCCACCAGAGTGTTTTTATTTGAATTAATGCCGAGACGTCTGAAACAGGCTACAGAAGTCCCCTTGCTTCACCAAGCACTGCAGGCTGACAGGGGGAAAGGGTGCTCAGCACAGGCATGAACGAGTTGTTTCACCTCTGATATTGCTCACAAAGTCAGGAAGCAATAGATTAGCTGCAAACTGCCATTCAGGGAAGCATCTGATGTAGGGATGGGGCTTGGAGAAGCAGCACCATCTCCACCGGCCTTCAGAGATGCCTAGAGCACTTTTAAACAAGCCAGTTTTCCCAGCACCACAGGAGAGACCTGCTCAGCATTGCTGGCAACCTCAGGCATCAGTGAAAAAACCAATCCAAAACCACACTAAAACTGCCCTGAGCCTACCGGCTGAACCTCCCACACAGCTGAAACAGCATCACTGAAGCTTTCTACTGCGGAGCGTGAGACCAGCTCTGTTTGGAGGGCCGTGTGCTCAGCAGCAGCCATCAGCCTAACGAACCACTCAAAGCCCATGGCTTTTCCGAGGCTCTGCTGCCTGCTCCTAGAGACCACAGCAGTTTGTTCCCAGCTGCTGCCTCGCTGTGCTGTGCTCAGTCTTCTCCCTCTGCTCGGTACAGCTCTTCCCTTACACTTGCACGTGTATTTCTGCCCCCCCTCACACAACATCTAAATCCAGGACAAGGGTTACTGCTCACAGGCCGCTCTGTCCTTGCAGTGCCAGGGAGAAGAGGTGGCCAGAGTCCTGCCCAGACTCCGCTCCATCTGAGATGCCACCAGAGACTTCAGCCTCCTGGAAGCCGTGTGGAGCAAGACTGCCAGCTCCTCGCGCTGGCCCATCAGCCTGTTCTGTGCCTTCTGGCCTTCCATGGCTGCTTCAAAGGACACTTGAGGGATCGCTTGGGCACCTGCCTCCTTCTAACCTCCATTTTTACTTCTCAGTGTGAGTAGCTAATGCCAGTGTATTCACAGCCACATTTCAGCCTTCTCTCAGTGCACAAGCCTGTCCTTTTATTTATTTATTATCCCAGCTCATATTTTGTGCAGTGTTCCCTCACCTTTACCACGATGACAACCTTGCCCTGTTTGAGGCCAACAGCGACAGCGGAAGCAGCGGTGTCCTGGGATGTTTTATCTGTGGTGATGATCTCCAGCAGCTGCATTTTGTCAACAGGGGAGAAGTAGTGCATCCCGATCACCTAGGCAGAAGGAAGGGAACAGGTTTAAGACAGACTTTGGCTTCCAGAGTATTCTGCTGGGCAAGTCAAGTGGCCAGCTACAGAGGGACACAGGCTAGCATGGGCTGCAGCCCCCACCACCACAGTGCACTATCCATTCAGCCACACGCTCTGCTGTATCCCTCTCTCTCCATCTCCCTTTCTCCCCTTGGCCTTCCCACGGACGTAGCACATGCCCCACAGCTCTTCCCTCAGTGAGGATTTTTAGAATCATAGAATAGAGTCATAGAATTGCCTGGGTTGGAAAGGACCTTTCAGATCATCAAGTCCAACCATCAACCCAACACTGACAAAAACCATGGCTAAACCCTATTTAGGTATAACGCCTACAGGACCAAGAGCTCTCTCTGTACTTGTTAATAGTCTGGCAGCAAAACCTGTCTGGGAATCTTAGCTGGGCTCAGTCCTCAGGCAAATACAGGCACTGCGTGATCCGCAGGTACTATCTGAGCTGGCAGCGCAGCCACGCGCCGGGGTGGTTCTTCTTCTGGACTTTGAGAGTGGAACGGCAGTCACAGAGACAGATGTTGAGGAGGGTCCCTGTGTTCTCCTTGTGAATGGTTTGTTTCTTTTTTTGGTGCTGAAGTGAATTTAAGGACGAGAAGGCATGTTTCCAGAAACTAATTACAGAGGTAAGCGCAGCCCTCCTCTGGGAACAGCACTTGTATGGAGATCATTCGGCTCTGTGCCTCACTTAAACATGACCACGTAATCACCATGTCACCTTCATGCCTCCTGGAAGCTACACTTGGCACTAAGATCCATATATGTCAGAGGCACCTCACAGGAGAGTTGCGGACTGCAAAAATAATTAAATAAATACGCTAATTGGTTAACTGATTTCCTATTAGTTTTGCCATAAAGAGCCATTACACAGGCAATTTAGACAGCAGGAGGATGTTATCTGCAAGTATGAACAGGTAAGACTCAGTTTGCATTTCTGATGCAACTAAGGTCCGACAGTAAACCAGAAGAGGCGCACGAAGGTCACAGGAACCTCTGACAGTGGAGATGCACGTTGTCACTCTACAACCTTTGCAGACACCCACAGAGCTTCTGCAGGAAGACAAGCAGCAGAGGCTTGGGGCAGTAACTGAGACCCTTGTAGGAGTTTTGGGAACCAGGCAAGGGTACCCGTGCTTTGCATTTGCGTAACACTTTCCAACTGAGCTCTAGAGCTTCCCCCTCCTTCTCCCCACACTGCCACTGCCTCCCCGTCCTCCCTGTTTTAGAGAAGGAGATGGGATTATCTTGCAGGTGAGCTGCTTGCTCTTCCCTGCTTTTTCCGCAGCCCCAGGTAGGCAAAGCAAATTCCTCAAAGGAGGGGAAAGTATTTTCCCCTTTTTATATCCAGGCTGCCCTAGACCAATGTTTAGCCCTCAGGAGGTGACACCACCTGGTCACACAGATCCCTCACGTTACTTCAAACACTGCAGTGTCACGGCTGGTCTCCTGCTGCTGCTCCCCGAAGGGCGCAGGTCTCCTGCAGGGCCTGTGTCAGATCTGCCAGCCTCACGCCAGCAGGTACCGCAGGTACCCTCGGCAGTCAGAGATGGCAATGAAAAACAGCAGGCAGTTGACTCCTCGCAATCCAGCACATTCAGATGGTAACTCCACCCGGCACGTCCCCCAGGGCAGGCTGCTCCACACAAAGCAGTGATCCTACTCAGCTGTGCTTGCCTGGGCTACGGGATGAGGACGCAGCTGCTTTGTATGCTGTTTAGACTTCAAGGAAATGGATGAAGTCCTCTGCTCCAAACCTCTGCCAGAAGCTGCTATGTTGCTCTTGGTATCCTGTTCACATGGATCACTTGGAGCGAGAGAGAAAACCCCACCACCCCCTCAGGAGCTGACCCCAGGGCTGACCAAGGCTTCAGTTTGAGCACCTCCGAGTTCAGCTTCCAGCCACTGACTTTTCTTCCCTTTTTGCTGCTAGGTTAGTGCCTTCTCCTTGAGAAAGTGTTTTCCCATCATGGCAAGTCACTCCTATGTCTAATCAGTTTATCAAAATGACTGAAGTCTTCCTGGCTGGAATTCTCTCACCTTGAGTCCTTCCATAGCTTCTCTGCCCCCCTGCATGCATTAACATTTCCTGAAGTGCTCTCACCTCCCTGCCGCACCCTGCCTTGCCAACATCACCCTGGGGGTGAATCCACCTTCATCCCATCCTACCTGTCCAAGGACCACAAGCTCTTTGGTCCAAGTGTGACCTGGGGGCAGAGGATAAGCTGTTTCACATTCTGAGGAGGAAAGAAGATCCCAGCGCTCAGCTACAGCAAAGCCAGTTTGCCACTAACAGGCAGCTCAGCGCAGAGCAGCCAGGTGGCACTGAGTACTCACCTTCTCTGGCCTCTTGCTAACCGCAGCAATCTGGCCGATTGGGAGGGCAGACGTGTTACTGGCGAAGATACAGTGAGCTGGGATCACCTGTGGCAGGGGGTGGAAGAGACAGTGTAAATGCACACGCTCCAGAGTCAGAGCCAGAGCGTGATGCGCAGAGTCCCGAGAGAAGAGTACCAGCACCCGGTAACCCTGACAAACACGGCAAACCTGATTTCCTCTGTCAAGGCAGACAGCATTAGAAATCAATTCTAAAGCAGCATCCCAAGTCAGCCAGATGTGACTTCCCTGGAACTCTTCCCCAGGTCTGCAATATTAGTCTCAGAGCCCCCATGTTTCTGCCAGACCCTCGACTGCAACCACATTAGGCACTGCAGGCAGGGACTTCAGAAAGGTGCCCAGGCCAGCTCCTTTATCACACAGTTATTTCCCCAAGTGTGCGCCTGAACAGAAAAGAGCACTGGCAGCAAGCTAGAGATAGTAAGTAAAGGACTGTAAGTTGTGGAGATACCAAAGGACATTACTGTCATATCGATGTGCTCAGACAAATGGAAGTTTTTCTGGAGTGGCTCCCAGGAGTCAGGGAATGTCAGAATGTAAGAACTAGTGACTCCTTATTGAGCAGTGAATATCCTTAGTGAATAGGAAGGCTGTCCACGTACCCACCCACGTGCTGACATAAATAACCGTCACCAAACTGCAGCACAAAGGAGATGTGACAAACCCAGCAGCACAGGACAGGACACCTCGAGTCTCCACTGTGGTCACACCTAGCACAAGCTTCTCAGAACTGATACTCACGGCCTCCACCTCCTTCAGCACTTTGTGCTTGATGTTAATGTCCTCGAACACAGCCTCGATCACCATGTCCGCCTTCTCAAAGCCCTTGTAGTCCAGCTGGCCTGTCAGGTTGCTGAGAATGGAGTCCCTCTCGAATGATGTCAGACTCTTCTTCTTCACCTTGCCGTTCAGCCTAGGGAAGGACAGCTCTGTCACAGCCCCGGGGCAGGCCAGCCCAGAGCACTAGAGGTGCACCGCAACACCAAGGGCATCCCTCCCTCCTGGAGTAGGAGCAGAAACACCACCTCCAATCCAGCAGGACTGTCACTCTGCCCACTGGCCCCTCCTTCCATGGAAATAGGAGAGCCATGCTCACACAACTCAGCTGGTGCATTAGTCTGAAGGTCAATCACTGACATTCCTGACGATGCACAGCTGAGCACCAATACTGCTGAGCCAAGACGACAGGGGAAGGAAATCCAGTTTGTCAGAAGTCTGACCCAATCCCTTGACATGGGCCTTTATGCAGCCAGGATTACTCCCTCCCCCCTTAGCTCTATAAGCTACTGCTAAATCTAAAAGCTAAAGCAATCGTCTGTTAGATTGTCTACCTACCTAAGGAGCTAAGGCTGAATAGACTGGGCCTATTCGTAGCAATATCCCAGCACGCTGCATAGGGCAACCTTAAAAGAAAGCATTTCTGTGACATCTAATGGTAGATGACTCCAAAGGAACAAAAGCGTCAAGAGTTCCTGACTGCCTGAAAGCAGAGGAGTATTTTGACTAAAGGCAGCCCCATCCCATCCTGGGCAAATTCCTTTTAACTCACGTACCCCTTGAAGACCTGCTGCTGTCCTCTGTCCAAGCCTTGCTGCGCTGTGTCCTTCAGGATGGTCTTCAGTCCCTTATCCACTGAAACCTGTGCGATCCCAGCTCCCATGAGCCCTGCTCCCAGCACTGCCAGTGTCCTGCACAGAAAAGGACCGAGGGACACATTCAAAGCTAGAAATAGCTGAATTTCCATTGCTGCTGTCAGACTTGCACAGATCCTGTCCACCCAGGCACTATTTTTAGTGAGGTCACACAAGAAGATCTCACTTGTGCGTGAGACCTCCAAACCGCAGAGGACTGGCCTCCTGGAGGCTGGCAATCTCTCTGCTCTGCTACATTACTTTTCAGGACTCCAGGCCACTTGGTCCCAAGCGCCTTTCAGCAGAGGTCTCCCGACTGCTCCTCAGGCATCCCACGCTTGCACTTACTTGACCTCTCGCTGAGGTGCTCCAAACTTGTTCTTCTTGCAGCGCACCTGCCCATGGTAAAGCCCAATCAGCGCCTTGGACTCCTTAGTCATTGCAAGTTGGCCAAAGCCCTGGAAGAAAGGGAAGAGGAAAGCAGAGAGTTTGGCTTTTAACAACTGTCACTTCCAGCACGCACATGTCAAAAACATGGCAAGGGGAGAGCACAGCCACCCGTCTGCCTGCGCAGGCTGGTAACCTGGTTAGAAAAGGAGCAACAAGCAGGGCGTACATACCCTCTGCAGAGAGGCAGCTTCTGGGCTAAGCACAGCCCACTTTGCACCACTACCTCCCATACAGGCTGCCGGAAAGCAGTAGGAAACTGCTTGTTCAATGTCCTTTCCCATAAACAATATAATTTAAAGCATCTGAAAGAGCGTGCACCTCTAACACTCGTGTCTGGAGGGGCAGGGGCTCTGCCAGGGAACAAGAGGAGCCACAGTATTTCCATGTCCATCTCCTTCCTACCCCCAGAACTGTTCCCAGCTCACTTCCACCCTCCCAGCACAGCTTTGGGAGGAGCATTCCCTGGCAGTCCGCTGGCGTGAGGGTAAGCTAGAAGCGACCCGGCTGCCTCGGCAGCTGCGCGGTCCTGTGAGATCAATGCAGAGGCCACTTCTGCTTCCCCCGGGCAGGACTGTGTTTCACTGACACGGGACCCTTTCTCCCCCATGTGCGTCCTGCACATCGCCCCACTGGCTTCCAGCCCTCAGACTTTGAGAGAAATCTTTAAACAGGCCAATTCTCACTGACTGATACTATTCTCAGAGGATCATGGACAGGCAACAAAATCAAAGGCCTGCATAACCTCCCAGCACCCAGCGTGAAACGGGAAAGCAGTCAGGAAGACAAAAGACAGCGTAAGGCAACAGAAAACTAATGTCGTCTGGGCCAAGCCAGCTAAGGAAAGCCGCCAACGCAATGTAGTTCAGGCTGTATCACCTCTGTCCTGTGAGCTAGAGGCTTGTTAAATATCACAAACACAAAGCCTGGAAGAGAATCCGCAAGTCTCCTATCCTAGGGGAAAGAGGGAGGCATTACAAAAGACACGACACTGACACTTATTATTCTTTAGAGGGTTCTGGGAAGACGTCCATCCTGCTGCTATTCTCAGGAAAAAAACAGTCATTCTTTTCTGCAAGGAACAGAGTATCCCCAAGCCTTTTATTCAGCACTAGACCAAACGTGGGTGGAATGCATAACCAGAACAGATGGGGTATACCCAGGAGGTCACTGGTAAGGTAGGAGGCAGACAGCTACATCTCAGACCAGGACCTTGTCACCAGAAGGGAACAAAAGGAGCTCCTAAGCGCAGCAGGAAAGGCTGCGGGATGTGACAGATAGCAGCGTGAGAGGCTGGTGAAAATTACAGAGTGTACTGCGGGGGACAGATGGATTTCACCAGTGGTTACGGGGCAGCGACGTCAACGATGACCCAAACACAGGGATAATCAGATGGGGGTGTCGTGGGTCTTCTGGGGAGTCAGGACTTGCAGAGCCAGCAGTGTCCTGGTAACCAGGCCAGTGACACGGTGCCCAGCCAGAACTACCTCTTCGGTATCAGAGATAACAAATTTGAGTACAGACGTAGCAAAACTGGGACCAGTGAGGAAAAAAGTAATTAGGGGCAGGTTGTTTATTAAGGCAGAGGCAAGGGCAGAGAAGGGGATGGATCGAGATGGTTGAGGATGAACAAGCATGGGAAAACAAAGACCGTGTGTGTATGTGTGGAATAAAAGGGTCAGGCATAAGCGAGCTGCTGGCGAGTACACTTGCCTGCTCAAGTCCTGGACCTCCCACCACAGTCTGTCCTACCTCTGTATTAAACTCTTTGCCTATTTCCCCTGCACATGTCACTAGCAAACCTCAAGTTGGACTGGATGGCATTTAGGACATGATGTCCATGTGCCAGCAGCTGGTCAGACTGGGCACTATGGCCAACTAATAGCCAGATGAAACATCTACAGCCAGCTACTAACGGGAGGGGTGTGTGTGTACACACACATGTGCACTTACTGCCACACGTGAACTTCGATTTGATCAGCCGGCCAGGAGAAACAGCAATCGCCCGCACTGGCCGTGCCTGGGAGCGAGTTTGTGTTTGTGTGGGTGTCACCAGTGAAGGCACCGCGCGGTCTGTGCAGCCAGCCACACGTGTGCTCTGTGTTTGTGAACACACATGTGCGTGTAGCTACACCTCTGCAGTAGGATACCTCTTGTACGATTCTAACACCTGCTCAGCCTCACCACTGGCTGGACCTGTGAAGGGGAAAAGCGGCGACCAGAACAAGAGGGGAAGTCTTCTGGGCTTTAAAAATGGAAAAGACTTTACTTCATAGAATGGTTTGGGTGGGAAGGGACCTTAAATATCATCCAGTTGCACCCCCTGCCCTGGGCAGGGACACCTCCCACTAGACCAGGTTGCTCCAAGCCCCGGCCAACCTGGCCTTGAACCCCTCCAGGGATGGGGAAGTTGTTATTGGTGCTAAACTCAACTGATGTGCCAAGGAACTAAAGAACCGAAGGGAAAGGAAGAATGAAATAGAGGCTTATTTCACAGAATCACTGAATAGGGGACATTGGAAGAGACCTGTGGAGATTGTCTTGTCCCATTCCATCGCTTAAAGCATGGTCAACTAGAGCAGGCTGCTTTGGGCTGTTCCAAGTTGGGTTTTGAGTATCACCATGCAGGGAGACTCCACAGCCTCTCTGGGCAACCTGTTCCAGCGTTCAATCACCTTTACAGTAAAAAAAAGTTGTTTTCCATATTTAAGTGGAGTTTCCCATTTCAGTTTGTGCCCATTGCCTCTTATTCTGCCACTGGACACCACTGAGAAGAGGACAGCTACGCCTTCTTTACTGCATCCTGCCAGGTATTCATACACATTGCTAAGTTCCCTCCAAGCCTTCTCTTCTCCAGTCCCAGGTCTCCCAGTCTCTCCTCGTGTGCCAGATGCCTTTAATCACCCTTGTGGCCCTTTGCTGGACTCTCTCCAGTCAGTTGGCCCCCAGCCTGTACTAGTGCATGGGTTATTCCTCCCCAGGGGCAGCACTTGGCATTTCCCTTCGCTGAACTTCACGAGGTTCCCATCTGCCCAGTTCTCTGCTGTGTTGAGGTCCCCCTGAATGGCCAGTACGCTGACTGGAGTGGCTACCAAATAGGTAGATTTGACAAAGGGATAAGGAGAGTGAAGTCCTGTTCTGGGCAAGAAACTGCTACTGGAAGAAACCACCCCATTTTCAGAAGCACCCTAAATTATCAACGGGTGAAAAAGGACCAGTACAAAGTACCTGGACCAGAAAACGGGACAAGCAGCAAAACAAGAGTAATGGAGAATCAACACCCTGAACAAAGATGACTGTGAAAAAAGGTGACAGAGTAAATAGAACACAGGTTAATTCTTCGAAGAAATTATCTGTTTGCACCAAATTGCCCAGACACACTGATGAGGCTGGCAGAACCATACCCACAGCTCTGGGTTATCTGTCCCGTGCGACAATCAGAAAAACCAAACAGTGCTCAGACACGCAGAGAAATCAAAGTCCTGGTACGTGAAACCTAGGTCAGTGAGCTCCATCTGGGTATTCTGCACTCAAAAAGATAACACAGAGAGGAATGAGAAAAGGCACAAACCGTTTTCACAGATGAAGAACCTTGACAAACAGTTCTGTTGTTCAAGACAGGCCTTTTTCACAGCCCCACTGCCAGAAGAAGGGGCAGGGGGCAAGAGACCATCTTGAGCAGCCTGTGACAAATACAGCCCTTTGTGTGTGGTTAAACACAAATCCTCCCTGAATACACAATTTACTGATTCCTACCAGGGATCTCATCTCCTTACCTGGGATTCAGTGAGGTATCCAACATCACGCCCCTGATCAAGACCAGTCTTTACAACCTAGTCAAAGAGAACAATAAAGATACACCGTCGTTAAGTCCCGTGCGCCAACAGCTATGCTTTAATGAGACTCCTCCTTTAGCTGCACCTCCTGTTTTCACCACTGACCCCTGCCCAATAGTCAAGGCACGGTTCAAGACTCTCTGCGTCCTGTCCATGCTGTTCAAAGCGGAGCTATGAATGACCTTGTCCTTCCGGCACGGAATAGCTACGATGGCAAGGACTTTTCCATCAGGTTAATTTTTTACACGCACTTTGTGGTTTCAGGAATTGTTTTCAGTACGACTGTGCTCCTGTAATGTCATTGCTCTCAGAGGGAGGCATTCATAGGTTTTCGAGAAGTCTTAGCAACAACTTAAATAGTGCAAAGTCACTTTAAAATAAGGATTCAGCCATGGACACCGTCTGTAAGTAATACAATGCCTGTGTAACGCAGGGGACTAACTTTTAAAGTATTGTGTGGTTAGTGCTATGAAAACAGCAATTCATATTTTCCTGGCTGCAAACAGGTGAACCCAACGCTTCAGAAACTGTATAGGAAGCCTGGAAAAACCGCAGCTGAGAGTTTCATGGACAAAGTATTCCAGCTAAGCCTTTCCTCAACTGGATTCTTGATCTTCCCCTTACTGGTAGCAGTACCACATACATTGGTGATCACATTCTGGGAAGCTATTCTGAATTTTACTGTGCTTGCTCGATACACCACACAGCTAGCACTCATCAAGACTGATCTTCTGTGAAGACCGGGATGTACGGTCTTCAGAGGAAGGAACCACCTTCCCTCTGTCTGTTGCCACGTTATCCCACAGATCCACCTTCAATGTAGCTTCTTGGGCCTCGCAGTGGGGGTTACCTCAATGATCTTTACTGGAGCAGGGTAGAGTCCTTTGGTTTGCTTCTGAACTTTGCTCTCCACTGTCTTGTAGACTTGCTGCCTCACAAATGGAAGAGCCATAGCGTAGTCTGTTATCTCTGCAAGATGGGATAAAACATGTCTCAGCACAGTGCTATATGCACAACCAGTCTTTAAATGATTAACTGGAAAGATAAAGGATAGGTCTGAATATTGCATCTCTGTAACAGACACATGCGCCTCCAACTCAGCTAGCCACAAGTAGCGCGGCCTGCTCAGAAGGGCATCTATGGCTTGTTCTACAGACAAGCCTCAGCTAAAGTATCCTCCCAATCCAACTGGCGATGGATTGAGCTCTGTATAGTAGAACTCACACACAGAGGTCGTCGCTTTGGGGCTCTGCTAACTGCGTAAGGGCGCTGCTGAAGAGCATTAGTGCAGAGCAGACCCATGTGCCTCTTCCCACTTGGTTACACAAGTTCTAGTAGCCAGTTCTCTATTAGGCTTTGAAGATGGACAGTCCTCTGGAGAGGGCTGCTCCTCTCTCCCCGAGTCCTGGCTCCCTTCTAGCACACTTCAGGAGCCACCATGTGCAGCTCTGGCAACGCCACTTGAAGATCAGGTTATAGAGTAATGTTTTCTCTACCGACCCACCTGGCTCAAGAGATGATTGCAACATGAAATAGCTTTGTTTTGAAGATGGAATTAAGTAGGAGTATAAACATAACCCTGAGAAGCAAAGCTGGATTATACTCACTGCAGTCCCTTGGGATTTGGCTAGGACTGCCCACAGACTTACTCTGCATTAGCCCTTTCGATCTTTTGGCAGACACAGTTCTGTTGGCTAGTCCTCTGGCAAAGCCAACTGCTACCTCCTCCAGGTACTCAATCGTTCGTGCTTCTGGCGTCTTCACGCCTGGCCCTGTGAACAAAAGAGAAGCCTTGAGGAAATGCAGCAGAAGATGCACTTGGTCTTGTTGAACCTCATGAGGTTCACACAGACCCCCTGCTTCAGCCTGTCCAGCTCCCTCTGGATGGCATCCCGTCCTCAGGCGTGTCACCACTCCACCCAGCTTGGTGACATCTGCAAACTTGCTGAGGGTGGCCTTGATCCCACTGTCCATGTCATTGATGAAGATATTGAGCAGTGCTGGTCCCAGTGCAGGCCCCTGAGGGACACCACTTGTCACCAATCTCCATCTGGACATTGAGCTGCTGACCACTACCCTCTGGATGCAACCATCCACCCAATTCCTCATTCACCAAACAGTCCGCCCATCAAATCCACACCTCCCCAGTTTAGAGAGCAGGATGTTGTAGGGGATTGTGTCAAAGGCCTTACAAAGTCCAGACAGATGACATACGTAGCTCTTCCCTCATCCACTGATGGAGTCACTCCATCATAGAAGGCCACGAGGCTGGTCAGGCAGGACTTGCCCTTGGTGAAGCCGTGCTGGCTGTCTCGAATCACCTCCATGTCTCCATGTGCCTTAGCACAGCTTCTAGGAGGATCTGTTCCATGATCTTCCCAGGCAGAGAGGTGAGGCTGACGGGTCAGTACTTCGCAGGGTCCTCCTTTCTACCCTTTTTAAAAATAGGTGCAATGTTTCCCTCTTTCTGGTCACTGGGGACTTCACCTGACTGCCACGACTTTTCAAATACCACGGCAAGTGGTTTGGCAACTACATTATCACTGATGGATGATGATGCAGAAAAACACAGTTGAGAAAGCAACATGATGCTCCTTTGAATTGTTACCACTCCATTCCCTGCCGCCTGTTTTACTTTTCTTGATTATGAACAATGATGGAAAGGCTCAACAGGCGACTATGGGAAGGCCCCAAGGCATTTAATATCCATGGCATTATACAGAAATGCCAAAACGCCAGCTCCCAATGGGAACAGGCAGCAGCGTGCCACTTAAACAGCAACAATACCTTCACAGAGCCATGGAAGAGCTTTGGCTGGAAGGGGACATGGGAGGCCATCCGGTCTGACCTGCTGCTCAAAGCATGGCCAAGTTCAAAGATAAATCCAACTCCAGAATTAGATCAGGTTGCTCGGGGACATGTTCTGCTGGTCTCTGAACACCTTCAAGGAGGGAGGTCCCATCACCTCTCTGGACCCCTGTTTTAGCGCCTGACCATCTTTTTGCAAATTGTGCCCTTTAACCCTCACCTTTTCACTTTGCACAACTGCAGCCACCCCTGTATCTCAACAGAACTTAAGTGTTCTGCCTCCCCTCCCTCTTCCTGCACCTCTCCCACCTTGTGTGGTACGGTGAGTCTGCACAACTAAGTTGTACCAACACTATTGCTACTAAACATACAGACAAAACAAAAACCCACAAAATGAGTTACAGCAGCCTCCGAGGGTGGGTTGCACAATTTCCAAGCACAGGACTTGTACCAGCAGCACAGGAGGAGAGAGTACAGGGCTGAAAAGGCAGTTGCGTAACGTTGCTGGAGGCAAACGTAATGAGTCATTAATGAAAGAGTAATGCCCAGCCATTCTGCACAGGGCTACCATAAAGAGCCTGCAACTAAACGTGCAGCCTTGGGCTGCCTCTGAACTAGCCGAATAAACCCCAGGAGGTTACAGCTCTGTATCCTCACAGCTGGGCAACCTCATTAACCCTCGCTACAAACTGCTCCAGCCACACCTGGATGCTGCAAGTCCTCAGAGCAAAGACAACAGCACAGGAGACAACTACTCAAAGAACAAAAGCAAAACAGAGAACCCCTCCTCTCTCACCTCCCACTACTCTCTCCCTCCACCAAAAGCCGAGGTCTTCAACTTTAAGGTTTCACCTCTCTTCGTATAAAATCTTAAGAGTGTATACTCAGCAGTCCCCAGACGCTGCTGCCTGCTGGAGGGTCTCTCGGCAAGAAGCAAATAAAGGAGCACGTATGTTTTGACTAAATAATGAAAGCTCACTGTTAGGAAGTCTCACTCGTGCCCTGGCAGTATGTCAGAGCCGTTCTAGAGGAAAACGGTCCAAACAAAATAACGTATTTCATTTTACAGGCAGCTCAGAAAACTTAATCCAGAGCTGCTGCATAGTCTACATTTCAGCAATGCCCTGTGGATTTTAAAGAATTTACTGGAAATTTGAGAGCATCTGGGATTTCTGCGCTCAAACCTTACCATCTTCCAAATTCTCTTCCCACCACTTCAAGGCAACAAGTCTGAGACGTTCAGCTTTAGTGACCTGATGTGCTACAAAATGTGAACACCTAATTTCCCCGTTCCATTACCTTGGGCGTTCAACGCCAACAAACGCTGGACTTTGACAGCACAACTAAAGAAAAGAGCTGTTTATTTGTAAGTCTGAGCTGTAAGAACTATTCACTCAAGGCGGTCTTTACCTGCTGTTACCTCTCAACATTCTGTAGTCTCCTAACGCAGGAGCTCCAAGCTATTGACTCACATCTGCTTTCTTACATAAAAGGCACACACCAGAATTAGATCTGGGCACAGTAGTAAATAGATCAAGAGAATTCTGTAGAGCTCCCTGCTGAAGGAGAACTGATTGCACCCCATGAAATTGCCTCCTGATTAATGCTGTCTCTCTCCTTCAAAGCTTTCTATAATCAGTTAAAGCATCACCCCACTTAATGCTGGTTTCCCCCAGACGTTGAGAATGAAAATGAGAACACTCAGCAGAAGGCCTTCTGGCACTGGCTGCTATTTGAATGAACAGGGAATGCCTCTAACGCTTGAGCAGAATTTGGGTTTTGTGTTCCTCCTATGCGCATATCTGGTCTGAGCCAGGATTCCAAACAGCTCTTCAGAAAGTTCAGGTTTCCTTTAAGCAAGCCAGTGTCATCATTGGTACAAAAAGTCACATTTGCTGGCTCTTAAAAGCCAATTCACATGTAAGCAAGTACCCAGTGGTAAAGTTTAATCAGGCAATTTTAACTCAAGCCTGGGTACCACTGATCCGTTTTATAAGGAAGAATGCAGCTAAGGGTACCTCATCCAGCTGAACACTGGCACGCGAGACAGAACTGACACAGGCGCTTCCCTTGCATTTCTCAGGGTAGGCAGCAGTACTTTTTTTTCCTGTTTATTTTCTTTTCTTCAAGTTCAAGAGCTAAGGGCCATCAGGGTGCTCTGGCCATGCTCTGCCCTGGGAAACAAAGCTCAGCACAGTGCAACTGTGTGGCAGTACCAGCTGGCACAGTGGTTTCCACCCTAGCTCCTGGCTGCTCAGACCTTTCAGAGGAGGCTGGGAAGGGTTTGCCTCTCCATTTAGTCACCTCCCAAGAAAGCCCCCCCAGTGACAGCAGAAGCATGAAATTATTTGCTAGCGCACTCAGCACTTGGAAGTGCAATTTGGTCTGCAGTTTGCAAGGAATTTCTGCATCCAACTTAAAGTCAGTTGGCAATTCAGAGCTCCTCAGCTGCGGGGGCTGGCTTCTTCTCAAGATCTTGTCACAGGGATTAACATCTGCAGGCTGCATAAACGTAGACATCGGTCATCTATTCTTTCATTATGGGTTGCAATCTGTCCCTCTGACATGATAAATGAGGAATGCAGGTTCTTATCTGTATAATTAGCTTATGCAAGAGAGCCAGCAGGCCTGCCCTCTACGCTAACCTTTCCCTATTCACTCAGCTTTAGCAGGAGCCTGACATTTCAAGGTCCCCGCGCACACGCCTCTAAGGTGGGAATGGAGATCGCACTGCAGAGCGTGGTAAGGACTCTGCAGCCCACACGCTCTACCCCCACTGGACTGCTGACTGCAGCAGTGGCTTCTCCACCCAGTTCAGTAAGGTGGAGGGGTTAACTGATGGGCAGCAGATCACGGAACTGAGAGGCATCATATCTGACCTAGTGGGTCCACCAGCTGGTCAACCAGACCCATCTTCTTTGCTCTGTCGGCACGGATGTTCCTTCCGGTCAGCATCATATCAAAGGCAGCAGGGAGTCCCACCTGGAAGGGCAGAAAGGGGATTTCACAATGGGGGCATGCCATGCAGCAGAAGGGGCCACTGAGTAAAGTTTTTCTCCTACTTACCATCTTTGGCAGCCTCTGAGTAGCCCCTGCCCCTGGCAGGAGACCCAGTAACACTTCAGGTGTTCCCAAGACTGTTTTCCTGTCCTTTGTCGCTATTCTGTAGTGACAGGCAATGGCAACCTTGAAAAAGGAAGAGAAAGTGAAAGCTTTCCTGTGAAAGGCCACAAAAGAACTGGACATCCATCACAAAAGTCTCTTCTACACGCTGCCTCAACTTTCTTCCTGACGCTACCCCAATTCCCTAATTCAGCTGCCCAAATTCCCTCTGTGCTCACTGGTAGCTTCTTCCAGCAAGAGAAGCGCACACAGGCAGATGACAGCAAGCACCTACGACAGGAACGTGAAACTACCAAACTTAGCCAAGCTATTTTAAAATCTCATCTAGACCATCAAGGGCCAAATTCATTCACTACACTGAGAGCACGGTCCCACTTCCAGATCAGCCATGACACTTGGTTTAATCACTGCATCACCATGTTCAGATCTGTCACCAGAGTGTTTGGAAAAAGCTGTGACTGCTCGAAAAATCGGTACGCAACCGAAGAGACTCCATTCCCACAAAGTTATTGTTTTAGTAACAACTTCGCTCCAGGAATTACCACAGCTTCTTTCAGTTTACAAAATCCTAAATGGAGATTACGAAGCAAATAGCACCCAGCCAAAGCAGCAAGCAACAGAGCAGAGTACGCAGGCCAGGGAGGAGCCTGGCCGGGTTCCCCACACTCATCCTTCTCACAACAACCTTTAAAAGAACAGAAGTTGCTGGGATACGAGACTCAGTTCATCTGAAAAGCAGCAATTTCCAGCCTGGACTCTGCCAGCAGCATTTATCCAGATCCAATGCCTGCCGGAAACAGCCGGTTTTCCCTGGGACACTCATCTAAATATTAGCATGGCCCACAGAGATTCATATTTGATTAGCAGAAGCAGAAAAATTAGCGTGTTAGAGCCCTGAAGCACAACCAAGCCATTAACTTGCCACAAACTCATTTGAATGGATGTAATGAAGCCATGTCAGGTCTCAAATCTCTCACACTAAGTAGCCCTGCAGGCACCGTTTGGGTAGTTTGGAGACCCAGCGCTATCAATTCCTACTGCTGCTTGTCAGACCCAGAACTGTTCAATACCTCCAGTCCTCCTCCCAGGCAGGAGCCACTGATGGCAGCAACTATGGGCTTTGGAGACTGCTCAATTTTTTCTAGCATCTTCTGTCCATCCTGAGAGAGCTGAGTCACTTCCTGAGCAGTCTTGCAGGCTTCAATCATGCTGCAGTGAAGCAGAAAGGCTCATCAGAATTGGAAAAGCACTGAGAAAACAGCAGTAAAATGGAGATTGCTTCAAGGAGTTTGTTCCCCTTTTCCCACAAAGCTCCAGGGACTGACAGACAGGCAAGAGCTCTTTAGTTCCCCAGTCTTACATTAACAGTCAACACAGGAAGACTACTAAATTCAGTGGGTTAAGTCACTGCACGCTGACAGTGGGCTGCGCCTGCAGGCAGTGAATGAGTTTCCTTGTGTCAGAGCTGTGAAAGCCTTTGGGGGAGAGGAGGAAGGGTCATAGGAAGCCTCAAAGCGCTTGCCAGGAAGGGTGGTGGGGAGAGCCCAGGATCACTTTTTAGAGAAGCAGATGGCCAGTGCTCCGATGTTGCACTCCGCCAATTAGAGACTCCCTGTGCCAATTATTCTCAGGGAGGCTAGCAGTGTTTGCCAGGCAGGCGCAATTCAGGAGGCTCGCGGTGTTGAGACCAACAGACACCTTTTAAACGCAGCCTGTCCTTTTGCTCTGCTTACCAGGCTACTGCCTCCGTCCCACCGCAACTTACATCAAGTCTCTGCCCCTGAGTGAGGCCAGCCAAAAAGGTAATAAGGTTTTGAAGGGCCTATTTGTAATTCGCCTTCTTTCCTCAGAGCTTTCTGGCTTTTCATGTCTTTGAACAACTATTCTGTCCTGGCCAGTGCCAGGACTAGAAGCCAATGGCACTCCAGGTCCCAGTGAGAGCACCCACACGGGTCCCGCGCCCCACAAGAGTTCCCCACGTTGAATCCCCTGGGAGGCTGCTCAGATGCTCCATGTGGCAGAGCGCCAAATCCTGCCTAATCAAGGGGCCACACTGGCGTACTGCCAGGCACTCAAACCCAGCTTAAATGAAGTCCTGCATGTAAATTATCTGCTCTTCTTGTCTCCCAGACCAAAGAACAATGCCCACCCCAGAGCCAGGAAGGGTTTCCTTGGCTGCATCCCAGCACGCAGGAAGGAGTGACCAAGAGCTACAGCCAAATGGGGTTTAATGACTTGCCATGTTCCTCTTTATCAAGGTCCTAACTTCATTTGAGCAAGTTAGGCATCCTGTGCGCATGGATTTCATTCCCAACCCCTGGGGAGATGTCAGTGACAAACTGTTCGGAATTCACAGCGCACCAGACCACTGGCCCTGCAGAGAAAGCTCCAGCCGCGTAACTTCTAACGCCCCTGTACTCACTCGATATCTGCTCCAGCAATGAAAGAGCCTGGCTTTGAAGAGATGAGGACGGCACTTTTGATAGCTTCATTGGACCAGATCTCATTCATTACCTCAGTAAACTCTGCACTCAGTTGTTTGGATAGAGTGTTCACCTGAAGGCAGCAAATAAGCATTGTAAATAGGGAGGCCAGCAGACAGCAGAGTTTAACCTCTGATTACGTTCTGGACTCAACGACCCTGTCATCAGAAAACTTGCACAGAAGACAGACTGACAACAGAAAGCCAAAGACAATGGTAGGTCTGAATGGATTTTCCAATCTGCCTGAAGCCAGGAGCAGCGGCAGCTCTACAGTGCTTCAAGATTTGCCTTCTGCAAACAAAGAGAAAGCAATTGGCCCAACAGCCAGGCCACTGCTTGGCATAATTATAACACTTCGGGGGCGCTCAAACTGAGACCAGATTTGCTATAAAAGTTAGTTATCTTGTGTCATAATTCAGTGAGAAAAAAACCCTCCAAGATGAAACCTTGCAGCAGGTCATCAATTAATCTGTTATTAAGAAGTTCCTCCTTAACCTCCCCAACAGTGGGTTTGTGACCTCAAACAGAGATTTTATGAGCTTCTAAGCTGTTTTTTCTGTAAAATGGACACTCTCCTTCACCACCTTGAATCCAAGAGCTTGGTAAGATTTAGCGATATCTTGTGCCAGTGAGAAACAAGTTAGTTTAGTACATACAAAATATTTCACAGGATCACAGACTGGCAGGGGCTGGAAGGGACCTTCGGAGATCATCTCGTCCAGCCCCCTGCCAGAGCAGGTGGCACAGGAACGCGTCCAGGCGGGGTTGGAATGTCTCCAGAGACGGAGACTCCCCCACCTCTCTGGGCAGCCTGTGCCAGGGCTCTGCCACCCTCACAGCAAAGAAGTTCCTCCTCATGTTGAGATGGAACTTCCCATGTTCAAGTTTGTGCCCGTTACCCCTTGTCCTGTCCCCGGGCACCACTGAGAAGAGTCTGGCCCCATCCTCTTGTCACCCATCCTTTAGATATTGAAAGCATTGAAGAGATCGAGAGGCATTTCCATGAGGCATCTTCAGATGTCTCATTAAACGTGAAATGTTAAATGCTATTATTCTCCTGTTTCTACTTTGTTCACAACTTTGAAAGGCTGCAGGTCAAGATAGTTCTTAAGTCTTAAATGAACGTTTTCAATGCCTCCTCTGTAGAACTGCTATTCCTGCTGCTTCCACTGCTATTCCTATTACTCACAGCCAGCTAAAACAGTACCTTTGAATTTGGTGTGTTGAAGCGTACAACAGCGACATCTCCTTTGATATCATAGTTAACGTGGGTTCTATCTGGAAACAAACAGAAATGTGTTATCAGCTTACACTCAGTGGATTTGAAGAAAGAAAATGAACTCACGTAGAAAAGCTTTACACTTACTCTGAAGCGCAGTGGAGGTGGAGATGTTACGGCAACCATAACCTAAAGAAAAGATGTTGCAGATGATAAAGGAATTCTCAGCAGTCTCAGCTTAATTGTCCTTTATTAATGCATCCTCCCATCTCCCCTCATTAGTACAGTGATTTGGAAAATCCCGAGTATGAGCCAGTTCCTTCTCTTACAGCTTGACCTTGCCACCACCAGAGTTCAGCAGACTCCACACTATTGAAGTGACCTTCACAGCACAGATTCCACACCGCAGTGTCCAACACCAGCAATGCCAAACTGAGGGCAAAAAAATCAAAGCCTTCTTCCCAAAGAGCTGACGAGAGATGAAGCGGGTGATACACAGGGGTGTTTTGCCTTTAGTACGCACAGTTCAACGCTTTTTCCCCACATTAAGGAAGAGATCTTGTTGCATTTTGGAGAATTTCAAGCCTGCAAGTTAAATTCTCTGCCAATCAAACATAACCGCCCTACAGTATTTCTGCTAAAACACAGTCTTGTGCCAGTGAGTGGTGCCACCCCCAGAATTACTTCACAGATCTCAGGGTGTACATCTGGTGAGCCACCAAAAGAGCACACAGAATATTTATTCTCGCCTCCAGCTATCAACAAAATACTTGATCCACCTCTACTAATTACATATGGAAGCACCCAGACAAACTTGTCTTGTTTCGAAGTGCTCAGAAAACTTCTGTCCACAAGTGAAATGCCGCTTTTCTGACTCATAAATCCCAGATCCCCTTTTTCTGCTGAGAAATTGTATTTGGCCTGATGATCTCTCTACACCAATGCATCTCAGTTCTATCCAAGCAACCTTGATCTTGACCGAGAGGATCCTCTAACACAGATCTAGGCGGAATCCCTGCCAAAGCTGCTTTAAGTCTGAAACCCAGTAAAAGCGTTACTTCTTAAGCCCCGTAGGCACATTTACCAACTGGAACACAGCCATTTAGCTAGAGGAGGTTTTACTGCTCAACACTGATAAAGTGTTCAAGAATGAAACATTCCCATTCCCAGCAGCAAGAGGGCAGAAAAGTCAGTACAGAGAAAAGCAGAAAACCTCAGCCTGCACCTCCCCAAGAGGTGCTTCCCCCTCCTGCAGCCCCATGACACTGGCTCAGGGCTGGAGCTCCGCTGCACTTTGGCCCTCTTTCCACCTTGTCTCCGATGCTGGCAGCAGGGACTGACCTTTGCGCTCCATTCCCCGAGCCCAGGATACACGGTGCGAGGCTGTGGGGATGGAAATTCAGTGTCAGTCCGTCCCGGCAAACAGGTTTGTGTGTGCGCGTGTGTGTGTCATGTGCCCGCAACACCACAAAGAGTCAACCGGTTTCCACTCCAAAGCTACTTGAAAGTGATTTTTGACTACAATACCCAGATTGTGATTGCTGTATCCAATGTTCATTTCCCCGAACTTTTTGTATGCTAAAATCAGGTACTCCTGAAACTAAACGCCAGTGCTCGTTTCCCACAAAACCAAGTGTGGTCTGACAACAATTTCTCTGCTGACAGATGCTCCTCAGCAGAATAAGATGCGCTGGCAGTATTTTAACCCAATAAAAGCCACACAGCTCCACTCCTTTTTAAAAAGAAGGCAAGGACTGAACTGATCTGACTGAATTCATTCACTTCAATCCTGCACATGGCTGGGCACAGCAGGAAGGAGCATTAGACCAAACACATCTCGGCTGCAAGGCAAGTGATAATATTTTCCTTCCACACCCGCAGATGGGCATCTGCTAAGGCCGGGACATGGGAAGGTAAGCAGCACATCGCTCTCCAGCACTTACTGACAATGTAGTAAAAACTACATCACATGCAAAAAACACTATCTCAATTAAAAGTAAAAAAAAAGAATGAATAAACTTTTTTCTCCTTCTATGGTCTAACGTGCTTTCCTCTGTCATATCAGTTCCCAAACAGACTGCTTCCATGAAAACCTTGAATTCCACTTTGTCTTTCACCTCTAGCAAAACAAAAGATATGAAGTAGAAAAGAAAAAAAAAAAAAAAAAAATCAAGGGCCTGACTGAACAAACCCCACTACATTTTAATATAAACTCTTTTGCGAAAGGTACTGTCATCAGAGTAACAGCTGCTTATTGTTTGAGTGAGGTTTCTTCAGCCTGACAGTATATTTTAGAGCCCAGAATATTTGTGGAAAAACATGTGTAAAACTAAAACCACATTTGCTTGGTCACAGTCACAGCACATCTGCTTTAGGCACTGATTCATTCAGCAGTACAATGGTAACTTGCCAAGATCAGAGCCAGAAAAATCCTCCTTCAAAACACTGGAGGAAGCAGCAGCCCAGATGTACGCTTCTGCTGTTTCACTCACATTCTCTCTAGAATTAAAAGCCTTGAATATCGATTCTATTTTCACTACTTCACTCACTCCAATTAAAAGACCTTCTAGAGACAGGGACACCAACACTTCAGACAGTTGCTCTCAGCACTTTGCTGAGAACTTGGATGCAGCAGAGAAGAGAGAACACCCCTTTCACACAGTCCAGCTGCAACCTGTTTCTCCCCACTTTCTCTGTCATTTCCTCATCTGCTTTCCTGTCCAGCACTTCCCCTTCCTGCCCTTCCACTCACCCGGACATGGCATGCCACTCGAAGTGGGAACAGCATCCATGAATGGTTGAGGAGAAAAGCCTTCTTGCAGTCCTGGACCAAGCCAAGCACCAGCAGAGCGAGCCAGCTGAAGCTCAAGACGACAACTGCCCACGCTTTCAGCCTGTACCTGTGAGCTGATGGCACCGAGCGCCGAACTGCGAGCCGTGAGATGGGAAACTTTTGACAAACTGAGCTTTCCTATCCCCTCTGGGAACCTGCTAACTCACGGCACGTGGCCCAACAGGTACGACCAGCTCTTGAGCTCACACTGTCTTCTGCCTCCTTCATGCTTTTTGGCCTGCCCTTGTGAGGTTTGCATCTAATTTAACAAACACCTGGTTACGGCAGAACAACGCTATTAATTATGGTGAGTGACAGTGTCCTCACAGCAGCTCCAGGACTGTTTGTGATGAAGAATATTGCCAATTATAACAAGAAATCCAACCAACAACAGCCTAAGCGATGACTGGAGTTACCACAGTTCTGTTCATGATCGATTGCAGCGCCCTGCTCCTGGAACAACCAGCTCACGTACAAACCTGCTCCAACACTGCACGTAAGACAGCCATTAGGTTTAAATCAAGTGCTGCTAGATTTCAGCTCGACATCGATACGAGACCCCGAGGCCCTCTGAAGCACAGAAATAAGAACCGGTTTCCAATGCCTCTGAGCCTTCCCTTTAGCCTCCCTACGGGCACCTGCTGACTCCCTGCTTCGGCAGCTCTGTGAGGAAGCACCACGACCCAATGCTGCAAACACTGCCTGGCTCGACAGATCGCAAAGGAGCGTTAGCCAACAGCTGAGATGCCTGTACACTAAAATAAAGACAGACTGGTGGGCACCTGGAAGCGCAAATGTGCCCGGGGGCATTCTCCCCACCCACACAGGGATATCCCCTTCCCACAGACATGCTTGTGTGCCTGGATGACAGCCCCGGGATCCAGATGGCCAAGGACATGGGGACAACCCCCCCTGCCCCCAGGCACGCACACACAGGCACTGAGGACACATACGTGTGTAAGGACACAAGGACACCCTCTCCCTGTGGATCCACTCAGGTGCTGAGGATAATCCTGTGTGGAGGGTCCCCCTCCCCAGTGCAGAATCACAGAGTTGTACATGGACTCCCAAAATGCGCCCGTGTGCAAGGACACAGGGACGGCAAAGGCCAGCCTGCCTCGGGGACTGGCGTGGGCGCATCTCCCCCGTGGGGGCACACACAAACTCATGCACATCCCCACCCGCCATGGGCCGCCAGGACATGGAGGCACGGACCCCCGCCCTGGGGAAACCTTGCAGGAGGGAGAAGCAGGGACATGTCAGGGACCCCCAGCATGACCCACGGGCCGTGGGGACGCCACCCTGGCGCGGGACGCCCGCAGGGACACCTCCCGAGGCCACTGCCCCGTGACAACCTCCTGCTCCGTGACACCCTGTCCTCGCCCCCCCACCCCCAGCACCCCCTCACGCGTGTGCACCCCGCCCGCTGCCCCTCACAGCCCCACCGCAGTGACACGCTCCCTCCCTCCCTCCCTCCTCAGTGCCACCCCGTCCCGCCAGCCTCACGCGTGGGTCCCCCCCGCCCAACCCCGAGAGACCGCGCCCATTCCCACCGCCTGTCCCTCCCCATCACCCCCTCCCCCCCTCCCCCCGGCGCAGGAGGCAGCAGCCGCCGCCCCGGAGGCTCCGTCTCACCCGCGGGCGGCGGGCGCCGGGCAAGGCTGTACTTGGAGGCGGCCGTGAAGCGCCCCAGGCTGCCGATAGCGCGCACCGCGGCCGCCATCTTTGCTGCGCGCGAGGTCGAATGAGGGAGAGGCCGCCCGGGGGCTTGGCCAACCCCATCCCCGCCCTCCCCGCCCCGCCCGCGGCTGCCCACCGCGCTGCCTGTCCTCTCCGCCGCCGCCCACTCCCGCGCCCCTCGCTCCTCTCCGCACGCTGCGAGGGCTCGGAGGTTTCTTGTTCTGTACCGAAGGGGGAACGGCGGGCGAGGGAGCGGGGAGCGCGCGAGGGGGCTGCGTGGAGGAGTGTGTCCCTCAGGCGGGCGGTGGGGCAGCCCGGCAGTAGGAGAGGGCGCGGGGCCCTTCCTGAGTGGCGGCGCGGCGGGCGGTGGCGGCGGCAGTGCTGGGCGGTGCGGGGCGCACGCAGGCGGAGGTGCGGGGGCGGGCGGAGGGGCTCGGGACGCGGCGGGGGCTGCTGAGAGGGAGGGGTGACAGGTCGGTCGGGTGTCCGGTCGGTCGCTGATAGCGGGGCGTGGTGAGTTGTGTACGTGAGGGCCGGTGGGGGGCTGTCGCTTAATTTTGGGAGATCTGGTGGGGCTTGTGCGGGCCCCTGAGTGTCCCTGAGGCGGGGGGTGGGGTGGCCGTGCGTGGCATGTGTGCGGTAGAGTGGGTGCGTAGTGGCTCTGGGCTGTGCTTGACGTGAGAAGAGGGTGTGGGATATGGAGGAGAGAGGGGGGTCTGGGAAAGGGGCGTGAGAAGCGGGTGTATAGTGTGTGCGGGTGTAGCTTGTGTGCGCTGTGAGTACCCGGAGCGGATGTGGGATCGACTCAGTCACTTCGCAGACGACGCCAAGTTGGGCGGGAGTGTTGATCTGCGTGAGGGTAGGAAGCTCCACAGAGCTGGATGAACAGGCTGGATGGATGGGCCGAGGTTCAACAAGGCCAAGTTCCGGGTCCTGCCCTTGGGTCACACCAACCCCACGGACGCTCCAGGCTGGGCAGGGTGGCTGGAGAGCTGCCCAGCGGAAAAGGACCTGGGGGTGTTGGTCGACAGCGTCTGAGTATGAGCCAGCAGTGTGCCCAGGTGGCCAAGGAGGCCACCAGCATCCTGGCGTGTGTCAGCACTAGTGTGGCCAGCAGGAGTGGGGCAGTGACCGTCCCCCTGGACTGGGCACTGGGGAGGCCCCACCTCGAGGGCTGTGTCCAGGTTTGGGCCCCTCACGCCAAGAAAGACCTTGAGGGGCTGGAGCGTGTCCAGAGAAGGGCAACGGAGCTGGTGAGGGGTCTGGAGCACAAGTCTGGTGAGGAGCGGCTGAGGGAGCTGGGGGTGTTCAGCCTGGAGAAGAGGGGGCTGAGGGGAGACCTTCTCGCTCTCTACAGCTCCCTGAAAGGAGGGGGTAGCTGGGGTGGTGGTGGTGGTGTCGGTCTCTTCTCCTAAGGAACAGGTGATAGGATGAGAGGAAGTTGCCTCATGTTGTGCCAGGGAAGGTTTAGGTTGGATATTAGGAAAAATATTGTCATCAAAAGGGTTGTGAAGCATTGGAAGAGGCTGCCCAGGGCAGTGATGGAGTTGCCATCCCTGGAGGCATTTAAAAGATGTGTAGATGTGGTGCTGAAGGACATGGGTTAGCAGTAACTTGTCAGTGTTGGATTAACGGTTGGACTTGATGATCTTAAAGGTCCCTTCCAACTAGATGATTCTATGTGTAATGTGTGAGGGTGTATTTGAAAGGTGATGTGGTTGGTACAAAGGTCAGGGGTGTTGTGAGGAGAAAGGAAGGGGAGTAAGGGCTATTGAGGATGCCAGGCAGATGCTGCAGGCTCTGGAAGGAGGTTTGGCCAGATCAATTTGTATGTGTGAAGGGCTGTATTGTTGGGGTGCTGGGGGAGCAGATGTCTTCTGAAAATGTGGGGGGCAATGTGCGCTGGCAGCCCAGAACCCCCCCGCAGCCTGGGCTGCATCCCCAGCAGCGTGGGCAGCAGGGCGAGGGGGGGATTCTGCCCCTCTGCTGCGCTCGGGGGAGACCCCCCTGCAGTGCTGCCTCCAGCGCTGGGGCCTCGGCACAGGAGAGACACGGAGCTGTTGGAGCGGGGCCAGAGGAGGCCCCGGAGATGCTGGGAGGGCTGGCTGGACTAGATGGCCTTTAAAGGTCTCTTCCAACCCAAGTATTCTGTGATTTGATGTTTCTGTTTTGTCACTTCGACAGGGAAGGTTTGGGGAAAAGCCTCAATCAGGTGTGGGGAGGGAGCTCTGCACAGATGAGGAAGAGCATTGTTGCAGAGAGACAACACAGAGAAGGATGCCGGGGAGGAGGAGGAGGTCTGTTTTCTGGACCTTTTTTGACATGAGGAGCCTGGGTTTGGTTTGTGGAATGCCAGCATAGCTGGAGCGGGCTGGTGAATGAGGAACGCTGCGTGGCATGTCGCAGGTGCAGAGCCGTAGGGTGTGAGATGTAAATGTGGGAGGGGGGCAACTGTCAGCTTATGCTGAATTTTTAGGAGCTGTAGAGAGCTGCAATACCTGAGTGGGCTGGGCTTCTCTAACCCTTTGGGGGTAATGTGTGTATTTGGGAGAGAGTTAGTTTGAATGCCAAAAGCGTGACTGAGTGAGGTGAATGTTGCTGTGAAGCAGCCAAAGTTCTGGTGATGTGAGGACCATTTTTTGCAATAAAAACTGCAGATGAAGATTTGTCTGTAGGGAAACGCTGTTTTGGAATGAGCTTTGGGAAGGCTTCAGAGGAAGTTTTTGGGGTAGTGGGTACCAACTTGTATTGCTTCCCGTGGGGATACACAACGGAAGTTAGTGAGGTTGGCATCAACAGTTAAAACGAGGGGTAGCGGCAGGAAATTGTGCCAAGGAGAGTGCGTCAGGAGAGTCACGCTGGCAGCGAGATTGGCTGGGCACTGGGACAATTTTCCAGCGGGGAAGTGGTGGAACAGTTATTGGGAGGGGAATTGAAAACTGCGCTGGCTGCTGATAGTCTGGTGCTGGGTCACTGGGGAGATGAGTATTTATTTACAGGAACATTTGCAGGCCACAGTCATAAGCCAGACTCCTCGTGTGTTAGATGCCGTTCAAAAAGTGTAATAGGAAGTAATTCTCTCTGCTGCTGCCCTTGGCGTGTCTTCTGTTTCTTCACTTTTTTGGCTCTGTGTGAAGCAGGCAGATCGCTTACCTTGAGATTGTTCCGAATACACCAGATTGGACTAATATCAGTCTTTCTCCAGCTCTCTAGATATCAAAATGACTTCCATGCTGACCCATGCCATCAGAAACCTCCCTGCTTCCTCAGCATGGGCTGCCAGGGTCTGTAAGTATCTTTACATTCATTAAAAGCTTGAATCGATAGGTCATAAAGTTCTGTTTTAAGTTTTGGGTTTGGAATGGATGCTCGTATCTGAATCTCTGTTCCACTGTCATCCTAAAAAAGATGAGAATGTCTTTTTTAAAATAACTATTTCCATTGTTGCCGTATTTGTCCCTTCCCACATTCGATGTGGGAGAAATCTCAAGTTAACAAGTAATATGAACTGTGTAATTTTTATGAACAGAGTAAATTAAAAAAATATCTCAAAGATGTTCAGGTGCAGTTGTCTTACTATGATATTATTTTATTTTTTTTTACAGTTCTTAGAGAAATTAGAAATGTTTTTAACATTTTAGGTTTGACAGATCCCACGTTTTTGTTTCTTGTTTTCCAGTTGCTCGATCGCTCAGCTGCTCTTCACAGTTACAAGCCGCAGGTAAAGCGAAAACACCAGGGATCTCAGTGGGTCTGTGCTAGAGAAGACTATTTTTGAAGCTGCCTCCCTTTCTCAGAGCTTCGTTCTACGTAAAACTCAGAAATCAAGTGCAGACAGCCTTAGTTCAAGAAAGTTGCAAACAAATAAAACTACAGGGAAACCACTGTTGGGAGCAGAGTCCTCTCAACCTCTGAGTGCCCCTCGCTCCCAGCAGCTCTGCCTGGTCCAGAGCTCACGCCCGGTGTCACCTGATAGATTGCTATTTCTAGAATCTAAACAGAGAGCTCGGGGTTTATAAGCTGTCTGGGCCTAACCAGATCGCTTGCCCAGAGGGGAGGGGATTGTCCCTGACAAGGAGAAGCTTGTGGAATTAGCTCTGCAGTCCAGTGAGAGCAGTAAGAGGCTCAGGTCTCAGTGGAGCGGCTGAGCACACGCAGTTATGTGGGTTATTAGCTGATCCGGCGTTCTGGGTTTCACTGGGGGGGAGTTGCTCAGGTGACCGTAATGCTTTGAGCTGCCTGGGTTTTGGAAACAGGCCTGGAGAGCAGCTCCCCCTCGTCTCCTTGGCTTTGTGCAGAGAACCTTGTGTAACCCGGCAGCAGTGCTGGAGTTTCATCCTGCAACTTGCTTGAGTGGAGTGTTTAGCTGCACTTAATCTGCTTTTACAGGTCTCTGTCCTTTTCTAGCTTGTAAAAGGAGCGCCCCATGCTGCCGTATATGCTCATTAAGATTTGCAGGCCTGATTGCATTAGGAAATTCTCATTGAACTCTGTTAATCCTCACTCCAGAAGAGCTCTGACAGTGGCCTGTTGAATGACACTGTATCATGACATGCTTTGTCTAGAACTCGAGATGCTCAGACACATTACGGAGGAGTAGGAAGTTACCCACAGCAGCTATATGCACTCTTCTTGCTACTGCTTTCCTGTGGGAGCGCAAGTTACTTCACTTCTTGAACTGTGTTTTGATTTCCCTTGAATTCTCTCACTTTTACTGTGCAGTAAGAGCACGTATTTAGGCAGTTCCTCTGGAAGGTGGATTGCTGTTGGCAGTCCTTGCTGCTTCCCAAGTGAGAGATCTTACTCAGGCTTTCAGCTTGCTCTGCCTCATTCGCATTGGAAGCTGTGCAGCATTTTTAGAGGTGTCTCTTCCTGCAATATTCTTGTCAGTGGCAACAGACTGGGAGCTATGTGCCTTTGTTCTCAGCTGTACCATTGCCTCAGTGTGGCTATAGGTGACTCTCTCTGCTGATGGGGGACGTACCGAGCTGTTAAAGCATTTTTCACAGACCACATAATTAGCCAGACAGACACAAGATTACAACTCAGGTGTCCTACCTACTCAGCTTTTGACTTGGGCACCAAAAGAGAACAATTTCCCTGTTTTTCTAGTAATTTTTACAGAGCCTTACTTTAAGCTTGCTGGTATTCTTGTTAACGTCACTTCTCTCTTAGCAGTCCAGCCTAAGAGTAAGAAGACCTTGGCCAAAAGTGGTGTGAAGAATATTGTTGTGGTAGAGGGTGTCCGTATTCCATTTTTGCAGTCTGGCACCTCGTAAGTATAAAATAAGAATACATGCTGACTTGGTTAATAGTAGAAACTTCCTGTGAAAAAAGTTGTCTGGCTTTTTCATTTTAATGGAGTTATTCTTATGCCTAAAAGTAATGAAGTGGCAATGAGTTAGGCTGCTACGGTTATTCCTGCTTACCTAACGAAAAAAGGTGTTTGAAGAAGATTGCCTGTGGATAGGAATTCTGAGAATGAGGATTTATGCTGCATGTCTAGAGGAAGCTGTTGGTGAATCTAGAGCAGATAAAGCAACAAGTTTCACAAAACTAGCAGGACAGGCGCAGGAATCTGCCCTAGACTCGTCTTCTAGACTGTTGTGCCACCAAATTCACAGCTGAATTAGGACCAGACCTAACTCTCAGATAGGATGGATTATTCTGTTACTGCTGCTTTTCAGTGTTTTTAAGTACAGTGGTTGTGTGCTGACCTATACGCAGGCAGTCTTCACAACCTGGGGTATGAAACGTTTAATGATAAATGCAGTGGAGCATTTCTGGTAGGTCAGCAGTCCTTTGCTGCTGATGTGCGCTCGCAGTGGTGAAGCGGACATCTGGATCAGTTTCTGACACCCCTAAGTTTCTGCCTCTCTTCTTTAACTTTCAGGTACGCGGATCTTATGCCACATGACTTAGCAAGAGCAGCACTGCAGTAAGTAAATTGAATACTAGAAGGGCCCAGAAAACTTGTTGAACTGCTGGGGTCGCAGTGTTGGTACGGTGGCTTCAGCAGATTTGGAAGCCAAGGCTCTGGCTTTCGCTTTCAACATGCTTCGTTTTTCAGGGTCCGCCACCACCTTATTAGGCGGCCTAAGCAGTAGGGTTTGCAATCGGCTTGTGCTAAAGTGTTTTGTTACACAGAGATCCCGTTGTTGTCCTGCTTGATAGATTTTAGTTAATTTGAATCTTGACTGCACGTAGTTTCCTAAATACAGAGATCGTAGCTACCGTTGAGGCGTGCTTACAGTTCATGGGAAAAACAACCCAATGCAGAGAAAACTAAGCGGCGACAAGAATAACAAGCTAATTCTGTCATCGTGCCTGTCCCTTCCATTCTGCAGTGTATTTGTTTTGCTGAGAAGCAGGGCAAAGTGCTGTTGAAGAGAGAGAAGGCTTTACTGGGGGGAAAGGAGATTTCAAGGCCCAAGGAGAGAGCGGGAGGTTGGCTGCGGTCATGTCAAATCTGAATGCTATATTTTGCCAAGGCAGGCTGATTTGGTTGGCAGGCAGCGCGAGGGCTGTGGCCTGGACATTGAGGGGGTTTTGGTGTGCTGCGGCAGAGAAGTTATTGATTGAGGTGCCTTTGGTTTCGTTTTTATTTGGTGCTTTGTAGCACATGACACTACATTTGAATCCTTAAATCAGTGCCTGCTATGGGGTTTGCTGTGGTGGCGTGTTTGTCAAGGTGTTCTGCCAAGTTATGCAATATATTTTCTAATGAACTCTGAAAGCGCACTGCTTATTTTCTGGGTGTCTATTGAAGTTTTTCGTGTTCCTACACCAAAGGTGATTGGCTTTATTATCTCGTAAGGCCCACTTCCTTTAATTTCGATGTCAGAATACTCCAAATTGGGGAAGATAGTAACAACCATTTCGGGTTGTGTAGGGTAGGTGCTTTCATGAAATTATGTAATCATTTATAGCAGCATTATCACCATGATTATTTGCAGTCCGTAGTCAATTACAGTTTTCATTAAGTATTTACGCACACAAGACTTCTTCTGAACTAGGGACAGAAGCTGTTTCTCCGTTGTTGCCTTGTTCTCCAGCCAAGCTGGTGGGAAGAGGATGTTTGAGGACAGTGACAAGGTTATTGCGTACATGGTGCAAATTCTGTTTGTTTTGATCTTTTCCTTTAGGGGGTTGCTGAACCGGACCAGTGTCCCAAGGGATGTTGTTGATTACATTGTTTATGGCACAGTTATCCAGGAGGTGAAAACGAGCAATGTCGCCAGAGAGGTGGGTTACGTGCAGCATTTCCCCTGTGAGTCTGATTTCTGCCAACAGTATGACGATGGCAAACACTTACCAAAAAAAAAAGTCCATTTAAACATGATTTGGGGGTATGAACTAGTTGTGCAGTATTGTCTGTGAAATAACTGTGTGGGACTCTGCCTCCTGTTGAAATCTGCCCTAGATCAAGTGCAGTTTAATTTTGTAAAGCCTCTGCTTGATTCTTCACTGAAAGGGAAGCTTTTGTTAACGTTTGCCGACCGCTCTAACTGCCAGTTGGACTCAAATGCTGGCTTGTCCAAAGTACTTGAGAGGACCAGAGCATAATTTGATAGAATATTGTAGTATTTATTTATTTTAGCTGGCTGAGCAGGTGCAGCTTGTGAGTGACTTGAAATGGAGTAGCTTAGCAGCTCTTTATTCTGCCAGTCAGAAAACACAATTCACATATTATACACAGAGAGAAGCTGGTCCCCTGAAGTGGTGTTAGAGAGGCGCCATGTGATTTTCTGTAATCTGGAGCCTCTGCTGTTATTCTCTGCAAGCAGGCAAACCCATGATGTAACCTGGGCTGGAAAGACTTAGGAGGTTACGAGGTTCTCCGGTTCCATTGGTGGTTTTAGCCTTGTAGATGCAAATACTTGCTTTGGTCACCTGCCAGTCAGATGAGGCTGCGGTGTAATTTTAACTTGGGAACAACTGTTGAACTTTAAACTAGTTGGCCACGTCTCAACTAGGGAAGGTCTTGCTGGGAGCCGTCCTCCCGTCACGGGAGGCCGTGCTCTCAGCTGGGTCAGATGAAGCGCTACTTTCTGGACTGCAGAAAATGTTTTCTGTTCTGTGTAAAGCAAATCATGGGGCCTCGTACAGGGGTCTAAATAATTCCTTTCACGTGCCGCCTTTGCGCATAAGGTGAAGCAGAGATGATGTCAAGTAGTTAGAAGCTCTATTGAAATCGTGAGGTGTGCGATTAGTTTGTCCCTTTATTAACGGGGGGCCAGTGACACTCTGCGTAACGCGATTGAGAGCCCTGGCAGCTGGGCAGCTGCCGTCTCCTCCTGTTTCCAGAGTCCGGGGAGGGGATGAGCTGCTGCAGTAATTGCCCGAATGGAAACTTGATGTACTTGTTTTCAGCTTAGTGTGCAGATGGTGGCTGTGACCCCGTGGAGCAAAAGGCGTAGGTTTTAACAGTCATTCTTTGTTGCTCATAGGCTGCATTGGGAGCGGGTTTCTCTGACAAAACTCCAGCCCATACAGTCACCATGGCTTGCATTTCTTCAAACCAGGCTATGACCACAGGTATGTTGGCTGGAAGAACAAGCTGTGGGTTTGAGAAAGAGCTTAGCGACTCCCCTACATCCCTCATCTAACTTGCACAGTGAATATAAGTAAGCATTTGAAGGAATTATGGGGTGGAAGGGAATTTTTTGAATCAACAAAATACGATATGAATCGAGTGTCTGCTGTAGGCCAGCAGCTGGACACCCTGTGCGTTCAGCGATGGTCTCTGCTCAGTGTCCATACTAGCCTGGGAGGCAAAAGCTACATCACAGTAAGGAAGCTGCTGCCTTTCAGGCTACTTTCATCTTTGACTGAGCCTAAATGGAGCAAAAAACCTGAGACCCAGTTAGTGTCCTGAACCACTGGGGATATTTTTCTCCCAGCTGCTGTGTGTGACAAAGAGAAGTGGAAGTTACAAAACCAGTATGATGCAGAAAACGTCTGTTTCACCTGCACAGTCTCTGTTAAGCCCATGTTGTGTAACTCGGCCAAAGCCAGAGGCTGGAGAAGGAAATAAAATGTAGTAGTATCCCAGGCACTGATGGGGTAGTGTCACTTCTCCCCACAGCCCTCATGGGAAACTCTGTCGTTCTGCAGGCGTGGGTTTGATTGCGTCTGGACAGTGCGACGTCATCGTAGCGGGGGGTGTGGAGTTGATGTCAGACGTTCCCATTCGTCACAGTAGGAAGATGAGGAAGACGATGCTCACTCTGAACCGAGCCAAGACCTTGGGCCAAAAGCTCTCCCTGATTTCCAAAATTCGCCCTGACTACTTTGCTCCTGAGGTAATTTTTTTTCAGGCATTCAGATGTTTAAGCTAAGCTCTTGTATGAGCAGGTGTAAAACAGGTTGGCTTAGGTAATTTTTTTAGCCTCAGTGGAGAGGACTTAAAAAGGAAAAGCTGGCTGCCTGTGGCTTGCTTTTATTGGATCCCTGTCCTGTGCTTTCGGTTAAAAATACAGTTGATTAATGCGCCTCACAGCATTCGTGACTCTGCTTTGTTTTCTTACATGTTGGTCTTCAGTAAAGAAGACTATCTTATTTCAAAACCTCCTTCTCCTCCTACAACTCCTAGACACACTGTGCTGGAGGCTACAAAATACAAGCTTTTTTCCATCGATGTAAAACTTAGGCAAGGGTCCTAAAGGCTCAGAAGAATTTTTGGTTCTTAAATAATAGAAGTAACGTGCTCAGTATCAGAGACGAGCATCCTCAGTATATTCATGTAATTTCATTGTTTGATTAATGCGTCTTCACTATGCCTTGTGATTATTGCTCCTGGCCGCATCCTGCCGGGTCCTGAACGCGTTCAGAGGAGAATCGGCCGTTGCTGTTTGATGTCAGGAACCTGCTGTAGAGGGAGCCACTCCTCTGTCTTGGAGGTCGTGAGAGAGGTGCATTATGACATGGTGGAGATGGGAAGGAAAAGCACTTCCCTCCTTAAACCCCCCCACCCCGAGCTCTTCACAGCAGAACTCTGTGCGTCCGTGCTGCTGCTGGCTGCCTTCGGTTGAGCGCAGCGAAGCACAGCGTATGTCCAGCAGAGATGAGACCCAAAGTCCACATCAGATACGGAAGTTGCAGACTTAAACGCACGCAGGGATTTCCTGTGTGCTGCTGGAAGAAGAAGAGCTAAGCTGAAATCACTTGCTGCCTCCGGTTTGGCTTGAGGAGGTATTTGACAAGGAGTTGTGAGGTCCCGGGATGTGTTTCACCTTGGCCCAAAAAGTCGGGTCACCCCTCACGGGGGAGTCCTTGTTAAACGCGCAAGGCAGCTGCTCTCTGTCTGCGTGTGCAAATGCAATACAGTTCTTCAACTCCTGGAGTAAGCAGCAGTTTGGACCTTGTTTTTATCCATTTTTTTTCTAAGATCTTGGAAAGTGGCGGTTCCTCTAATACGTTTGAACAAGTCACTTCTGGTGTGGTTACCATGTGTTAATTGCGTCGCTCTAATATTAACTGCCCTGCTTAAACAGGAGAGCCTCGCTGGCTGACTGCGCAGGGCTTAACCTCCTCCTGAACTCCGTGTAACTGCCCGGGGACAGGATTTTATGTGCGCTAACCCTGTTTTTCTGTTTTGTAGCTCCCAGCTGTGGCAGAGTTCTCCACCAGTGAGACTATGGGACACTCTGCCGATCGCTTGGCTGCTGCCTTCTCCGTTTCCCGTTTGGAGCAAGATGAGTATGCCCTCCGTTCGCACACGCTAGCCAAGAAAGCCCAGGAGGGAGGCTTGCTGCTCGATGTGGTGCCCTTCAAAGTGCCAGGTAAAAGTGCCCGTGTTTCATTGCTAGCATGCTGTTCAATAAAGAAATATTTCCTTTAGAAAAGGAGGGGAGGTACTGGGGTGAGATTCATAACGTTCCGTGTATCTGATATGGATTTATATCTTTGAAATGCCGCCTGTTTCTCCCTGGAAAACTACTGACATAGGATCATGTTTTTAAGCATGCATATCTAAATACATAAACATATTCTTACACATCTAAACTTTGTCGTACCCATCTTGTATCCACGCTGATGTGGTGATAGAGCAAGGAAAATCAGAACGCTTGGACCAAGAATCCCGCTGCTCTTTCACTCAGGCAAGAGAACCCATCTTTATACCCCAAGCTATTAACAACAAATAGAAAGGCTGATAAAATCCTGGTCTGATAAACCGGGTTCTGGGTAGGAAGAGCTGGAATGCGTTCCACTTGGTAGACTGCAGTTCACACCAGGCCTCACAGTCGTTGCTCAGATGCGAAACGGTTTGGGGAGAACCTTTAAGCTGTCCTTTCTGTGGCCTGATTTCCACCCTCACCCTCCATCAGCCAGTGGGCACGCTCTGGTGCAGTTATGAATTTTGGGCACTTTGCTCTGTAATTAGTTTCCTAGAGAGACCTTATTTTTATAGATCCACAGTTACATATAGTTTTTGTACTAAAATTGGTACTTTCTGTCAACTGGCTTATATAAGGAGTCAGTACAGTCGACGATAACGTATATTTGGTTCTTCCCAGTGTTCTTGCTTCCTCGAAACTTGGCATGTAAGCGTGCGCTGCTTTAGGCCCAGTTCTCCAATTTAGGCTTTGTAATCTGAATTTAAATTCTTTTATCAGCTGGGTTGTTTTCCAGGTGGTAGTGTTTTCTTGCAGTAAATAGATTGCAGCGCTTCATTTTTGCGGTCTTCAGAGAGAACGTAATGTAGCCTCAATTTTTAAGTGCTATTTTTTAGCCACGTTAAATATCCTGATACTGTGAACGGATTTTCCCTTTTTTCCTCCTCCCACTTGTCCTAAAAAAGCACAGTTTTCTGATTTGATTTTTGTTTTCCCTGGACTCCTGATGTGCAAATTCACGTATGTTGCTGACTCTTGTAGTTTAAACGTGCTTTTTCTTTTCATCAACAGGCAGAGAGACAGTCACCAAAGATAACGGGATCCGTCCTTCCTCGATGGAGCAGATGGGCAAGCTGAAGCCGGCTTTTGTCAAGCCCTTTGGAACTGTCACAGCTGCCAACTCCTCCTTCCTGGTAATGCCTCTTCCCATCACTGTCAGCCAGAGGGGGAAACTGTCCGGTTTACCCTCTGCTTCCCGTAGGCACGTGCATCAAGCTGGCGTAGCCTGGGAATGGGTTGTCTCCTTTGTAATATCGCCTGCTTTCGCGTTTTGCAAGGGTAACTTTGGAGTGCGTTATGATCTGGTGAACGAGGGTACCGGATTGCTGCGTTTGGAAATTGGAACTAAAACCCTGAGATTTTGGTCCCTCTTACCTATTTGCTTTTCTGTAGCTGCCTCATGAGGGCTGATCGTTTGAAGGCACGTGTAGAAATTCTGTCCCGGGATGGGACTGATCACGCTATAAGTCTAGAAGTTGGTAGTTTTAGTCTAAACTTGTCACTGTGATCCACAGAGGGGAAGGAGAGATTTCTCCAGCACATCAACGATGAGCTGTCTTACGCACGTGCTTCTCTTTCTCCGTCTTTAGCGCTTTTACAGGAAGCTTTTCTGGATGCTGGAGTCTAAGGTAGCTGCGTAAGTTAGGCGAGGTGCATCTGAGACTCAGTAGAAGGTGGTTGCCTCCCGCAGAGTGCTCGAGGTGACCGTCCTGTTGCTGCGCACAGCCCTGACAGATTCTTCTGTGTTTCAAAGGCTGTTTGTGACGAGCCCTTCAAAGGAAGCAAGTACCTGCTGCTGGGGCTCTTTCAGCAGCGATGGTATTTACTCCTTAGCGTTCTTGGGGCCTTACGGAGGCTGGTAACGGCACAGCCTTGGTGTTGGGAACAGTTGGAACACCGTTGGTGTGCTGGCTGCGGCAGACCTGTAGGCCAGCTGGGGCTATGATCCAGGAAATGAGTGATCGTGTGCCGGGGCCGTGATGTTCCTTTTTGCAATGTGGTGAGCCTGCGGCTCGTCATCCCAGAATTATGATCAGTTTGGGGCTGGAGCTGAGCGGGCAGGTGAGTGTTTGGCGTGACCAGCTTGTCCTCAGGACTAGCAGGGCACTTTGGGACCTCTGTCCTGTTTGGAACCAGGGGCAGTTGTGGGTCTGGACCACAAGGAAGGGCTTCAGCAGTGCGCGTGCTAACATCATTCGGAGATCATCCAGCCGTCAGCTCAATCATGCAGACTTATTCTTTGTCCCATATCGTACGGGGATGTTCTGGAAGCTCTGTTTAGATCCGTGTTCTCTTGCCAGCTGCGGTGCCGGAGGGCTGTCAGGCTCGTTTTGTGCGGGGGGTGTCGTGCTCTTCAGGCAGTGACCTCACCGGGTTTGTCTGCCCGTTTCAGACAGACGGCGCTTCGGCAATTCTGCTCATGTCTGAGGAGAAGGCGCTGGCCATGGGATACAAACCGAAGGCCTACCTGAGGTAAAAAGAGACTGCTCTGCGTGGCCTCTGAAGTCTGCTCTCGCTTCCTTCTGCTCCTCTTCACGCTACTAATGCATTTCTCCTGTGCAGGGACTTCGTGTATGTGTCCCAGGATCCAAAGGACCAACTGCTACTGGGGTAGGTGGCGAGGATGAAGAGCGTCCCCTGACAGTCCGTACTAGCACAACAGCCTTGACTTGCCATTACACGTTTGTTTTTTGGGAAGTCTCTTGGGAGATAGTACATCTCTTCAGGCCTTCTCGCAAAGGTGCGAGAGCCGGTGTGACTCAGGAGGGGGAGGTGGCTGACGTGGGAGAGCAGCTGTGGCAGAAATACTCCCCCGGATTTGCTGGGGGGCATCTCAGCGTGTTGGTACTCGCAGTAGTTACTCGGGGTTGGGTTGCAGTTGGAGCGGGACGGGCAGGGAGCTGTACCCTGAACCCTAGAGAGAAGGAATGTAACGTGGGTCGCTGCGGAGGAAGGGGATGACGTTGTGAGGAAAGATATTCATGCAAGACTTCTGTTTCTTAACTCTTTGTCAGTCCAACGTACGCTACGCCCAAAGTGCTGGAGAAGGCTGGGCTGACCATGGCCGATATCGACGTGTTTGAGTTCCACGAAGCTTTTGCTGTAAGTGCCCTGAACACCCAGGATGCCGCTAGCTGCAAAATGCCATTCTGTAGACATCCGTTCTCGTGTTGGTGAAAGCCCTCGTTAAGAGCTTCACTAAATGCAGATAGGTGTAATTCTACGTTTATGTCTATAGAGAAGTACTGGATATATTTTAAATCTGTAACATTTTTACAGTGTCACAATCTGTGTTAAGGGTGGCTTACGTTGCTTGAAGTCACCAAAGGAATACAGGTTCTTTTAAAATAATACGTAAAAAAATAATCTCACTTTCCCGAGACCCTTGTATGGAAGAAAGGACTTCTGCACGTCATCTACTCGTTGGCTGGGGGCTGTGGTTACTGTGGGGAGGAGGCCTGTTAATTGGGCAGCGTCTCTTCTGGCTGAGGTCGAGCTAACATTGATGAACGCGGCTGATCCCGTGAAATGCTGTTTTCCATTGGCTGTGCTCGTTTTGTGGCTGTCGCTAGTCTCGGGATATCTCCTGTTTGCTAGCGCTGTCCGTAGGCTTTCCTCAAAGTCTGCTTTTTCCTTGTTAGCTTCGCCTTCCTCTCCCTTTCAGGGGCAGATACTGGCTAACCTGAAAGCTATGGATTCGGACTGGTTCGCACAAAACTACATGGGCAGGAAGTCAAAGGTAAGACAGTCGGGACGCTTTTATCCTTAACTTAACTTTAGGATTGATGGAGTTCCTCGCTGCAGCAGGGCACGCTAGTGCTGCAGAGCAGGGCTTTTGCTGTGTTCTGTGGGGAGAAGCAACGTTTCTTGAGCTCTGGGCGAGCAAACCCCAAGGTGAGCGGTTTCTTTGGGAACCATGACGTTCCTGTTGTCTGTAGGAGGGTGGAGATCTAGAGCCATAATAGTAATTGTTGGAGAGGAGGGAGTTAAAAACAGTGGAGGAGCTCGGTCCTTCCGCCTTCTAGCGGCAGGGGGATGGATACCTGCCTGACTGCAGGGGAAGCAGGAGAGCCTTTGGCAGGTGTTGTGCTGTCATGGGGCACTTGTACGTGCCAGGGAGGACTTCACGGCGGTGCAGGGTGGCCGTGTAGGTTTGGTGGCGTGCTGAGGCCGGTCTCCTTCCAGGCTGGTGATGGTGTGTGTCCCTCCCTTTGTCCTTGCAGGTCGGAGCCCCTCCTCTGGAGAAGTTCAATACCTGGGGCGGCTCCCTCTCGCTGGGACATCCCTTCGGTGCCACCGGCTGCCGTCTGGTGATCACTGCTGCCCATAGATTGAAGAAGGAGGGAGGACAATACGGCCTGGTTGCTGCCTGTGCTGCGGGAGGGCAGGTAACGATGCTGCGTGGCCGGCACCGGTCCCTCCGGAGAGGGGCAGTAATTGCGTTTCTGCTCCTGTTGGGGCTATGAAATCCTGCCCGGTTGCACCAGCTGTGGGGACACCTCTGAAGCCCCGTGGCACTGGGCGTTCGTGACCATCTCCCAGTCGCCCCTGGGCAATGGTGACTGCAGCCCTTGCTGCCCGTATGATCCAAAAGAGGAGAGATTTCTGCCATGTTCTGAGGGTTTCGTTTGGTGACTCGCAAAGACTTCCCGGACGGTGGCTTGCGGGTGTCACTCTTCCAGTCTTAGGAAGAAAGGTCTTTTCAAGAGAAACGGGGTTGAGACTCTTCCTACGACTCTCGAGGCTGTGGCTGGGAGCCCTGGTTCGGGTTGCCGTGGCTGGTGGCGGGTCCGTGGGGGCCTGGCACGGCTGGCCCTCTGTAACCTGAGGGCGCTGGTCCCGATGTTGCCTCCACCCTGAGTTTCCCAGTTTGGCCCTCAGGAGAGCCTGGTGCCTTGGTCGGGGTGGGCTCTGGTGCCTTGGCCAGCCTGAAGCACATCTCTGCTGTCCCAAAGCCATCAAACCGCTGTCTGCAGAGTCCCCTCAGTGAATCGGTTCTGGGTTTTCATCTCCCCCTTTTGTTTTAAGAGGGTCGGGAGGTGAGCGTCTCCCGTTGAGTGTGTGTTTGTGATAATTAACTCTTTTTTTATAACCGTTCTTTCTCTCCCTCCTTGCAGGGGCACGCGATGATAGTGGAGCTTTACCCTCAGTAACGGGACAAGGGGTTGCTGAGTGCGTATTCGTACGTCCTGTGCCTGGCAATGCCATTTCAATGCACTAATAAAAACGTATATACAGTCCTTCTCGGAAAGGATTTTTGGTGGCCTTTGTAAATACCTTTTAGCTCCTCAGCTGGTAATTTTCAACTAATGAGCGCGCTCTAAGAAATATTCCATTTCCAGGAGAATAAAAGTTAACGTGGCTTTTAGTCTCTCCAGAGTCCTTGCAACCTCTCTGATTTCCACTGTAACTCCTCACGAAGGAAGGTGTCTGCCCCCGGAGAAGAAGGATGATTCCAAAGCTGGGTGCAGAGAATGAAATTTGGAGATAAGGAGAACGTGAAGTACTGGAGGTCGGAGGGCTGAGATGTGAGTTAATGTGTCCGGAGTAACAACTGTTTTCGGCAACGGGTTCAAACCGAGTTGGCTGACCTGGTTTGTAAGGAGGGAGTTTGCTGCACGGAGTCCAGACAGCTTTGGAATTAGCAAGTTGCTTCTGACAAACGAGCGTCGCTGCTGTTAGCCACAATAAATCGGGGAAAAAAACCAAACCAGTCTGCCTTTTTTCTTTCCCTCCCGTCACCTTTTTTCTTTCCCTGCCCTCACCTGAAATACGCTGGGGACGGTTTCTGGGGTGTTTGTCACGGGGGCTGTCTGCTCCGATGTGGCACCGGGCGTCTGCTTTCTGAAAGGGGAGACCTGCTCCGAAATCTGCCCAGAACACGCCTTGGGCTCCGGAGCCCCAGTGAATCGTCAAAATACAGGCTTTTGGGGCTGTTTCGGTAACTCCTGCTTCTCTGAGGCACCTTCATTACACGCTTCCAGTGTCTGGCACTCTGAAAGTTGAGGAACGGGCAGCGTCATGCTTACGCAGAGCCCAGTCGTTGATAAACTTCAGGTGTGCAGACTTGGAGTCCGTCTCCCGAGATTTTTGGGAAGATGGGCAGTTCTTGCCCTTTTGGTTAGTGTTCTGGGTTATTTTCTTCACTTGTGGTTTTGTTACGCTGAGGATGGCTGGTGTCACTGCCTGGGGGACGGAGCTTCTTCTGAAACAACCTGCAAAAAACCTTTGAGTCCTTCGTAGGAAGGAAACAGCTTCTGCAACCCACCGGCTGCCATCCAGCCCCGCAGTTTGGGAGGCGACGCTGAGATAAGGGCCGGGTGCGACCGTGGGTGGTTCTTGTTTGCTCTTGGCTGGAAATGTTGGGCAATGATGGGAGCGGGCGCAGGGAGGCGGCTGCGGGCGCCAGCGGGAGCCGCCGGGGCCAGGGGAGAAGGCGCCTGTTTGGTTTATCCGCGCGCAAACACCCCTTGTGTTTCCTGCTCAAACGCCGCTGGGAAACGGGCGCTCTCTCCCAGCCGATGGAAGTCCTGCAGCGCTCGGCAGACTTTTACGTGGCACCACCGCCATTCCCATTGTTCCCGCGCGTGCCAGAGCCCATTCCCACGGCCGGGTGACTTCGTGTGACCCTGCTTTGCAGGACGAGTTGAGCTAAACCCTCTTTAAAGTTAACGTAGCACCACGCAAAAAAGCTGCGTAGCTGCCTGCTTGGTTGGCGAGGCTTAGCCCGCTCCTCCTGCCTGTGGCCATGGAGGGATGGTGGGGGCACCAGCCCCCAGCTGCGAGCCCGGGGGCTCTTGTGGCCGTGCTGGGGGAAAGGCTGGGGCTGGGGCTGGCTGCGGGGACCGGGGGGAGCCGAAGCTTCTGCGCTGCTGGGTGCTGGCGCGTTTGGGGCTGGGAAGGTGCTGTTTGTGCTCTGTGCCGGGCGGTGAGCTGATGCCGTGTGAAGCATTGCCATGGCTCAGGTGCGAGTGTGCGGCCCTTGGAGCCCCGTGGCCCTTTGGATTGTTCAGGTCTGACTCTTCCATGGTGGATCGCGTTCACAGCTATTTCGTAGTCGTGGAATCTCAGACTGGTTTGGGTGGGAAGGGACCTTAAAGGCCACCCAGTGGCACCCCCTGCCCTGGGCAGGGACACCTCCCACCAGCCCAGGTTGCTCCAAGCCCCGGCCAACCTGGCCTTGAACCCCTCCAGGGATGGGGCAGCCACAGCTTCTCTGGGCAGCCTGGGCCAGGGGCTCACCCCCCTCACACCAAAGAATTTCTTCCCAATATCTCATCTCAATCTCCCCTCTTCCAGTGTAAAACCCTTCCCCCTCGTCCCACGGCTCCCCTCCCTGCTCCAGAGTCCCTCCCCAGCTTTCCTGGAGCCCCTTGAGGGACTGGCAGGGGCTGGAAGGTCTCCGCGGAGCCTTCTCTTCTCCAGGCTGAACCCCCCCAGCTCTCTCAGCCTGTCCTCCCAGCAGAGGGGCTCCAGCCCTCCCAGCATCTCCGGGGCCTCCTCTGGCCCCGCTCCAACAGCTCCGTGTCTCTCCTGTGCCGAGGGCTCTCAGGGGCTTAGTGGCTCCATGGGCTGCTGCAGGCGGTGGCTGGGTCCCTACACGCTCGGCGGGGCAGGGCCGCAGCCCTTCGGGATGTGACTCATCCCTGAGGCTCATCCTGCTCCTCCTGCCTGCTCTGCCGGTGCCTCTCCCGCGTCCCTGCCGCCCGCCGGGACTCTTGCCACCATCGTCGCAGGTGAAGCTGCTCCGGTGCGTCCCGTCCTGCAGTGTGCGGGGAAGGTGCTTGGGGCAAAGGGGGTGGGCTGGCTGCGGGGAACCGTGAGGGGAGATGGAGGAACCTTTGCCGAGCTCCTTCACCGGCTCTCGGTCCGGCTGGAGCCCAGTTCCGCTCTCCTCTGCCCCGCAGCTCCGTGAAGCGTCGGGGAGCCCCTGGCAGAGCTGTTTGCTGGGGGCAGCCGGGCTGTCGGGGCACGCACGGGGCTGTGCCCGCAGAGGCAGGGCCGGGGCAAAGGTTTATGGTTGGACTCGATGATCTTAAAGGTCTTTTCCAACCAAAATGATTCAATCCTTTCCCTCTCCCGGCATTCGGCACTGACCCGGAGCAGAGGTGCGAGGCGGAGGGTGGTGGGGAAGGGGGGCTCAGGCTGGGGAAGGGGTCCCGGCTGGGTTGGGGGACCGTGATGTGCCAGTGTCCCGTCCCCCCCCGGGCTCACGGAGGTGGCAGGTGCAGGCGAGCCGGGGCTGATCTCAGCTCCTGGGTGCGCCGGGCTCTGCGCGCCCACGTGGCGGGACGGGCAGCGGGGCCTCGCTGAGCAGCCCCCTTCTGCTGGGGGGGCCGGGGGGCATGCAGCGGGTGGCATCGGGGAGGACAGCCACCCCCATCTCCACCCCCTGGGGAGGCGGCGGCAGGCAGGGACCACGGGAGGGGGTGCTTTGTCATGGCGGGGGGGGTATTTGGCTGGCAGGACACGGGGGGGGCCGGTCTTGGGGGTACTGTGGGACCCTGGGTGATGGAGCCCCGTTTGCAGAGAGCCTGAGCTGTCCCCTGTCCCCCGCCCCCCATGGACACCCGGGAGCAGGACGGGGCCCAGGCACCGCCGGAGGGATGCCCAACAGCCGAGGTGAGCGTGGGCAGGGGCTCCGGGGGCTGGAGACACCCCACAGATAACCGGGGCTGGGCCCCAGGGGCAGGGGGACCCCCAGGGCTTGGGGACCTCCGTGGGTGGAGGGTGGGGACGTGGGCACAGCCACCAGCATCGGTGCAGGGACGGGAGGGAGGGTCACGCTGCGGCTGGGTAGGGGGGACGGTGGCATGGAGGAGCGTGTAGCTTCCATGGGGCTGGAGGGACAGGCTGGGGGCCGGGGGAAGGCCCCAGCTCACCCCTTTTTTGCCAGTGGACGGTGTCGGAGGTGGGCGCCTGGCTGGCGGCGCGGAGCGGGGCCGGGGAGCTGGCGGAGCTGGCACACCAACACGCCATCTCGGGCCGCGTCCTGCTGCGGCTGACGGAGGGGACCCTGCGGCGCATGGGGGTGTCCCCGCGGAGCCGGCGCCGGGAGCTGCTGCGGGAGCTGCTGCGGCTGCGGCTGCGGCAGGAGCTCCAGGAGCTGCTGAGCATCGTTGGGGGTGAGCGTCCCCCACGCCGGGGCTGAGGGTGGGCACCGGCCGTGACGATGCCGGGGGGTGCATGGGCCGGTGTCCCCAGGCGGTCACCATCCCCTCTCTCCCCAGAGTGAAGGCGATGTCCCTGCGGATGTCCCGCAGACGCAGAGCTGACACCACCGGAGGACAAAGCAGCAGCTGGAACTGAGCACCCGAGGCAGGAGCGGTGCTGGAGGGACCCCCAGGTCACTGTGTGCCCCCTGAAGAAGCCCAGACCTGGCCAATGATGGCAGGTGACACAGGCAGAGGTGGCCACCAAGCCCTGGGTGGCAGAAGCTGAGGGTGGCTGCCCCTCGCGCCACACCACTTGGCTGGCCCATGGGCTCCTGCGGGCTCCCACCGGCTCTGGCAAGCTGGGGGGAGCCCTACCAGCCCCGCAGCCCCCAGGAACCTGCTGCAACCTCAGGGCAACCCGGCCCCAGGAGAGACCCTCCAGTGACGGGGCGCAGTGGCGTGTCCGTCTGTCCCTCCATGGGATGGAGGGGCCGGAGTCGGGGGATGAGTTCCCGAATTCCTGCGCTGGGGAAATCCATCCCCTCGGTGCCGGGGCTGTCAGCGCAGCGCAGAGCCGACGGCCTCGATAAACACCTTCCCGGGAATGACAGAGGGGTCCCCGCTCCCGAATTTCTCTCCCGCCTCCCCGGTACAGCCGGCTGTGGAATTTGGATCATGAGGTGAAGTCTCCAAGAGCCATTAAGGCTGGCTTTGCTCCCTCTCCTGCGACCCAGGGGGGCGAAGACGTGTCTGGCCGTCACAGGGTACATAAAGAACGGGGGAGGCCTGGGGAGCCGGGACCGCCCTGCGTTCCGCAGCAGAGACAGCAAAATCAAGACAAGAGGGACGTGGTGCAGCGCTCGGTTTCCTCTCGAGTGACTGACCCGTGCCTCGGTTCCTGCGAGATGCACATTGAGGTCGACACCCCCACGTACGCTAAAGAAGGTTTTAGAGCTCACGCTGAATGTACCCGACTACAGCACTCGTCTCTCCACCCAAATCATACTACGTGTCACCTAGGGGAGGGAAACCGCGTGATTCTGGGGACGAAAGAGAGAAGGAACTCGATACCCGAGGGAGCAGCCGAGGGGCCGCGCTCTCTCCCTCCGCCCAGGCAGGGACGCCGTGCTGGGCCGGCGCTGCGCCTTCACCCGCTGGCGAGCGTTACCCCCGGTTGTCGTACTACCGTTGGTTTTGCTAGCCATATTAACCTTAATTAATTAGCGCTATTGTAGTTAGTGAATTTATCAACCGCAATCTCAAATCTGTTTCTGTCGCTCTCAATAAAATAACTGATTTCGATTATTTGTGAATCTGATTCAGTGAAGGTCCTTTGGCGGGACTCTGAGAGTAAATCAGTGAAAGCCCTGGGACTCTGACAGACAAAGGATGATGCTGCTGCGAGGGCTGGAGCACCTGTCCCACGCAGACAGGCTGAGAGAGTTGGGGGGTTCAGCCTGGAGAAGAGAAGGCTCCGGGGAGACCTAATAGTGGCCTTCCAGTCCCTCAAGGGGGCTCCAGGAAAGCTGGGGAGGGGCTGTTTGCAAGGGCATGTAGCGATAGGACGAGGGGCGACGCTTTAAACTAGAGCAGGGCAGGGTTAGATCAGACATTAGGAAGAAGTTCTTTCCACTGAGGGTGGTGAGACACTGGCCCGGGTTGCCCAGAGAGGGGGTGGAGGCCCCATCCCTGGAGACATCCAAGGCCAGGCTGGATGAGGCTCTGAGCAACCTGAGCTAGTTGAAGATGAAGGCAGCTCTCCAGGAGGACCTAGTTGAAATGGATGGATGGATGGATGGATGGATGGATGGATGGATGGATGGATGGATGGATGGATGGATGATGGATGGGTGGGGGGATGGATGGGTGGGTGGATGGGTGGGTGGATTGATGGGGGGATGGATGGATAGGGCGATGGATGGATGGATGGATGGATGGATGGATGGGTGGATGGATGGGTGGATGGATGGATGGATGGATGATGGATGGGTGGGGGGATGGATGGGTGGGTGAATGGATGGATGGATGGATTGATGGATGGATGGATGGGTGGGTGGGTGGATGGACGGGTGGGTGGATTGATGGGGGGATGGATGGATAGGGCGATGGATGGATGGATGGATGGATGGATGGATGGATGACCATCTGATCTAGTTGAAGATGTCCCTGCTGACTGCAGTGGGGTTGGACTAGATGGCCTTTAAAGGTCCCTTCCAACCCAACACATTCTATGATTTGATGACTCGTGGGGACGAGGTGCAGCGGCGACGATGGTGGGGGGCCCAGGGGACACAGCATCGCCCTGAGGGGCTGGTAAAGCACACTCTGCTTTACCCCTGTGCCCACGTCCTCAGCAAAAGGGACATCGTGGCTGCAGGGACGGGGCTGGAAAGGCCCTCGGGGTGCACCCTGCGGGGGGCACCCATCTGAAAGCAGCCGCTGGAGGGGGTCTCTCCTCTCCAGCCCTGGCATGGGCACAGAGCCGGCGGTGGCTGATGTGCCCGTCCCCAGATGTGTGGCTGAAGTGCAGGGAACAGCGGGGCACAGGAGTGGTGTCACCCTGCTGCGGGCACGGGGCTTCATTTAGTGCCTCAAGCCGGGTTTCGGCGTTTCATCTTCCTGCTGACACCAGGCACCATGGGAGATCCTGGCTCTTCCTGGCGCCAACCTGGCCTGGGATGTTTCCAGGGATGGGGCAGCCACCACCTCTCTGGGCAACCCGGGCCAGGGGCTCACCACCCTCAGCGTGAACAATTTCTCCCCGAGATCTACTCTGGAGTTCCCCTCTCTCAGCTTAAAGCCACAGGTAAAACCACAGGCACCGGTCCCAGGGGCTGCATCCCTGTGGGTGTCCCCGCGGGAGACGCCCCAGCCCCACAGATGCTGGTCCCAGGGGCTGCATCCCTGTGGGTGTCCCTGCGGGAGATGCCCCAGCCCCACAGACGCTGGTCCCAGGGGCTGCAAGGGCACTGGGAGCGCTGGGTGGCTGGTCCCTGCGGGGAGCCCTGCCAAAGCCACGCCTCTTGGCATCCTCCATCCCCGGGAGGGGTTTGGAAGATAAACTCTACCTGAGAGGACAAGAGGAAACAGCCTCAGTTTGCACCAGGGGAGGTTTAGGATGGATATTGGGAACAATTTCCTCCTGGAAAGGGTTGTGAAGCATTGGAAGAGGCTGCCCAGGGCAGTGGTGGAGTCGCCATCCCTGGAGGGATTGAAAAGCCGGGCAGACGTGGTGCTGAGGGACGTGGTGGCCTTGGCAGGGTTGGGTTGATGGTTGGACTTGATGATCTGAACGGTCTTTTCCAACCATAAGGATTCTGTTATTCTCTGAAGAGAGTAATGAGGCTTTTTACTGGAAAGCACATGAGCCCGAGGAGCAGTTTCAGTTCCAGGGGCTGCCTGAGCCCTCTCCAAGAAGGGCTGTGATTTCTGAGAAGGAGAGTGGCCCCAGCCCAGCTCAGCCCAGCAGCTGCCAGCAGGAAAAATTAAAAATACCTTTCTTTGAATCAGCCCGGAGCCCGTGCACGGGGCAGCATCCCGGGAGAGCAGGGGGCAATCTGCTCTTTGCCAGCCCCCGAGGCCACGGCTGCAGACCCACAGCCCATTAATGAGGATGGGGGGGGGGTGTCATTAATATCGTGATGGGGGACGGGGCTCGAAGTCTTCCTGCAAATGCACGTCGCCCTTTTCCTGAGCCCAGGGCCCGGCCCCTGTCATTCGGCTGGAATTGCAGGAGGGGAGTCCCAGGAACGCCCCGAGGTGGGAGGGGGATGCGGGGGGATGCGGCGAGGAGCGGGGCAGGGAGCAGGCGGCACAGGGGACAGAGGGGACGGAGATGCCTCCTGCCTCTGCAGGGGAAGGGTATAGGGCAGCCAGACCTATAGCGTGGCTATAGGGGATGGAAGGGGTGGGGGGGCTGCTTGACGGACACTCTCAAGTCCACAAGGTCCCTTGAACAAGCCGGGCATGCCAGAGGCGATCTCCAGATCCATTAGCCATCACCTCCAGGAGCTCCCGCAGGATGGGGAAAGTCCCCAGGCTGGAGCGGGAGCTCGCAGCCCCCCCAGCACAGCCGGATCCCCCCGGAGCCAATCGTCAGAACACCAGTTTCTGAGCAGCCGGGGGGTAATTGGGTGAGACAAAGCGGCCAGCGCGGCTTGGCCAAGCCCCAGTGCCGTCACCCCAACCTGATGTCCATCCCCGAGGGGTTCATGGGCCGTGGGGACGGGGAACTGGTGGCGGGTGTCCCATCCCTCGGCTCCCCACATGTTTTCCAGCACGGGAAGCGGGCACAGACGGTGCTGGCAACCAGGACCTGGGGTGTGTAAACACACACATATGTACGCATACACACACGCACACACACGTGCACATGGACATGCACACGCACAGACGTGCACGTGCAGGCATGGACATACTGCACGCACACGCACACATATTTGGACACACACGCGTATACACACAGGCGCATGCACGCATATGGACACACACACACGCGCAGAGGCATGCACATGCACACACGAGCACATGTGCGCCTGAACACACGTGTATGCGCACACACACACGCATGCACGCAGATGTGCAGCCATGCACACATATGTACACATGCACACACACATGCACACACACATGCACACACACGCACCCCAGCACACACGGGGACCCGGACAGGCTGGAGAAGTGGGTCCATGTGAACCTCATGGGGTCCAACCAGGCCAAGTGCAGGGTCCTGCCCCCGGGTCAGGGCAACCCCCGGTGCCAGCCCAGGCTGGGGATGGAGGGATGGAGAGCAGCCCTGAGAGAAGGGCTTGGGGGTGCCGGGGGGGAGAAACCGGCCATGAGCCGGCACCGTGCGCTGGCAGCCCAGAACCCCCCCGCAGCCTGGGCTGCATCTCCAGCAGCGTGGGCAGCAGGGCGAGGGGGGGATTCTGCCCCTCTGCTGCGCTCGGGGGAGACCCCCCTGCAGTGCTGCCTCCAGCGCTGGGGCCTCGGCACAGGAGAGACACGGAGCTGTTGGAGCGGGGCCAGAGGAGGCCCCGGAGATGCTGGGAGGGCTGGAGCCCCTCTGCTGGGAGGACAGGCTGAGAGAGCTGGGGGGGTTCAGCCTGGAGAAGAGAAGGCTCCGCGGAGACCTTCCAGCCCCTGCCAGTCCCTCAAGGGGCTCCAGGAAAGCTGGGGAGGGACTCTGGAGCAGGGAGGGGAGCCGTGGGACGAGGGGGAAGGGTTTTACACTGGAAGAGGGGAGATTGGGATGAGATATTGGGAAGAAATTCTTTGGTGTGAGGGGGGTGAGCCCCTGGCCCAGGTTGCCCAGAGAAGCTGTGGCTGCCCCATCCCTGGAGGGGTTCAAGGCCAGGTTGGCCGGGGCTTGGAGCAACCTGGGCTGGTGGGAGGTGTCCCTGCCCAGGGCAGGGGGTGGCACTGGGTGGCCTTTAAGGTCCCTTCCCACCCAAACTATTTGTCGAGCTGATGTTTCGGGAGCAGGAGGAGCAGGTCGGGGGGGACTCCAGCCCAGACCCCCAAGTGCTGCCCAGCCCCTTTCTCCCCAATGGCTGGCAGCAGCTTTGCCATCTCCCCGCCGACGCTGGTCGGGTGCCCCGGGCACCCCAGTGCCGAGCTCAGCATGGGATTTGGGGAGACGGGGTTGGTTCCTGGGATTGCTGCTGCCATGGGCTGCGTCTGGCTGGGCTCCAGCGCAGGCAACACCAGCCCAGTTTCACTTTTACTCTGTTACAGGCAACAGCGTGATTTCCTGGAAGGCAGAAACCCTCCTGGCTGCCTGCGAGGAGGAAGCAGCCCCACCTCGGGGGCTGGGAAATAAAGAGAGGGTCTGGGCTGGGCTGAGGCCAGCCTGGGAGCTGCCGAGCGCCGCAGGGACACGGGGGGACCTCGCTGGTGAGCGGGGAGCCGGGGAGCAGCGCAGAGCTGGGGTCTTGTTTGTTTGTCTTCTGCTTCCTATTCCGTGTGTTTTCCCGTCTCCTGAGGGGTGCCGGGGGAGGGGAAAATGGGGTTTTAGGGCAGTAGGCGAATGATGTCTGCCCTGAGCGTGGGATGGGGGACGCAGCCTTTGCTCTCCAGCCTTTTTGAGGAAGGCGGCCGGGGGAGCCGTGAGTGCTGGGAGGGTTGAACTGGGAGGGCTGAAGGATGCAGGGGGGGGTGGGGAAGGAGGAGGGATCCGGGGGAGATTCAGGGGGACTGGGGGCCAGGCTGATGTCTGCAAAGCCTGGCTTCAAGGGCTGGCAGCGGGGCTGGGTGGGGAGGCACCCCCTGGTTGCCCCCATGGAGCCCGATCCTGGCTGGGAAATGCTGGCCCCAGCCAGGGCTGCTCCTTCCCAGTCCCACGGGGGGGTCAGGATGGATGCGCTCGCCGGAATCCATTTGCTTCCCTGCTGTGGGGACAGGGGACCGGGCTGGGACGTGTGGGAGGGGAGGTGGGACGGGGCTCCTGTGGCCTCGCAACTGAACGGGATAATGTGGGGAACGTCACGGCTAACAAGCTTTTCCATGGGGTGCTCTCTGTCAGCATCGCCGGGGGCGCAGAGGCAATGGGTGCGGGGGTGCAAACCCCGGGCTGGCGGCGTGGGCAGCTTGGGTGGTGGTGCTGCCTCTCGCCCCTCTCGTTAGAGGGATAACGTTAGAGGGATAACTGGGATAACGAGCGGCATTCGTGGGACGTCCCGCTCTGTCCCCAAGCTGAGGGGGAGAGCTTTTCCTTTTCCTTTTCCTTTCTATGGCGCGACGGTGGAATTCACCTCTCCCAGCCTCTCCCGCAGTCCAAACTTCCCCACCCAACGGGCTCAGGTCCCTGGTGACCCCTCCAAGGCACAAGCGTGTCCAGAGCCCAGTTCCCCCAGGGCTGGGTTGGGGAAAACACTCCAGAGGGGGCTGTTCCTGCAGAATGGGGTGCAGGCCATCCCATGGCTGGTCACGGGTGGTGTTCCCCAGCGCTCAGTGCTGGGGCCGGTTCTTTTTAATATCTTTATCAACGATCTGGATGAGGGGGTTGAGTGCACCCTCAGCAAGTTTGCAGAGGACACCACGTTGGGTGGGAGTGTTGATCTCCCTGAGGGTAGGAAGGCTTTGCAGAGGGATCTGGACAGGCTGGATGGATGGGCGGAGGCCAATGGTATGAGGTTCAGCAAGGCCAAGTGCTGGGTCCTGCGCTTGGGTCACACCAACCCGATGGACGCTACGGGCTTGGGGAAGAGTGGCTAGAGAGCTGCCCGGCGGAAAAGGACCTGGGGGTGTTGATCGACAGTGGCTGAACATGAGCCAGCAGTGTGCCCAGGTGGCCAAGAAAAACCTTGAGGGTCTGGAGCATGTCCAGAGAGGGGCAACGGAGCTGGTGAGGGGTCTGGAGCACAAGTCTGGTGAGGAGCGGCTGAGGGAGCTGGGGGTGTTCAGCCTGGAGAAGAGGGGGCTGAGGGGAGACCTTCTGGCTCTCTACAGCTCCCTGAAAGGAGGGGGTAGCCAGGGGGGGTCGGGCTCTTCTCCCAAGGAACAGGCCATGGCACAAGAGGAAACGGCCTCAAGTTGTGCCAGGGGAGGTTTAGGATGGATATTGGGAACAATTTCCTCCTGGGAAGGGTTGTGAAGCATTGGAAGAGGCTGCCCAGGGCAGTGGTGGAGTCGCCATCCCTGGAGGGATTGAAAAGCCGGGCAGACGTGGTGCTGAGGGCCATGGGGTAGTGGTGGCCTTGGCAGTGTTGGGTTAACGGTTGGACTCGATGATCTGAAAGGTCTTTTCCAGCGTAGACAATTCTATGATTGTCTCGGACAACAAAAAAAGCTTCTATAAATATATTAGCAATAGGAAGAGGACTAAGGATTATCTCTGTCCTCTAGTAGATAGGGCCGGCAACATAGTGACCAAGGATGAGGAAGAGGCTGAGGTACTTAATGAAGTCTTTGCCTCAGTCTTCAGCAGTAGGACCAGTTGTTCCCTGAGCACCCAGACCCCTGAGCTAGAAGACAGGGATGGGGAGCAGAATGAAGCCCCTCTAATCCAAAGGGAAATGGTGAGGGACCTGCTTCAGCACCTGGAGGTGCACAAATCTATGGGGCTGGATGGGATCCACCCAAGGGTATTGAAAGAGCTGGCGGAGGTGCTCGCCAGGCCACTTGGCATCATTTGTGAGCAGTCCTGGACAACCGGGGAGGTCCCAGCTGACTGGAGGTTAGCAAATGTGACACCCATCCACAAGAAGGGCCGGAAGGAGGATCCGGGGAACTACAGGCCAGTCAGTCTGACCTCGGTGCCTGGGAAGGTCATGGAACAGATCCTCCTCAGTGCCATTACACGGCACATGCAGGAGAACAGGGTGATCAGGCCCAGTCAGCATGGGTTTGTGAAGGGCAGGTCATGCCTATCAAACCTAATATCCTTCTATGATAAGGTGACCCACTTAGTGGATGAGGGAAAAGCTGTGGATGTTATCTACTTGGATTTTTGCAAAGCATTTGACTCTGTTTCCCACAGCATTCTCCTGGAGAAACTGGCTGCTCGTGGCCTGGACAGGTGTACTCTTCGCTGGGTAAAAAACTGTCTGGATGGCCGTGCCCAGAGAGCGGTGGTAAATGGAGTTAAATCCAGTTGGTGTCCAGTCACAAGTGGTGTCCCCCAGGGCTCGGTGCTGGGGACGGTTCTCTTTAATATCTTTATCAATGATCTGGATGAAGGGATTGAATGCACCCTCAGTAAGTTCGCAGATGACACTAAACTGGGCGGGCGTGTTGATCTGCTTGAGGGTAGGTTGGCTCTGCAGAGGGATCTGGACAGGCTGGACCGATGGGCTGAGACCAATGGTATGAGGTTCAACAAGGCCAAGTGCCGGGTCCTGCACTTGGGTCACAACAACCCCATGCAGCGCTACAGGATTGGGGCAGAGTGGCTCGAAAGCAGCCCGACAGAAAAGGACCTGGGGGTGTTGGTTGACAGCCGGCTGAATATGAGCCAGCAGTGTGCCCAGGTGGCCAAGAAGGCCAACAGCATCCTAGCCTGTATCAGGAATAGTGTGGTGAGCCGGACTAGGGAAGTGATCATTCCCCTGTACTCGGCACTGGTGAGGCCCCACCTCAAGTACTGCGTTCAGTTTTGGGCCCCTCGCTACAAGAGGGACATTGAGGTGTTGGAGCGTGTCCAGAGAAGGGCTACAAAGCTGGTGAGGGGTCTGGAGGACAAACCTTATGAAGAACGACTGAGGGAGCTGGGGTTGTTTAGCCTGGAGAAGAGGAGGCTGAGGGGAGACCTTATCACCCTCTACAACTACCTGAAAGGAGGTTGTAGAGAGATGGGGGCTGACCTCTTCTCTCTGGTGACAAGTGATAGGACGAGGGGAAACGGGTTCAAGTTACGTCAGGGGAGGTTTAGATTAGATATTAGGAGACATTTTTTCACTGAAAGGGTCATTAAACATTGGAATAGGCTGCCCAGGGAGGTGGTGGATTCACCATCCCTGGAGGTGTTTAAAAAAAGGGTAGATGGGGCACTGAGGGACATGGTTTAGAAGTGGCTCTTGTCAGGGTAGGCTAAAGGTTGGACTCGATGATCTTAAAGGTCCCTTCCAACCTCAACAATTCTATGATTCTATGATTCTATGGCTCTATGGCTGAGCGTGACTGGAGAGCACAGACTGGACAGCATGTGTATCTGGGGCTGGAACTTTTCTGCAGGTCTCCAGGCTTTGCTCTCCATCCCTTGGTCTGCTCTCCATCCTTCCATGTCTTCTCCCCTCGAGAAAGCAGGCGTGACCCCCACAGCCTCCCTTGCTGGTGGCTGCAGGGTGGTGGCAGGAGGGTCAGTATTTGAGAGGTCAGCAGGTAGTAGGGCACCGGAGGATCATTTTTAATCAGATTGAGCTTTGACTTCATGTCCAGGCTTGGTGTTCCTCCCCGTGGTGCTGCTGTGGTGTGCAAGTGCTCAGCCCTGTCCTGTGACACTCCCGGGCACCTTTCGCTGTGTGCAGGAGAGACTCTGAAAGCAGGAGTTCCCTCCTTTGCAAACTCTCCCTGGACTAACGTACACCACGGGGATGTGGGTTTAAGTCCCAGGGGAAACCGTAGTCTGGTCACCCACCCAAAAGGGCCCCGATGGGTCTTTGCTGGCTGGACAATCATCACTGGTGGAGGAGGGATGGCCTCCACCACTCCCTGGAATGAATCCTCTGTGTTGATGGGTTGCCATCTCCTGACTGTCTGGTTTTCTCCTTTAGGATTTTGGGCCTTTCCTTCCCGTTTTTTTCCTCCTGAATTGTTAAGTTGGGCCCCATCTTCTTCTTAACACCCCATCCTTGCCTACCGGGCCTGCTGTGTGATGCTGTGCTGTCTCAGTTGAGCTGGGGACCTTGGCTGACTGTGATCTCTGGGAAGTCAAGCATCTGACCAGAAGGAGCATCTGCTGTGAGGTGAGGTGAATCAGACCCCATGTCCATTGAGCATGTCGCCTAAATCTTCACTGACTTTAAAGGAAGAGCTGAGACTAAAGGCTCTGAAAGGGTCCAAAAGCCCAGCCATAAGCACTTGGATCAATACTGGTGTTGGAAAGGCTTAGTAAGAGTTTTGTGTCATGCGTGGGACAAGAGCTGAATGCACAGGAAGGTTTTGTGCACTGAATAAATCTCTTCAGTATCCAACACAATCGAGACAGAGACAATTATCAGGTTTGTATGATAGCGTAAGAAAAAAAAGAAAGTAGAATAGAATCATAGAGTCACAGAGTACTTTGGGTGGGAAGGGACCTTCAAAGGCCATCTAGTCCAATCCCCTCCATGAACAGGGACATCTTCAAGTAGCCCAGGTTGTTCAGAGCCCTGTCCAACCCACAGTTTCTCTGGGCAACCTGGGCCAGGGGCTCACCACCCTCACACCAAAGAACTTCTTCCCCCTATCTCATAGAATCATAGTATCATAGAATCATTTGGGTTGGAAAAGACCCTTGGGATCATCGAGTCCAACCATCAACCCCACTCATTCCATCACTAATTACCTGTGAGAAGAGACCAGCACCAACCTCTCTACAATGGCCGTTCAAGTAGTTGTAGAGAGTGATGAGGTCTCCCCTCAGCCTGGGGAGGAAAGCTGGGGAGGGACTCTGGAGCAGGGAGGGGAGCCATGGGATGAGGGGGAAGGGTTTTACACTGAAAGAGGGGAGATTTAGATGAGATGGACAACCAGGGGATCAGGCCTAGTCAGCATGGTTTTATGAAAGGCAGGTCCTGCCTGACGAACCTGATCTCCTTCTATGACAAGATGACCCGATTATTGGACGAGGGAAAGGCTGTGGATATTGTCTAGTTAGACTTTCGAAAAGCATTTGACACTGTCCCCCATAGAATTCTCATGGAAAAATTGGCTACTTATGGCCTGGATGAGCATACGATCTACTGGATCAAGCACTGGCTGGATGGACGGTCCCAAAGAGTGGTATTCAATGGAGTTAAATCCAGCTGGTGGCCGTCACAAGTGGTGTCCCTCAGGGCTCGGTGTTGGGACCATTTCTGTTTAACAACTTTATTGATGACCTTGATAAGGACATAGAGTGTATCATCAGTAAGTTCGCAGATGACCCCAAGTTAAGTGGGAGTGTTGATCTGCATGAGGATAGGGAGGCTCCACAGAGAGACTTGGAGAGGTTGGATCGATGGGCCGACGCTAATGGTATGAGCTTCAACAAGGCCAAGTGCCGGGTCCTGCACTTGGGCCACAACAACCCCATGCATCACTACAGGCTTGGGGCAGTGTGGCCGGAGAGCTGCGTGGCGGAAAAGGCCCTGGGGGTTCTAATTGACAAGCGGCTGAACATGAGCCAGCAGTGTGCCCAGGTGGCCGAGAAAGCCAGTGGCATCCTGGCTTGTATTAGAAATGGTGTGACCAGCAGAAGGAGGGAGGTGATTGTCCCTCTGTACTCAGCACTGGTGAGGCCACACCTTGAGTCTTGTGTCCAGTTCTGGGCACCTCAACACGAGAGAGATCTCGAGGTGCTGGAGCGAGGGCAGAGGAGGGCAACGAAGCTGGTGAAGGGCCTGGAGAATAAATCTGATGAGGAGCGATTGAAGGAGCTGGGACTGTTTAGTTTGAGGAAGAGGAGGCTGAGGGGAGACCTCATCACTCTCTACAACTACTTGAAAGGCCATTGTAGAGAGGCTGGTGCCGGTCTCTTCTCCCAGGTAATTAGCGATAGAACAAGAGGGAATGGGTTCAAGCTGCAGCAGGGTAGGTTTAGGCTGGACATTAGGAACAAATTCTTCCCCGAAGGAGTGGTCAGACACCGGAATAGGCTGCCCAGGGAGGTGGTGGAGTCACCATCCCTGGATGTGTTTAAGGGTCGTTTAGATGTGGTGTTGGGGGATCTGGTGTAGGGGAGAACTCTGTAGAGTGGGGTTGATGGTTGGGCTCGATGATCCCAAGGGTCTTTTCCAACCTGAATGATTCTATTCTTCTATGATTCTATGACATATCTTTAAAAAGTCTGTTTTTCTTTTCCACAGCCATGGGTTCACAGGACGACATAGTAGAGGATGATAAGAAGGCACAACTTGCTAAAAAACTACTGGCAGAAGAATTGGAGAAGGAAGGACTGGATGATGCATACTGGCTCCCCAAACTGACGGAGATACTGGGAGTCAAGTCCAGAGAAGCCCTGAAACATCTGCAATATGAAGACTACCTTAAGCTGGAGTGCAAAGTACAGCACCCCTGGGAAACAAAGGCGCTCCGAAAACTCCTGGGACTAACAGACAACAAAGCAAGTTCTGAGGAGCTGCAGAAGGAACGCTTGGAGATGACAAAAAAGAGACAGGAAACCGCCAAGCTAGTGCTGGAGGAGCTGAAAGAAATGCACAAGAGCCGCAGCCACAGTATGGACGTTACGAGACAGAAAGTGGAGGCTCTGTGGAAAGCCATGGAGATTCCCCAAGAATACTGGGCACCACCGGAGAAGCCATTGGCGAGTCTGCTGGAGGGCATCCAGAAGCAGCTGGAGCAGCAGGAGTCGTCGGTGAGCAGGGGTGAGAACGTCTCTGACATGGAGGTCCTGAGGCGGGCATCGGGGGGACTGGCCCTGCAGGGCATTTACAGAACCAGCAGCGTTGCGGATGCGCTGGCGAAGCGAGACCAGCTCATCAGGGTTCCCGACGGATTCAAGCTTGCTGGTCCGGAGCAAGGGTCGCTGCTTGAGAGGAAGGAGTTCTCCTCCTCTGCCGCAGAAGCCGCTTTCACCAAGTCCATGGAGCAGCTGGGGTTCAGCATCAGTGTTTCTGCCAAAGCCGGGTTCTGGGGGTTTAAGGCTGAACTTGATGTAGATCATAGCAAGTCCTCGCAGTCAGAGGACACCCGCAAGTCCCGCTCTGAGCACAGCTACATTTGCACCACCAAGTACCAGTACATCCCTCTGGCCTCCTGCTACTTCCAAAAGCATCAGCTTTGCCTCTCGGATGCGGCCCTGCGGGAGCTACAAGACATCGAGCACCTTTTGAGCATCACCCAGGAAGCAGACAGGCCCAACATGCTGAAGAGCAGGTGCGCGAGCTTCTTCAGCAGGTTTGGGTCCCACGTGAACCAGGGTCCCCTCCACTTTGGGGGGATTTTCTGGTGGAAGGCATCTACGGAAGGATTCAGAGCTGAGCAGCGGGAAGAGATGAAGCGACTGGCATCTGAAGCACTGAACAGCTACATCGGGGCCAGCTACAGCGGCTTCGTTTTCAGCGGGGGAGTGGGTGTGGACGTTTCAAAATCCAGTTTAGGGGCTTCCATTCAGGGGAGAGATGAAAAGGGTGCCCACACAGCGGTTCAGCTCTACGTGACCAACACAGGGGGCCCACCAGGGATGGATTCTCTTCCTCAGTGGAAAGTGGGGCTTGTAACTAATAATTCAACCTGGTGTGTTATCGACCGAGGCTTTCAGCTGATCCCAGTGTGGGATATAATCCTGTTCAATCACAGCAGTGATTTTAAGTCCGTCTATCAAATAAGCAGCAGCCTCAGGGCTGTGTACGAAGCGTTAACGAATCACAGTGCTGGCGCCGTGTTTGGAGAGGAGCTGGTCAGCGCGGTGGAAGAGGCCAGAGCTTTCATGGAGTGCGTGAAGGCCTGGGAGGTGGCAGTGGATGAAAAGAAACTGCTCACGCTGATGGAATTGAAACAGAATCTGAGTGAAAAAACCCAAAACCATAGTGTCTGGATCAATGTATGCCTGTCGGACAAAGCACTGCAGGAGTTCCTGGTGAACACCGTTCTGTTTTACAAGAAGTCACCTCCAGAAAACACCACCTATATCAAGTCTCTGTTGAGGTGCCTCCTGGATCCTCATGTCTATTCTGTCAAGGACTTCCCCAGGTCTTCCTTCATTATGCAATGGATTTTCCATAGTGAGAATATGCTTCCTGAAACTCCCAATGTTTCTGAGCTTGAAGATCTCACCAAGACACTGGTGCAAATGAAGGATTACATCCAGGAAGTCACCTACGCACCAGAAACGTCTGCATCTGTCATTCATGAAGCAAAGATAAAAGCCACCTTGACTGCAAGCCTAGCGATTTATTCCTTGCTCCAGTGTCTCCAGGAAAGGGCCCAGAAAGACGTGGAACTGTTGGTGCTCTTAATTACGACCAGCATGGGATACCAGGTGGAAAGCAGCACTTTTCAGTACCTCCTTGGATGTCCAGAAATTAACTTCATGATAAATGAAATGCAAATGGGACATAAGGAGTATCTGAATCTGAAGGAGCAAGATGTTTACAGAGCCCAGGCCTTCCTGCTGCTGACGGGTCTAAATGTAACACCTGAACACAAAAAGGTGTCCCCTGAGCAGAAGACTAAGCGTTTAGGTTTCATGGAAGATCAAATGAAAAACTTGTGGTCCACAGAGATAAAAACTCTCCTCGAGAAGCACAGTGCATCCAAAGACTGGGAGATGCTGGACAGTGACTTGCATTCCTTCATCAATGGGCACCTGGATGACACATGTGACGACGTGAAAAAACACAATATAATCAAAGACATAAAAGACACTTTTCAAAGAACAGAGCCTTCCAGTCAGTCCAAATCCAAACCTGATGGCAGCAAATCCAAAGCAAATCAAGCCATTGCAAACCAAGAGTTCCTCCACTTACTTCAGCGCCTTGGACTAGAAAGTCACTATCCAAAAAAGATGGGGACAGAAGATTTCCACATCATATACAAAACATCTTTACATGACAGCCAGCCCAGCAAGGACAATGAACTACCATTTTACTTCTTGCAAAAGCTATTAACCGTGGATTATCGGGTGCGGTACCTGACTTGCAAGGATGAGAGCAACCCAGGACCCACACCCGTGCAGGAACCCTCGGATTCCTTTGATGACTTTTTCACTGATTTGGAGGAAGAAGCCCCTGAATCTGCAGCCGGGGGCAGACGTGTGCACCCCATGGACCTCCAGATGGCAATTTTTCATTGCGCTGATGATTTCATGAGGCAGTACATTTCCACAAAGCTTGCCTTCTGTCAGTTTGCGCTACCTCTGCTGGTACCAAACCCGTGCACTTCACAGATAGAGTTCCCCATCTGGTCCCTCAGCCAAATCAAAAAGAGCTGGAAAGGGGCTGAGAAATCGGGAAAGCAGGCCATAATTAGCAGTTACAAGAACAAGCTCATTTATCAGGCAGAGACACCCATCGTGTCCTTCATACGGATCGGCAGTTCTCCCTCCTCTTCCAAGTCTCAGATCCTGAATGCTCTGCTGAGCAAAAAAAAGCATGACACTTTCTTCCACCGACATTGCAAAGGCAGCACCAAAGACTGTTTGCTGATGCAAGGTGTTGTGGAGATCTCCTGGTACTGTCCCCGCGGCAGCGACGATGACAGCTTTGACTGCTGTGTTGCTTTCTGTAACCTGCACGGAGATGCGAGGGATCACGAAGAGCAGCTGCAGTTTTTACAGGAGATATCTGCTGTGAACGTGGCTTTCGTGTCCGAGTCTGATCAGAGTGACAAGAAAGGGATGAAAATTTTACGTGACCTGTGGCAGTCGCAGAGGCCTTTGGTTTGCCTTTTCACTGAAAAAGAGAATGTTGCAGCTGGCCGATCTAGCCAGAACATAAGAATAGGTATAAAGAACAGAAATGAAGCAGAATTAATGGATGAGCTGACAAAAACAATCAGGGATCTCCTGGAAAAGTCTAACATGCTTTTAAGCCTTGAAGCCTGCCTGGACAGAGCTCGCAAGCACGGATTCGTAGTCGATGAAGATACAGACGCGTGTGTGATGGCCAAACAAAAGGCAGAGGCGCTGGTGAAGCTTCTGAAGAAAGAGAAGTTGTTTGAGATCAAATCCCAGCTACTGCCTCTTCAAGGAAAACTGTGGTACATGTGGTGCAAAAAGGACAAAGAACTCACTCGCCTGCAGGAGAAGAGGAACAAGAGCATAGAGCATCATCGGAGCCAAATTGAATTAGAGAAGTCAGCCATAAGAAAAAAGCAGCTGAACAAAGCATTCCCCCTCAATGAGCTGATGAAGTCAGTCCTCAGCTTTCTCCAGTCACAGCCAGCAGATACCAAGAAATACTTCCTGCAGTGGATGAAGGTCTTTATGGATGACCTGTCCTCCGATCGCCTTGACGAACTGAGGAGACAGTATCACCAGTTATGGTCTCAAATCCTGTCCATAAAGAAAAGCAGCGAAAAAACCAATCTGAAACCTATGTTGATGAGTAAGTTAGATGCCCTCTCCAATGAAATCAACGATTCGTCCATTGGCCTCGAGCATATTTTGAGAGAGGTAGGGCAGATTTATGAAGCTCTGGAATCAATGAAATCAAAGGATAAATGTTTTGTCAAACTACCTGAAATTGCAGCTGATCTGATGGTTTCAGGGTATCCCATCGAGCTGATGGATGGTGATGCTTCTTACGTACCATTACGATGGGTCGGGGCAATCTTTGACAAATTAATTGAGAAGCTGGGAGACAAACGAGTATTTGTTCTCTCGGTGCTTGGCATCCAGAGCACAGGGAAGTCAACCCTGTTGAATGCCATGTTTGGTCTTCAGTTTAATGTCAGTGCAGGGAGATGCACCCGGGGAGCGTTTATGCAGCTAATTAAAGTGGATGAGAAGCTGCAACAGGATTTGGACTTTGATTACATGCTTGTTGTTGACACAGAGGGACTTCGTGCCATAGAGTTGGCCAATAAACAGTCCCTTAATCATGACAACGAGCTGGCCACCTTTGTTATTGGCATTGGCAACTTGACTCTGATCAATATCTTTGGGGAAAATCCTTCAGAAATGCAAGATGTCCTTCAGATCGCTGTGCAGGCTTTTCTGAGGATGAAGCAAGTAAATCTTTCCCCAGGCTGCCTGTTCGTACACCAAAATGTGGGAGAAATAACTGCCAAGGAACAGAACATGGAAGGACAAAGACGTCTGCAGGAAAAGCTGGATGAAATGACTGTGACAGCTGCCCAGCAGGAATTCTGTGATGTCTCCTGCTTCAGCGACGTCATCAGCTTTGACGTGAACACCCACATTCATTACTTTGCTCACCTGTGGGAAGGAAACCCCCCAATGGCACCGCCCAACCCCACCTACAGCCAGAATGTCCAGGAATTAAAGAGCAAAATTCTCCAAGCTGCCAAGAAGGAGTCGCAGGGCAGTGTTTTGAGGCTCTCGAGCTTGAAAGTTCGAATTAGTGACCTCTGGAACGCTTTGCTGAATGAAAACTTCATTTTCAGCTTCAAGAATTCAGTGGAGATTGCTGCATACAAGAAACTGGAAACCGCATTTAGTGAGTGGACCTGGCAGCTGAGGAGTCACATCTTAGATTTGCAAATGAAACTGGACAATAAAATTCGGAATGGGGACTTGCAGAGGGTCACCGCAGACTACCTTGAAAAACTAGTGCAAGGGACAAGTGATGCCATCACGAAAAACATGGAAAAGTATTTCAGTGAAGACAGAGACTGTGAGATACTGGTCCAGTGGAAAGGCAGCACGGAACTGAAGCTGAAAGAACTAAAAGACTCTCTTCTTCTTGAAACTAGAAAGAAGTGCGAGAATCTTATTGAGCTAAAGAAGAACCAGTGTAAACTGGATGAAAGGAAGTCAGAATACGAAAACGAGCTCCTGAAAAGGAGCAGGCATTTGGCTCTGACCCTAAAAGGCCAGAGACTAAGTGAAAGAGAACTGAGAAGCAGCTTTATTGCTCTCTGGGCAACCTGGGTCGCTGAAGTCTCCTCTGCAGCTCCTCCTCTGGAACACGTTGATATCGATGTGGAAATAGAAGATGTCCTTCTAGATTACTTTAGGGAGCCTAAATTACATGAACGAATCAGGGCATTTCCCAAACACAAAGTATTTTCTGTTGACTTGGAGAAACATGTCCCTAAGAAAAAACGTTGGGGCTTCTTGACTACGAGTTTTGATGATGCTGATTTGAGCAACATACAGCGCATTACAGACAACATCATTGACTGTGTGAAGGCAAACATTGATAAGAAGGAAAAGGAGAAAAGGGATTACAACCGAAGTTTTATTCATGAAATACTGAAGGAAGTACAGAAAGGTATGAACTCTGTCCCTGACAGTGCAAAATACAGTTTTAATAAAGATTACAGAATAGATTTGTCACTGTATCTGTGCAACATGGCAGCAGAAAGGTTTAAAGCCTTGCACTTAGCATTCAAAAAAGCAAACGATCCAACCATCTACCTGGAGAGCAAGAGAGAAGATTTCTTTAAATGTTTCCAGATATCCTGCCAAGGAGCCACTTCTATCACAACATTCGCTGTTTTCCTGTGTGACAAGATTGCCCCCGCTCTCCAACAGGCAGTCTATGAGAAGACGGCTCTTGCCATAGCTCGGGACATGAAGGGTAAAATCCCAGATTTCAGTGGCAACAGATCCTCTCTGGAAGTCTGCCTACTGAGATACATGGCGGAAAAAGAAAATTTTGAGAATTTCAAGGAGTACCTTAATTGCCCAGGAGACTTTTTACGGAGTTACATAAAGAAACGTGTTGAGACGTACTGCTTAGATAAGAACAGGAGGCTGGAGAAGTTTTTAGACGACTCCCTTAGTCACTGCTATGAAAGCATTCAGTCAGCCGTTTTTGCATCAACCAACATTGTCAAAGACAGGCAAGACAGAAATGACAAAATCTCTCTTTGGCTGGATGAATTTTGCAGCGCACTTGGAGAGGTGCTAAGCCTGCCCAGAAGGGAGCTGAAGGGCATTGAGCATCAGGAGATAACAGACATAGAGTTCCTGAATAATGCCATGACAGAAGCGCTGTCTGCCGTGAAGGATCAGCTCAAGGAAGAGCTCGCTACTGCTGATATGAGCTCCTTTGAAAGGCAGCCTTACGAAATCCTGGCGGAACAGTTTGCAGGGTGCTGGGAGCAGTGTCCCTTTTGTGGGGCTGTTTGCACAAACACCATGCCGAATCACGACGGAGACCATCAGCTTGTTTTCCACCGTCCGCAAGTTTTGACTGGATACAGGTGGTACAAAACAGACAATCTGGTCATCGATATTTGTTCTAGTAGCGTTGCAAGTGACTGTTCATTCAGGATTGGTGAAGACACATGGATCCCCTACAAGAGATACCGGGATGCAGGATCTCCATATTCCACTTGGAACATTCCTCCTGATCCGTCCATGCAAGCGTACTGGAAATGGTTTGTGTCTCATTTCAGGACAGAGCTAGAAAGGCGGTACAATGGGAAATTTCAAGGCAAAGGAGAAATACCTGCTTCGTGGCAGATAATTACAAAGCAGGAAGCGCTGGATGAACTGGGGAAGCTTTAGGCCAAGTCGATATGAAGGAAAAACCACAACTGCTTTGTATTTTAGAAGAACATAGAATCACAGAATCTTCATGGTTGGAAAGGACCCTTAAGATCATCAAGTCCAACCAGACAACCTACAATCTCTGCCACTAGAGCATGCCCTGAAGTGCCACATCCAGACGTTCCTTAAACACCTCTAGGGATGGGGACTCAGCCCCCTCCCTGGGCAGGCTGTTCCAGTGCCTGACCACTCTTTCAGTAAAGGAATTTCTCCTGATATCTAACCTAAACCTCCCCTGCCGCAGCTTCAGCCCATTTCCTCTGGTCCTGTCATTATTCCCCTGGGAGAAGAGGCCAACCCCCACCTCTCTGCACCCTCCTTTCAGGGAGTTGTAGAGGGCAATGAGGTCTCCCCTCAGCCTCCTCTTCTCCAAGCTCAACATGCCCAGCTCCCTCAGCCTCTCCTCAGATGCCCTGGTCTCCAGAGCCCTCACCAGCCTGGTCGCTCTCCTCTGGACACGCTCCAGCACCTCAATGTGCCTCTTGTACAGCGGGGCCCAGACCTGAACACAGCACTCGAGGTGAGGCCTCACCAGTGCCCAGTACAGAGGCACCATCACTTCCCTGCTCCTGCTGGCCACGCTATTCCTGATACAAGCCAGAATACTGCTGGCCTTCTTGGCCACCTGGGCACACTGCTGGCTCGTGTTAAGCTGGCTCCACCAGCACCCCCAGGTCCTTTTCTGCCGGGCAGCTTTCCAGCCACTCTGCCCCAAGCCTGTTGCGTTGCTTGGGGTTGTTGTGGGTGACATGCAGGACCGAGCACTTGGCCTTATTAAACCTCATCCCATTGGCCTTGGCCCATCGATCCAGCCTGTCCAGGTCCCTCTGTAGAGCCTTCCTACCCTCCAGCAGATCAACACTCCCACCTAGTTTGGTGTCGTCTGCAAACTTACTGAGGGTGCACTCAATCCCCTCATCCAGATCATTGAACATAGTAGAAGTCTATCCACAAAATATTGTTGTCACGACTACGACCCCAAGCCGCATGAAGAAAACGATATCTAATTGCTCACAAAGTGGGGTGAAATAAGGCATGCTACTCCTGCCATTGCTCAGAAACTCCTACTATTGCTCAGAAACTCCCTTGCTTCATGCTGAAGCCAGAATCCTTTTCCCTCCTTGCCGTAAACATTTACCTCTGCTTTGTCTTAGAGAAAAAAAAACAGCACAAAAACCCATCCCTGCAGCGAGCAGTCATATGGCCAGGATTAAGACCAAGTGCCAGATGAAGAGCAAAGGCAGCATTAGAAAATACCAGTTTTGTCAGCTGCTGTGAGAAAATATGTGACACTGGCAAAAAATTAGTTTTCCTGCAGCAGGTACTGTAAGAGATGGACTGTAAATTCCCTGAGGAGGGGCAGAAGGCCCTCCAAGCCTTCAATGGAATGCCTCAAACACTCGCAAGGAAATAAATAATGCAGGCCTGGCCTTCAAAGAACTGATAAGGCTCACGCTTCTGGTGCCCGAAAGCGTGGGAGAACTGCCTTGTGAAGCAGCAAAAACCGCCAACCACCTCACTGGTACAGTCCCAGCTGGTCCCGTGTGCTCCAGACCATGGCTCCGTTGCCACCAGCCTGTTTTGACAGCACAAACACTAACATCACACACTGCTGAGGAAGCTGCAAAGACACGTGAGTCTCTGCATCTGTCATACAAAGGCCATGCCACTCCTGTGGTGAGCTCACTAGTTCTCAGTTCTCAAGGCCATTGTGTCCGATAAGTGACCTTTGCTTCATTATCCGCGCAATCTTTGAAAGGTCATGGAGAACAGGAGAGGTGCCTGAGGACTGGAGGAAGGCCAATATCACTCCAGTCTTCAAAAAGGGCAGGAAGGAGGACCCAGGGAACTACAGACCAGTTAGTCTCACCTCCGTCCCTGGGAAGGTAATGGAGCAACTCATTCTGGATGTTGTATCCAAGCATGTTCAGGAGCAGGAAGTTATTGGAAGTGGTCAACATGGATTTACCAAGGGTAAATCATGCTTGACCAATCTCATGGCCTTCTATGATGTTATAACTGGTTGGCTGGACGAGGGCAGAGCAGCAGATGTCATCTACCTTGACTTCAGCGAGGCTTTTGACACTGTCTCTCACAACATCCTCCTTCGGAAACTGAGGAAGTGTGGACTAGACGAGGGGACAGTGAGGTGGATTGAGAGCTGGCTGTGTGACAGGACTCAGAGGGTTGTGATTAATGGAGCAGGGTCGAGTTGGAGGCCTGTAACCAGTGGTGTCCCCCAGGGGGTCAATCCTTGGACCAGTATTGTTTAACGAATTCATCAATGACCTGGACGAGGGGACGGAGTGTATGCTCAGCAAGTTTGCTGATGATACCAAACTGGGTGGGGTGGCCGACACTCCAGAGGGCCGTGTTGCCATCCAGCATGACCTAGACAGGCTGAGGAGCCGGGCAGAGAAGAACCTCATGAGGTTCAACAAGGGCAAGTGTAGGGTCCTGCACCTGGGAAGGAAGAATGTCAGGCACCAGTATAGGTTAGGGGTGGACCTGCTGGAAAGCAGCTCTGAAGAAAAGGATCTGGGGGTCTTGGTAGACAGTAAATTATCCATGAGCCAGCAATGTGCCCTTGTTGCCAAGAAGGCCGACGGAATTCTGGGCTGCATAGGGAAGAGTGTGGCCAGTAGGTCAAGGGAGGTCATTCTCCTCCTTTACTCTGCCCTGGTGAGGCCACAACTGGAATACTGTGTCCAGTTCTGGGCTCTTCAGTTCAAGAGAGACCGGGAACTACTGGAGAGAGTCCAGTGAAGGGCAACTAAGATGATTGAGGGGTTGGAGCACCTCCCTTATGAGGAAAGGCTGAGAGAGCTGGGACTCTTTAGCCTGGAGAAGAGAAGGCCGAGGGGGGACCTGATTAATGTTTACAAGTACCTAAGGGGTGGGTTTAAGGAGGATGGAGCCAGACTCTTTTCAGTGGTTCCCAGTAACAGGACGAGGGGTAACGGGCACAAGCTGGAACATAGCAAGTTCCGATCAAATATGAGAAAAAACTTTATGGCGAGGGTGACAGAGCCCTGGAACAGGCTGCCCAGGGAGGGTGTGGAGTCCCCTTCTCTGGAGACTTTCAAGACCCGCCTGGACGCAGTCCTGAGTGATGTGCTCTGGGCAATCCTGCTCTAGCAGGGGAGTTGGACTGGATGATCTCTAGAGGTCCCTTCCAAATCTGAAAAATTCCGTGATTCCGTGAAATGCATAGGAAAGCGCACACCCTGCATACGCTAATGAAGATTACAGAGACCATGCTAAACACGTATGACTACGGCACTCCTCTCTCCACCCAAATCATGCTCCATGTCACCTGGGAGAAGGGAGAAACCCGAGCCAAGGCTGTCCTTGGCAAGGGGGGTGGACTGTGCTAATTCAGCAAACGGAAAAGGGGAAAACAAGTGCCCCTGGAGGGGAACAAAGAAGAAACAAAAGAAGAAGATAGTGCCTGGGAATATGCTTCCCAAGAAAGAAGACCGTACCTGGGAAGATTCCTCCCAAGAAAGAAGACCGTACCTGGGAAGATTTTTCCAAGAAAGAAGAAGATTGTGCCTGGGAAGATTCCCTGAAAAAGATGCTGGAACCAGGACCGGTGATCTCTTTAGCTCTGTCTTTTTCTCGGTCTTTTCCTGTCTCTATCCCTCAGTTTCTCTTTTCTCTTAGAATTGTTAAGTAATGGTTAGAGTTGTTAACTAACGACCTTAAGTACGACCTTAAGTACCGCTTGCCATAGTTGTCCTGTGCCTGCCGTTAGTAACAGAACCCATACCTCACCATGTGCCGTCCTTTGTCATACACCTAACCGACTACCGTGGACTTGTTAAGACCTACACTAACCATTTTGGGAAGGAAATAAATGTTTCTATATGCACCTGGAGATTTATCTCACCTTAGTCCATGCCGTTGGGAATTTACGAATCTGAAGTCACTTACCCTTTTATGGCCCACTTTCCTGGGAGTGGGACGTGACAGGTACTTGTCACGTTTAAAGACAGGGCTGCGGGATCTGAGAGCAGCTTGACATTGGTGGCGAGCTGTGTTCTTCTGCGTTTCGGGATTATCAGTCCCTTATCGATCCCTTACTGATAAACTGAGCTGGTACTCAGATCAGTAGACAGAAGAGTCTCCGATGTCACCTCCAATGTCATCAGTTATCACAACAGCCTCCATGGATTTAGGATATTCAGTATACTTCACATGTTAGGGTGAGCTGCTCCTACGCAGGTGCCTGGGCCTGGCGAATTTACCTCCAGCTCTTAGCCACGATAGCAACTCCCTTGCCATTTGCTTCGCTGTTGAGCAAAAGCCTTTGTATGACCGATGTGGAGACTTACGTGTCTTTGCAGCTTCCTCAGCAGTGTGTGATGTTAGTGTTTGTGCTGTCAAGGCAGGCTGGTGGCAATGGAGCCATGGTCTGGAGCACACGGGACCAGCTGGGACTGTACCAGCGCGGTGGTTGGTGGTTTTTGCTGCGCAGTTCCTATGACCCCGCTGGAAATCCAAGAACCAAGCCCACCTGGAGAGTTGCTAAAGTGGTTAGTCAGTATAATCTCTTGTTGTCTTTGCTAATAAACTTGTTGTGGTGGACTGGACTGGTCTCTGTATCCTTTATTTTCAGGTGAGCCACAGTTGTGCGTGACTTCAGCGTCAGTGCTGTGCAGACACGCAGGTGGCAGCTGGGCGATGGTCTGTGGAAGGAGAGTGTCTGCTTCTTTCAGGGTGTCTGGGCAAGGACCTTCAGTGTCTCAAGGGATAATATGAAGGGGAGGAGGCCGTAAAGAACATCATCCAGTGTAACAAATCCGACTGACCGGTGGTAAGGGAGGCAGTGGTGGGAACCAAGCCTGGTCAGTCCCACTCACTGATGAGTGAGAGGGTAGGAAGGTTTATTCCAGTGAGGATATCTGATTGGGGAACTGGTCAACTGGGAAACTAAGGGAAAAAAAGGGGAACCAAACTCAAAATACACCACCACACAGGCCTGACAAAACAGACATGGAGATAATGAGAGGAAACAAACCCTGCCGGTGTGAGTGTGTGCTGCAAGGACTAAGTGCCAGTTACTGGTGAGACCTGTGTGTGCATGAGTGGTTTTGGGGCCAGCTACTGGAGTCAGACTGGGAGTGTATGTGCCTCTGGCCCATGGTGTCAGCTACCGGAGTGAGTGGCGTCCCAGTGCAGGCACTGGAGTGAGTGGGGGGGGTCCCAGTGCAGCTACCGGAGTGAGTGGCGTCCCAGTGCAGGCACTGGAGTGAGTGGGGGGGGTCCCAGTGCAGCTACCGGAGTGAGTGGCGTCCCAGTGCAGGCACTGGAGTGAGTGGGGGGGGTCCCAGTGCAGCTACCGGAGTGAGTGGCGGGGGTCTCAGTGCCAGCTACTGGGGTGAGTGGGGGTCTTTAACCTCCAGCCGCTGGGGTGGGTAAGGTGGGTGTCCTGTGTTGCAGTTTTGGCCAAATTGGCCAATGGCTGGTGACAGATGCTCTCCCCCCACCTCTCTCACACGGAGAGGAGGAGGAGGAGAGAGAAAGAGATTTATGAGTTTAGAAGGAACTAAACTACTTTAATGAAATATTAATAATAAAATAAAAAGGAAAATAATGAAATAGATACAGTATATACAAAACTGTATCAAGCTCCCCAGATGACGTCACAGTCAGGCACTGGGGAAGTCCCAGACTGGACTCAAGCGACAGGTGGGAACTGGGTTCCAGAGCTGTTGTCAGGAATCCATGGAACGGGATCGAAGGCAGATGAACAGACAGGGTTCTTCTCAGGCATGGGCCATCGAAGAAAAGAGATTGATCCTTTGATCCCTCAGCTTTTATACTGAGCATGGGGCAGATGGGATGGAATACCCCTGTTGGTCGGTTTGGGGTCACCTGTCCTGTCCGCTCCTCCCCACAGGTGGGACCCCTCTACGCTTTTCGGCTTCCCACCTTCCAATGGGGCAAATAACGAAATGAGCTGACCTTGGTTGTTACAGCAATAAGTATAAGCAAGAGCCTCTCTGTATACCATTCCTTGGCACTAATTGTAAACATTACAGCGTGGCTGTTGCGTGAAAGGGGCAAAGCGGTTTTGGCAGAAAATAAACCCCCTTGCGTTCGAACACTCCTCACCGAGGTGGGAGGCCAGGTGCGGCCAGGTTTAAATTCTGAGTGATGCCCAATTCACCACTATCCGTCCAGTCGTGTTTAGAATCATAGAATCATAGAATCATAGGGTTGGAAGGGCCCTCTGGAGATCATCTAGTCCAACCCCCCTGCCAGAGCAGGGTCACCTAGAGCAGGTTACACAGGAACACGTCCAGGTGGGTTTTGAATGTCTCCAGAGATGGAGACTCCACCACCTCTCTGGGCAGCCTGTTCCAGTGCTCTGCCACCCTCAGGGTAAAGAAGTTCCTCCTCATGTTTAGGTGGAACTTCCTATGTTCCAGTTTGTGCCCATTGCCTCTTGTCCTGTCCCCGGGCACCACTGAAAAGAGCTCGCCCCATCGTCCTGACACCCACCCTTTAAGTATTTATAAGCGTTGATAAGGTCACCCCTCATACCCTTTAATGTGTATTAAATATATGTTTAATGTGTATTATGTGGCCCGCACCTCCCCTGAGCTGAGAGACCTCTCAGGGTGACACCGCGGGGCCAGGGCAGGAGAAGACCCTTCTCAAGCAGCAACTGCCGCCCGTTGGGGAACGTCGGTGCAGCATGAGTATTTACCCTAAATTAACACCAAATTCGAAAATTTTGACTCTAGGCTAGCCTCTCTTCCACCCACCTCTCCACCCATATGTTTGTGAGAGAGATATATGTACGGAATATATACATATATATAGTAGCTTTATGGATGTGGATGTTCTTTGTCTGTCTGTGCATGTGTAGGACCCTAAAGTGGTACCCGTCAGCTCTTTTAAAGTTAAGAAATTACTGATTTTAGCAGAGAGCTGTGCGTACATGCGTGCACACGTGCCTGTATTTTGCCATATGTATTAATTTGAGACCTGTGCTTTTTGCCCGTGTATAGAGGTATCGATTTGGGATACCTTCAGTCAGCGTGAATCTTGCCATCTGCGACTCTGTAATTAAGTCGCCGTTCAATTCTTTTCTTCACCCACCTTGTAAACCCCTAAACCGGTTAATGATTAAGCGCTGCTAAATTTCAACCTCTCAGCCTACCGTACTTCTTTAAGGAATTCTGAATCGCTGCTAAATCATAATCGCGTCAAATGTTTCCATCCGCGACAGCCGGCCTCCCTCGCCTCCTCGGCGAGGTGCTGAAGGCAGGCCCGGCTCACCCTCCCCGGCTCTTTATTTGCCCCAAAACCCTCCATTTTTGGGGCCAGCAGCGCGCGCTCCCTCAGCGCCGGCCGCTCCCCTCAGCGCCTGTCGCCCTCCCGCCCCGCAGGGGGCGCCCTGGCGCAGCGTCGGGCGGGGCGCGGTGACGTCACGGCCACGCCGGGTGGGCCGATGCGGCGGCGGGAGGCGGGTTACGGCGGCCGGCGGGGGCCTGGGCGGGCGCGGAGCGACGGCACCGGCACCGGCACCGGCACCGGGCCGCCATGGAGTACGTGACGGCCGAGCAGCTGGCCGGCTTCGGCAAGTACAAGGTAGCGGCGGGGCGCGGGGTTTGGCGGGGGGTCCGGAGCTCCTGGGGGGCACCTCGGGGCCTGGCGGCGTGAGGGGGTGTCTGAGGGGTGGGGGACGGCGTTTGGAAGGGAGATACGCGGGGGATAAGCCGCGGTGGGGCCCGGTGGAGGGCGGGTGGGGGTCTGCCGTGGGTCTCGACCCCGTCGAGGGGGGGCCGTGGGGTGGGGGGCAGCCGCAGTGGGGCCTGGTGCCGAGGGGGGGGCTGCCGTGGGGCCTGGCCCTGGGGAGGGGGGGCCGTGGGGCTCTGGGCTGTGGGGCAGGGGGCATCCGCAGTGGGGTCTGGTGCCGTGGGGGGCCGAGGTGGGGGCTGCCGTGGGTCCTGGGCCCTTGGAGGGGGGTCCGTGGGGGCCGGTGCCGTGGGGGGAGTGGGGGGTAGAGGGTGGGGGGATGCCGCCGTGGGTCCTGGCTCCGTGGAAGGGGGGGCCGTGGGGCCCGGTGCCGTGGAGGGGGGATGCCGTGCAGTGGAAGGTGGTTGAATGAAGTGTGTGACCCCCCCCCCACCCTGATGCCCCACCATGGGGTGTGATGGGTCCTCGGCTCCGTGTAGGGCACCCCCTTCCCACCCCACGCACGGTTCCCCAGGTGGGCCGTGCAGTGGTCACTAGTGCAATGCAGTGTAATAAAATGCTTTTTCTCCTCTCTCTCCCCCCCCCCCCCCCCCCCCCCCCCCCGGCCTGAGCTGTTTCATGGGGTCTTGTAGGGAACCGTCTGAGATGTGGGACCCCGCTGTGGGTGCTGTGCATTGGGGTCCAGCGTGGGGACAGCAGAGTGTGGGGTGGTGTCAGGGTGATCACACACCAACTGTGCAGCCCCAGCCGTGCTCCTGGGGTGGGGACACACGTTAGGACCATAGAATGGTTTGGGTGGGAAAGGACCTTAAAGGCCACCCAGTGCCACCCCCTGCCCTGGGCAGGGACACCTCCCACCAGCCCAGGTTGCTCCAAGCCCCGGCCAACCTGGCCTTGAACCCCTCCAGGGATGGGGCAGCCACAGCTTCTCTGGGCAACCTGGGCCAGGGGCTCACCCCCCTCACACCAAAGAATTTCTTCCCAATATCTCATCTCAATCTCCCCTCTTCCAGTGTAAAACCCTTCCCCCTCGTCCCACGGCTCCCCTCCCTGCTCCAGAGTCCCTCCCTAGCTTTCCTGGAGCCCCTTGAGGGACTGGCAGGGGCTGGAAGGTCTCCGCGGAGCCTTCTCTTCTCCAGGCTGAACCCCCCCAGCTCTCTCAGCCTGTCCTCCCAGCAGAGGGGCTCCAGCCCTCCCAGCATCTCCGGGGCCTCCTCTGGCCCCGCTCCAACAGCTCCGTGTCTCTCCTGTGCCGAGGCCCCAGCGCTGGAGGCAGCACTGCAGGGGGATCTCCCCCAAGCGCAGCAGAGGGGCAGAATCCCCCCCTCGCCCTGCTGCCCACGCTGCTGGGGATGCAGCCCAGGCTGCGGGGGGGTTCTGGGCTGCCAGCGCACGGTGCCGGCTCATGGCCAGATTTTCCCCCCCTGGCACCCCCAAGCCCTTCTCTCAGGGCTGCTCTCCATCCCTCCATCCCCAGCCTGGGCTGGCACCGGGGGTTGCCCTGACCCGGGGGCAGGACCCTGCACTTGGCCTGGTTGGACCCCATGAGGTTCACATGGACCCACTTCTCCAGCCTGTCCGGGTCCCTCTGGATGGCATCCCGTCCCTCCTTCACGTGCTACAGTACAGCACAGTACAACATTTCTGAGTGGGGTGTCATCACATTTGCTGTGCGTGTCCCCCCGGGCTGTCCCTGGGAGTGGGGGGGTCATTGCTGTGTGGGTGTGATTTGAAGCACTTTGCCCCCACCCTTTCCTGGCCTGTCAGGGACATGGTTGAGAGAGGTAGCTGTGGCATGTCACCCTACGCAGTGAGGATGGCCGTGGCCTCCCTTGCCATGAAGGGGCTGCGCAGGAAGGAGCTCTGTGTGGGTGCAGGTCTGTGTCGCAGTGGGAGTATGGCCAGCCCAGGGGCTCCCCCCACATTAGCTCAGGACCACCTTGCTCCTGCCCTGCAGCCCCTCTCTGCGCAGTCAGACCCACAGAAATGTGCCAGACATCATCCCCGCCTCCTCGTGCAAGCGTGCCAGTCTGCGTCTTGTTCAAAGCACTGGAAACCTTTGAAGGAAGCTGCTGTAAGTGCAAATGGGCTCTGCTGTGGCAGTTTAAATCCCTACGGGCTGTTTTTGGGTTGAAGTAGGTGGCATCCTTAACATAGGGGAACCCTGGATTGTGTGTTTCTGTGGAGGGGATGGTGTTTGACATATTTTTTCTTCTCTTGCACCAGCAGTGAAGCTAAAAGGATTAGCTGAGGTGAGGCCGAACCTCACCTTCTCCTTAGCTTTGCACTTGTTCTAGGATCCATCACATTGGGCCACGTTGAAGTTGTCCTTCCAGGGTGGTTCATGGGGTGTCATTTGGGCATGCAGGACAGTTAGGACAAGTCTGACGCATTCAGGGAGCGAAGGAGGTGACATTCTGCCTTGCATAGCTGACTGAGGCTGGCTGCGTGGGTCTCATCTCCTCGTGGAGCAGTCTGCGAGGGCAGCAGTGGTCAGGGCTTGCTCATGCTTTGCTTTTGCACACTCAGAGCTGATGTGGACTTGGTAGAGCGGGTTTGACCAATGTGACAGGTTGCACGAGGTTCCCTGTGGAAGATGGATTGTATGGGGGTTCGTCAGTAAACTTTATGTTTAGAAAGGCAGGAAAGCGGTTTTGTGTGAGTGCTGGGGAAAGGTAACCAAAACGCACTCAGCTTTGAGCCAGGCCTCCCAAAGTGACTGATTTTGCTCCTGTGAAGACAATGCTTTTGTTTCAAGAGGGAGACTGTTGTGTCTTCAGCCTGTTTCCAGTAGTGCCTGGGGGGATTTGTGGTGTTGCTGCCTTCCGTTCCCAGTACCTGTGTGTTGAGAATGGGGTCTCCACCCTGTACAGATGGTGCTGGTAGTTGAACTTGGGAGGGTCCAGACAATTGCAGTGACCTTCTCGTCTGTGTAGCAGGCACCAAAGACCTGCTCCCGGGTCATCGTCTTTCTGGAGACACCTCTGATGGAAACGCTGTTGCAGTTAAATCTGTGAACAGGACCCTGAATGCAGACCAGGGTGAGGAGGAAAGTCCCATCTTGCACATAAAGCATGGTGTGGGTGGTGTCAGACGCTTACTGTCACCAGTTACACACTGGTGTTGAGTTTACTGGCCTTGTTTTCCAATGGCATAGGGGTGAAATGTGTGAGCAGGTCTCCCATGGAGGTGTTGCTCCTGCCCTGGCCTGGCTGAACCAACAGGCAGAGGCCAATAAAGCCGCGTACGCCCTGAGGGCAGGAGTGCGGTCGTGCTGGCAGAAGTAGCTTTGCTGGAGAGATTGTGGTTTTACTGAGTCAACAGGGACTTTGATAAGAGTGGGCGGGTTCACACTTGGCCCTCAAAGAGCAGCATTCTGCCCAGTGCTGATCCTCCTCCGTGAGCACCTGTGGGTGAAAGCGCTTTGCTGGAGATTGCAATAAACTGTATTGAGAAGAGCAATCGGTGCTGACACGCCGGCCTGCCCCGGGAGGGTGATGAAACCCCAGGTGGTCTCTTTGCACTGCTCCCTTCCTATGTGCCTTGTTTGCTTGGGCAGCTTTTCTCTTTCTTTGCTATTTTAACCTTGAGAAAGTGGCTGATCCAGGCAGAAATCTCTGATACTGGGTCACATATCCCAGCCTTGCTTTAGGCATTGAGGCTTGTCCTGCTTTCCCCTTCCCTTGCCTTGAAGGTGTGACTCTAGACCCATCACTGCTCTGTTGATGAAAAGCCGGTTGACCTTCTGGGTACAACTAACTCTTCTTGCCCCAAAAACTTTTGGAACAGCCTAAGTTGTCATCCCAAATGGACAGGGCAAGGAAGGAGCAGTGTGGGATATGCGTGGATGGCAACGCAAAGTAACAGAAGAGTAATTTAGCTGTTGCTGAGCTGCTTTCTCTGCCTCGTCCCCAAAGTGGGCCTGTGTTTTTAACCTTGGTGGAAGAGGTTGGTGTGTGGCAGCAGCACAGCAGGTCACCTGAGAAGATGGCTCACGTTGTGTAACTTGAATATCTACCTGAAGCCAGTGTAGCTGGAAAGCAGGTAGGACTGAGTGGCTGGGGTGGGACCCAGCCAAAAAGGTGATGTGTGGTCAGAACCAAACCCGCCGCGGGAAGATTCCAGCGGTTCCTACCACAAATGGCACCACAGCCTTTGACTCTGCCTCAGCCTTTAAGCTGTACCTGGCAGTTGCTCTCCAGACTGCACACAATACATTTGGAGAAGGGCAAGCAGATTTGGGGAGGTATGGAGGAGGCAACGTGTGTCCAAGGGAAGGAACATGTCCCTGCTCTCGGGGAGGAGCTAGCGTCCCTGGAGCCGATACAGAAGAGCTTCATGCAAGATGTTCCACAGCTTTCTCCAGCCCTGGCTGGTTTACTCCTCCCGTTGCTGCCAGGAGCGCATATGGGAAGCGGCGAGTCAGGAGTCCAGATGGTTTTAGCTTTGCAGCGTGCACATTTCTGCTGGCTGGGGGAGAGGTAGGTGTACGCTCCTTCTGTCACAGGCTGGCTCGGTGCCACAGGTGGTAGAGGTGTCAGGGGAACTGTCCTTTTGCTGCTCTTGAAGGGACACTGAAGAGTTCCACTGCCTGAGGAAGCTGTGCAGCAACAAGTGCAGCGTTATCAGAGAGCTTTTAATTGTACGTGACACTTCTTCAGTAGGAGACTGTGGGATTTGGGTGCAGCATATGTACCCTCGGAGACAATGAAGTTAAGCTAACCTAAAATGGGAAGGAAGGGTTTCTCTGCCATAACAAATAGCTAGGATGAGGGGTAACAGTTGTAAATTGAAAGACGGGAGATTTAGATTAGATCTGAGGAAGAAATTCTTTGGTGTGAGGGGGGTGAGCCCCTGGCCCAGGTTGCCCAGAGAAGCTGTGGCTGCCCCATCCCTGGAGGGGTTCAAGGCCAGGTTGGCTGGGGCATGGAGCAACCTGGGCTGGTGGGAGGTGTCCCTGCCCAGGGCAGGGGGTGGCGCTGGGTGGCCTTTAAGGTCCCTTCCCACCCAAACCGTTCTGTGGTGCATTACATCCCTGCCTGGCAGCAGTGTGCTGAGGCTTCCCCCAGGAGACGCTTTTGCGGCGGTCAGAGAGCCGGACACATCCTAAGCGTATCTGCTCCAGCACTTCCTCCGCTTGTCAGCCCAGCGCAGATGATTGATGCTTCTGGCAGGGTGGAGGTCTTGATATCAAAAATAAAGCTCTTGTTTTGAGGCTGTAGAGCAGGATGCGTGTGTTGACCTTGAGAAGAAAAACAAACCAGGCGCTCTGCTGTTGTTGAGTATTGAATGTCCTCTGCCAAAACCAGACGCTCTGTTAGTGTTAAGTATTGAATGTCCTCTGCCAAGAAAGATGCAGCCAGGCACTGCTGGTTCTGAGTGTAAACCTTGCAGTTGGATGCCAGAGGTCATGATCTGCTGCTTAAAAACCTGCCTGCAAATCGCTTTCTGGCAGGCTTCTGGGCAACCTTCTTCTACAAAGTTATGGGGAGGGGGGGGGAATGGAACTGTCTGGAACGTTCACAGAGGTGTCTGCTCCTACTTTGCTTTCTCTAGGAGAAAGACCTACCCCTTTCTTCCCTCCAGGCTGCCTCCGAGTCCTGTTTTCACAGGGCAACCCAAACAACTCTCCCTTGTGCAGGTGGTCTCTGCCTTTCCCGAGTGTGGTGCCCAGAGCTGGATGAAGCATGCGAGTTGGAGCCTCGCCAGCGCCGCGGAGAGGGGAAGGATGGCTTCGTGCTTTGCATGCAGCACTCGTATTACTTCTGCTTGATGAACTGCATGCCACTTTCTGCGGCATCGTGACTCTTGCGGTTCATTTCAGTGGGTTGGGGGGGGTGCGCTTGCAGCTGCCACGGTGCCAAAAGCAGCTGTGGGAAGTGAGACTGACCACAAGTGAGGGCAGAGCCCTCCAACTTCACGTGTCCTGTTCATTACAGACAGCTTTCATGGTTTGTCACTGTCTTTTTGCATTCCAGTCACGTGCCCTGCATTTCCTTGCCTGGTGTTGCTTTAGCTGCTTGTGGTTCTGCTTTATTCAGCTCTGCCCTGTGGGGTCCTGCGCTGTACTGGTGTCTTCTGGTACGATGGAGTCGCCGATGACTGTTCCTGGGGCACATCTTACAGCCAGCTGTGTGGTCGCTGTATGGCTCTTTCATCCAGCTCACGTAGAAGCAGGGAGAGTACTCTAGTGATGTGTGTTGCGTACGGGGCCCTGGCCACGTGTGTGAGTGGTCTCTGTGTGTTTGCCTCATCGTGTGAGCTGGGTGGAAGTGCAGGAATGAGCCTCTGTTGTTAGGCTGGCTGGACCTTGGGCTTTCCTGAAGGGTACGTGTTATCTGCCCTCAGGAGCAATGGTTTGGGGGGAACAGCAGTGAAGAAGGATGTGGGAGTGCCACTCCTTACATGTGGCATGGGAGGGACCGAGCTGTCTCACCAGAGGAAGGCAATGACGTGTGTCTTATTTGGGTCCAAAGGTGGGACAGGCTGGTGTCTCACCCCAGAGGCTTTGGGTGCCAGTATAAGCTCAGTAAGAGGAAAGTGAATTGGGGCTTGGGAAGTGCCTTTTATAGCAAAGCGACTGCACCCTAAAATCCTTCCATTTCTGTGTCCTGGCTTCTGAGCAGGAGCTGGTGATGGCAGCCCATGGGGAGCACGCACCCAGCAGCGGCGCAAGGGAGGCTGGTGGCAGCCCGCTGCCTGGTGGCTCTTGTGAAGAGGCTCTTTGTCTTGCTACCTGCGTGGGCAGTGAAATGAAGTCCTCTTGGTGTCTGCTGCCACATGCCTGCTGTGCTGAGGCCTGGGAGCAGCCAGCAGTGCTCAAGCACTAAGAAAAAGTGTCCAGACTCGCTGTTCATCCCACCATCTCTCTGCAGTGACCTGTATTTTGCTATGGGTTTGGCTGGTGACCTGCTGTGAGCTGGTACCATTCTCCTAGCACAGCTGGTACCATTCTCCTAGCATGGAGGCTGTCGGCAGGTCCCAGCATCAATCTTCGACCGAGGCACCGAGGACGGCTGCAGCAGCGAGGGGTGACATTGCTTGCCTTGGGAAAGCAGGGCTCTTCTCCGACTGCTTGCTCCTGAGGGTGGAGAAAGCATCTTGCGCTGAGCATAGCTGCGTGTCTGAGAGCGTGCAAGCCCTGTGGTGGGCTCATACATAGCAGAGGTTTTGCAATGGGAGGTGCTGGTCTGTTATCCCAATAAGAAAGGCACTAAGGCTCTGTGAGGTGCCATTAAAAATACTGTTTATTAGAGCTAGCACTGTAAGGAGAGAATAGTATAGATAATCTTACATCCCTTTAGATGATGGGAACCACAGGCAGTGTAGCATCAGACAGGCCTCCGATCCACGTGTGGTGTGCTGGGCAGACCCTGACCATGGAAGATATTTCCCCCATTTCACTCATTCGGGCTTTTATAGGATTTTCTTACAGAAAAACAACTCTATTCCTTGTTTCCAGTGTCAGATGGAAAGAATGTTCACATGAGAGCTTCTTGCTGCATTTCTTGATAAAGGCAAGGATGCGCAGGTGGCCCAGTCACGGATACTGAGTGGGAGCTGCCCACAGGCTCCTCCGCTGCAATGAGTTGGCTGAGTTTATCCTGGCATGAGGGATCTGTGTAGCACAGCAGAGGCCTGGGCACACTCAGGCTGACTGCAGCGTGGGTCGGTGACTTCTTCATCTACAGCAGTTTCTAGGTCAGGGTCGCCACAGGGTTTGCAGTAGCGTATTGAGCATGCTTGTCCTGCAGCGCCAGACGAGACCTTAGCTTGGGAGACCTGGTGTGCTGAATGCACCAAAGCATCTAGCTTAAAGGATTTCTTTTTATTGTGGGAACTACTCTCCTCCTGGATGTTCTTCTGCCTTTTCTGCACCCTTCTTCCAGGTGGGAACCCCTGATCTCCTGGGCTGTCACCAGCCCGAGCCAGCACCGCCGGCAGACCTGCCAGGCAGATCCATGAGTCGTGTGTGTGTCACACTTTGGCTGTCGATGGACCAGTTTCTACAGGTCCCTTAAGCAAACAGCATGAAGCAGGACTGGTGGTGTCCTCTCTGCCCTGAAGCAGAGGGTGCTCTTCCCCTCACCCAGCCTCAAGAAATCCTCTTGCCTTTAGACTTTGAGTGCCATGGAGAGCAGGGCTACAGATGCTGCACTGCAGGAAGCAGATGGCTGGAAGCTGTCCCTGGCAGGATTTATAGGCTGCTCTGGAAAGATGAGCCCTAAAGAGATCTCTGCAGGGTTTACTCTGCCGAGCAGAGACACCTATATGTGCCAGTGGCAGTCCAGACCAGTGGAACAACAAAACTGGTAGTGAGAGCAGTAGAAAGGAAAGCTTTTTGATGGTAGCAATGTGGATGTGAGGCTTGAGGCCATGGTGATTAAAAGGCCAGTCTTCCTTGCCCCCAGACAAACAGCTCGCCTTCTCCCACAGCTCCTTAGCAGGAAGGGTGTGAAGGAGGGAAAGCCTTTGGGCCCTCTCCTTGAATCACTTAACTCCTTCCCCGAGGGCTCTCTTAATTGCTCTGAGACTGCGTGTGTCTGCCTTTAGGCAGCGTGCAGCTTCCCAAGGTGCAGCTCGGCTGTGCTGTGGAGGATGCAGTAAAGAAGTCCAGAACTCCTCCTAGACTTCATGACTTTTAAGGTGAGCAGCTGTAAAAATTAGAGGCGTTTTTCTTCTTTCTTCTCCTGTTCTGCAGTTAAATTCAGGATTTTGAACCTCTGCCCAGCCTAGTGCTTGGAGGAGGCAGTAGCAGCACTTACAGGTTAACTGGAAATGACCTGGCTGATGAGCCTTGACTGAGCTTTTGCTCTGTGTTAAGCAGTAGATGAGAGTAAGGGATCTGTCTTGCTTTCTAGAGACACTTTTGATGTGTGTTGTAAGGTCGTGATGAGTGATGAGCCAGTTCCGCTCCTGGGACCTAGTCTGTGTGTGTGTTTACATCTTTCCATCTTCAACAATCCTGAAATTGCTGCTGTTTTCTGCTGCTGCAGGTCTGGTTTCTGAGTGGTGGCCTTTGCTCTGCAGGGTATCAAAGATGTTGAACCATGCTTTGGTGGGGGATTCGCAGACGCTCTGTTTTTAGCCACACAGTGGCAGTGATGAAGCCTTTTGTGGCTGGGGACCTACTGCTGCTTCAGCGCGCAGTGGGTCCTGCAGGGTTTCCCAGGAAGAACTTCAGACCTCTGTGGGGTTTTGTATGAGAAGATGACTTGTCCGGGGACATGCAGCTCGGCTGTATTGGCTACCAAACAGCACCTCTGTTGGGCCAGGGCTGCTCTTCTCTGCATGGTTTGGGTGAGGCTTGTCCTGGTGCAAACCACCTCTCTGCCCTTTACTTCTGGGGAGGGGAGCTGGCTCTGGCTCTGTGCTCCTGCCTGGGTGGGTTTTTCACCGCAGTCCCTACCCTTAAAGGCATGAACTGGGTGGCTTGTGTGTGTGATGGGGGCAGGTAGTGGACTCCTTGTCCTGTCATCGAATCATAGAATGGTTTGGGTGGGAAGGGACCTTTAAAGGCCATCTAGTCCAACACCCTGCCACGGGCAGGGACATCTTCAACTACACCAGGTTGCTCCAAGCCCCGTCCAACCTGGCCTGGGATGTTTCCAGGGATGGGGCAGCCACAGCTTCTCTGGGCAACCTGGGCCAGGGGCTCACCACCTTCATTGTAAACAATTTCTTCCTAATATCTAATCTAAATCTTCCCTCTTTTAGTTTAAAGCCATCACCCCTTGTCCTTTCACAACAAGCCCTGCTAAAAAGGTTGTCCCCGTCTTTCCTATAAGTGCCCTTTAGGTACCGAAGGCTGCAGTGGAGCCCTCCTGGCTCTTCTCTTGCTGTGCAGGTGAAGGATGCAACTCCTGCTCTGCCCGACTGACTGCTGCCCGCGTCCCACTGCATCCTTTGCCCCACAGAAACAGAAGATTGCTGTGCCCAGCTGGTGGCTGGGGACATCTGCTAAAACCAGGTGCCTTTCTCCTGGGTGTGGGTGCAATGGAGGAGTAGGAAACAGAGCTGGGTCGCAGCTCTGCCCTGAGTTCTTGCCCAGTGTGGCAAGATGTGCGAAGCAGTCACTTAGCAAAATAGCATGGACTGCTTGTCAGTCCATCTTGGGTCTCTTTAATTGCCCTGAAAGTTTACCGCGATGTTTACTGGTGCATGTTGAATCTTGGCCACAATGAACTCCGTCATAAAAGTTGCTCTCCGCTAATTAACAGCAAGCGTTTGGCTGTTGGGACTGTTTGGAAGAGAACTGGAGTGCATTGTGGAAATTGAGGTATCACTTCCCGTAGCTGGCTGAGAAAATGGCTGCGTTACTGGGGCTTGTATAATTGACCTGACTTGATGTGCTTCAGGTCTTGCACAAAGCAGGATGTCAGGGCTCACGAAGTAACGCAGCTTTTTTTTCCTGTTAATTGTGAATTTCCTCTTTGTGGAGAGGCGGGATGAGGGGTACAGAGAGGCAGAGTGTTACGCGCTGTAGAGGGTGAGGTGCTTTGGAAAAAAGTGTTTTGTTTGTGCCTTTCACACAGGCTCTGTCGAAACTTGAAGGTAGTCTTCCCCCTCCTTCCCCGCACTGCCTTGCTTCATCTGTAATCATCTCCTGATGTGCGTGGGCTTGTGTTTTCCTTTGATAGGTACACTTAGAAGTTCAACTTGATTTCTTTTTCTAGGGATTGTAACAAATTCTCTTTTCTTGCGCTGACTTGTGTGTTCTCCTGGTTGGTGGGTTGGCATCAAACCTGGCTCTTTCCTGGATTTGGCCCAGTTCTGCCGAGGCCTCCTGGTCCTCTGGCGAGGAGACTGGGGCTACGATCTTAAAAGCGTCTGCACCTCCCCGGAGGCTCACCGCCACTGTGAGGGGCAGCCTTGCCTGGAGGGGACAATTCACCTCATTGACCCAGCAGAAAATGGGGTTTGGGGTGGTCTGCTGGGTCTGAATGCCCTCCGGAGGGCACAGGGTGGGTGTCGAAGTGTGCCTGGGGTTGGGGATGGAGATGGAGAGTGGCCTCTGCCTCTTCCCCTGTCTCCTTGCCTGGGTCGCGCTGCCGTGCTCGCCCTCGTCCCTTCTGTTCTCCTTGGGCATCAGGAGCAGGCTTGCAAAACTGATCCCCCCAGGTACTTCAGCCCTCTCGTTCGAAGCCTGAAACAGCTCTGGCAGCAATAGGAAGGTTGGCTGTCGCAGCGTTATTGTAACAGGCTTCCTGTTTGTGCATTTTGGCTTCTGCCTTTTCTTCCTCCCCCTGTTTTTCCTTCCCGGAGTCACTGCCCTGATGCCTCAATTCCCACTCCAGAGGTTCATCACAGGCTGATCCTCCTCTAACTGCATCCCTGCCTCAGGCCCCTGAAGGTTCATCTTTCCCACTCCTGTGCTCACCATCTGTGCATCCTCTCTGCAGCTGATCACCTCAAACCGCAGCGGAAGCGGTGGTGACCCATATTCATGGATATTTAATGCTCCCAAACAGAGAGAGCTCCTGGGTGCAGTGGAAACTGGCAGGCTGTTTGCTGAAGCCTGCCATCAACATCAAGTGTTGCTCCATGTTACGTATCCGCAGAGAAATGATTTCTTCCCCTCCAGCCCAGTGATGGGATGGGGCTGGGACTCGGCAGTAGGGTGGTGGGGCTGGCTGTCTGCTCCGTCCCACCGCGGGGTGACCCTGGTGCCAGCACAGAGCTGCAGCCCTCTGGATGACGATTGACTCAAGTGTGCGGTCCCTATCGGGTGGGTCTTTGTACGGTGAGCTCCTGGGGTGACCACAGGTCCCTTTATTAGCCACCGTGCTGGAGAGTGAGTCCAGCAGGTCTTGGGTCGATCAGCAGGTGGAGGGACGTCATCTTCCCCCTCTGCTCTGCCCCGGGGAGGCCACAGCTGGAGCACTGGGGCCACTTCTGGGCTCCCTGGTTCCAGAAGGACAGGGAACTGCTGGGGAGGGGACAGCGGAGGCTACGAAGATGCTGAGGGGCTGGAGCATCTCTGTGCTGAGGAAGGGCCGAGAGCCCTGGGGCTGTTCAGCTGGAGCAGAGCAGGCTGAGAGGGATCTCATCAATGCTCAGCAATAGCTAAAGGGTGGGTGTCAGGAGGATGGGACCAGACTCTTCTCAGTGGTGCCCAGGGACAGGACAAGGGGCAACGGGCACAAACTTGACCATGGGAAGTTCCATCTCAACATGAGGAGGAACTTCTTTGCTGTGAGGGTGGCAGGGCCCTGGCACAGGCTGCCCGGAGAGGTGGGGGAGTCTCCGTCTCTGGAGACATTCCAACCCCGCCTGGACGCGTTCCTGTGCCACCTGCTCTGGGTGACCCTGCTCTGGCCGGGGGTTGGACGGGATGATCTCCAGAGGTCCCTTCTGTTGCCATCCGTTCTGTGAGTCTGGCCCGTGGAGGGGCCAGGTCTGGGTGAGGCTGGGTGGAGGTGTGCCGTGTATCAGCTCTGCCCGGACCACTTGCATCCAAGTGTCCTTGTTTTATCCCCCTGCAGTACCTCTGCTTGGAGGTAGAGCCGTTGTCCTGATGAGCATTGCTCTCCCTACAGCCAATTCCTTGTAGAATCGTAGAATTGTTTGGGTTGGACAGGACCCTAAAGACCTTATAGTTCCACCCCCCTGCCCTGGGCAGGGACACCTCCCACCAGCCCAGGTTGCTCCAAGCCCCGGCCAACCTGGCCTTGAACCCCTCCAGGGATGGGGCAGCCACAGCTTCTCTGGGCAACCTGGGCCAGGGGCTCACCCCCTCACACCAAAGAATTTCTTCCTTATATGTAGTCTAAATCTCCCCTCTTTCTGCTCTTCCCCTGCCAGTGTGGGGCTGTTGCTGTGTGCTCCCCAGCCACTAAAAACCTCTTCTGTCCCCAGAGCTGCAGGGAAGAGCGAGCTTCTCCCTGGTGCTCATCAGCATTGCTGGAGGAGTGGTCCCACGTCCGTGCCTGCGGAAGGTGGGGGATAATCTCCCAGCTGGTGCTAGCAAGAGCTGAGGCTCTGAACGTGAGAGAGTGTCGGCAGGGCAGAAATCTGGTTTTCCCAATGAATTTGCACACCCCATGGGACCTGGGGAGCAGGAAGGAGACTTCTGCTTGGTGCAGCAGCTCCTCTTGGAGGAGAGGGGCTCTGACCTTGCTGGGCTCCCTGTGTGGTGTGTTTTGAAGCATCTTTAGATGTCGAAAACCCGCATGGTGAGAACCAGGCGGGAGGAGGGAAGCGATGCTGGCGTTGAAGCTGGGGCAGGCAGACGGGACATCCTCCGTGCTGCCTTCTGCTGGTGGGAGCCAAACCCCTGGGCTCCTGTGCTGGTGGCAGGTTTACCACTGCCAACGTGCTCCATTCTTATGCCAGCTGAGAAGTGACCTTAGAAAAGATAAACAGGGCTCGAGTTAATAAGTACCGTTAAGGCATGGTGTGACTTCTCCCGCATCAGTGGCGTGTGGGCATAGTGCAAACGTGACGTGTTTGCACTGGCACGGCTCTGCTCAGTTACGTTCGCCGGGGATTGTCGTGTTCGCTGCCTCCTGGCTTATCTCAAGCCTGATGGGAGAAGGTTCTTAGCCTTGTGCCCTCTTTGTACATAAGGAGATTTATAGGAAACGGCCGTATGGACTTGCTGGAGCTGCTCTGCCGAGGCTCCCTCTGCCTTGCTCCTGCCGCTGGTGCAAGTGGTGAAACGTGGGCTCGTGGCCGGCAGTGCAGGCTGCTGCGGAGCTTGCCAAAGTGTCTGCGAGCAAAATGGAGTGTATAAATCCATCTTTTCTTGCTGTCCCTAGTGCTGGTGCCTGTGCCACCAGCGCTGTCCTCCCCTGGCCCACCCTGGATCCCTTTGGATGTCTGTCACCGATGTGCCCGGGGCACCAGGGCAACGGTGTTCCATCTGCTGCTGGCTCCGGGTAACCTGATTACTTAAAAGTGGAATTGTTTTTCTGGACAGGAAGGCTATTAGTAGAATCTGGGCTATAAATCTGCATTTTTTTTTTTTTTTTCCTCCTTGGAAATGTATTTGGATCTTCCAGAAACATCCTGGTTGCATGATTAATGTTGTTTTTAAGCTGTACGAACCATTTGTGTCTTTAAATCCCATGAGGGCAGTCAGCTTACTGCTGATGGCTCCGTGGCAGCCGGGACCCTCTGGATGGAGCGAGCCAGGGGCAAGCGATCCCGTGGCCGTCCTGGCACAGACGGGACGCAGGGGATGCTGCGGCCGCGTGGTGTGTGTGATGAGGTGGTTGCTGCAAAATTGGCTTTGCTCTTTTCTTGAGAAGTTGAAAACAAAATCCCAAGGGGACCGCCCCGCCTGCAATCATAAGGAGAAGTGCTGTCTGCATGCACGGGGCTATTTCAGAGCAGGGCCCGTTACAAGTGTCTGTCTCCTTTGAGAAGGAAGCTCTGGGGTGTACAGAATTCCTTCCGTGCGCTCAAGCTTTTTGTTTGACCTTCTCTCCCTGAAAATGAGGGAGAAATCAGAGTCCTAGCTGGTGGCAGAAAAATGACTTAGAGAAGGATAAGTCACATGCGTGAGTCACTAGACCAGCGTGTATGGATTGAAATGGAAAAGATGATGCTAATTTGCAGCAAGGACGAGGTGTGTGAGTGACAGAGTGTGGTGAGTTGAAACACCGCCGTGTCTGGGGCCTTGAGAGTGTTTCATCAGAACAACCACAGCAGCAGAGTGAGACCAGCTCTGGGGGAGGATAGGTCCCTTCCTCAGCTTTGATCCAAGGCACAAGTGTGTATGAACGGGCAGAGCGGGACACATATCCCGAGCCTGTGTTTCTCTGGGAATGTCAGTCTCCAAACACGTTGACCCTAGAGGGCTGACGTAGGAACGAGGAGCCTGGCTCCTGGCTTCCTTCAAGGACAGGCGGCTGCCTCCATCGCTCTCTTAGAATCGTGTGATCACAGAATGGTTTGGGTGGGAAGGGACCTCCTTAAAGGCCATCTAGTCCAACCCCTGCCCTGGACAGGGACATCTTCCACTAGACCAGGTTGCTCCAAGCCCCGGCCAACCTGGCCTTGAACCCTTCCAGGGATGGGGCAGCCACAGCTTCTCTGGGCAACCTGGGCCAGGGGCTCACCCCCCTCACACCAAAGGATTTCTTCCCAATATCTCACCTAAATCTCCCCTCTTCCAGTGTAAAACCCTTCCCCCTCGTCCCACGGCTCCCCTCCCTGCTCCAGAGTCCCTCCCCAGCTTTCCTGGAGCCCCTTGAGGGACTGGCAGGGGCTGGAAGGTCTCCGCGGAGCCTTCTCTTCTCCAGGCTGAACCCCCCCAGCTCTCTCAGCCTGTCCTCTTCCCATGGCGTGGGCTGAGGGTGAGCAGCCAGTGGAGTGAGCTGCAAGATAAGTATCTCCACAGCTTGCTTTGCTTCCAGCTCTGGCCACGCAGAGGCCCTGCACCCTGAGGAGGTGGTGACTGTGCTCATGTTGCCTGTCCCTCCTTCTTCACCTTTTGCCAGTGTCCCCAGCAACGCCGCTGGCTTGCTGTCCCCTACGGAGCAGAGCGCTCATGTGCCGTGCATGTCTGGAAGCCGTTCTTGCTGGTGCAGAAAGGTAAAGAGATGGAATGCCTGTAGGAAGGAAACCAAATGATGAAAAGCAGTCGTGGTGAGGCAGGGTATGGCGGATGTTTTTGAGTTTTGTCACTGAAGATGCCTGGCAGGTCATTGGCGTTCTGGCAGGCGGCTGTCCTGGGCAGGCAGCCTTGTCCCTTGGGGTGGCAGGCAGCCTGGCGCCAGAGCCAGCCCCAGCTCCGTCGCTTTGTTCTGCTGCTGTCCTCTGAGCTGGCAGAGCACTGACCTGCCTTGCTCAGCAGGCAAAGCGTCCCTCCAGGAGACCGGTTGAAGCTGGGGTGGTTGTGCCAGGAAACCTCTGCAAAACAGCTGCCCTCTCCCCCGAGGAACGGGTCATTCCAGGTCTTTGAGTTCTGCAGGCAAGGTGGGAACATGTGTGACCATGGGGAAAAGCTGCTTATTGACTATTATCCCCAGTCCCCAAGCATGGGGGGAAGAGGGGAAAGCTTCCTGGGACATGGGTCTGGGGAAACTTCCCCGAGCTACCTTACAAACATGAGCACAGGAACTCCAGAGCGATTCCCCTGCCTCGCTCCAAGCCTTGCGTCTGTTTTCTTGTTCCAGGCTGGTTTGGGGATAATGAGATTTAGTCTCCAGCTCTCCTCCTCCAGTGGTTCAAATCCTATTATCTTGTAAAGAGTCTGGAATTCTGTCCCCTGAAATTGCATTAAGCTGGGATGGAAATTCCTTGGGGCTTAAACCTCACCTCCATACGGCGTCGAGTTTGGGGGTTTGCTGCCACTTGCTCTGCAGCTCCTATGGGTTTGCTGGCGTGGGGATGTAAGCACCGGGTGAACCCCCAGCGGGATGGCCCGATCCGTCACGGGAGGGCAGGGAATGGCTGGTGGGGGTACAGAAATGCTTGCCAAGGATGGGATTCCCCCAGTTAGGAACAAATGCTGTAAGCTCTTAGCGTGTGTGCTCAGAGCCCGACGAGACCTTCCTCATGCTGGCATCTCTTGTGAGGTGTTGCTTTGCCCTTTCCCGCTGCTTTCTTCCCAGGTTTTGAAACGGATAAGCTGTCCCCTTTGCTTCCAGCATTTCCATCCGAGGAGAGGAGCACGGAGGGAGGGAGAAGCCGTGGGTGCAGAGGTGGTGGCTGACTGAAGGCCGTGGGGAGGGTGGGGACCCGGAGCTGCTTTCTGCTGATGGTTCCTTTTACCAGCCATGCTCCCCTTATCTCAGGGAGTTCATGGGTTACATCCATGGGGGTGCAGGAGGGCTGGAGGCTTTGATTTGATTGCTTTCCATAACACTGCTCTTAAATTTGGTATTAGATATGCGTGGGATGGCAGCGGACGCCGGTGCTGGGGGCTGCGGGGGGTTGTCCTGACCGTGGGTGAGTGGGCCCCAGGAGCTGCCCTGCTCGGCACTGAGCATGGGAGCCAAGGAGGTTTGTAGCCTGTGAAATTTTTCTTGAGATTCTTATCGAAGTGTTAGTTGGGGAAGAGGACTTTAGACAGGGTAATCTTGGCTAGGAAGGGGCTGTGAGCCGGGGAGCAGATAGCAGCTCGTGGTGCTCCTGAGAGCCAAATTATGTCAAATTTTAACTTTCTAACTGGAAACTGTTTCATGGCTTGTCTAGGTCTTTGATTTTTATTTCTATTTTTATTTTCCCCACCACGTGCACACCCCAGCCACCTCAAATGATCTAAAAGCAGTGGGGTGAGGGGGAAGGGCTCTTCCTATCCCATTTCCCAAGGGCAGCAGCTGCCTCTGCGGAAATCTCAGCTCCATAATGGAGAGGAGCCCTCTGAGCCCCGTCCTGCATGGGGTACCCCAGGGCCTCCTGATGTTCACCCACCGATCCTCCCCCTTTGGGAACGCGGACTCCAGCTCACCGAGCTGGACACAGGCAAGGAGCCAGATACTGACCCTTCAGCAGGTCAGCAGGCAACTGCTGCCAACTGCTCTGCCCTAACCGAGTAAGGAAAAATGACATGGGTCCTACCTCGAAACAGTGAAATCTGTCGCTTGTTCTGCTACGATCACTTTGCTCCCTTACTGGTCCCAATCTCTGTCCCCTGCTGCGGTGGGGCTGGGAGCCCCGTGTCCCGTGGTGCCCACGAACCGGCCCAGGTCACCTGCATGGCTGCACTGGGAAGCTGGTGCCTCTGTGTCTCTCTTTAGTGCCGAATGAGCTTCTGGGCCTGAAACGGTGACGGGATGTGCGGGATGTGGGGATACTTGTGGGTGTGTGGTGGTATGGTGGTGTACGTGGTGTTTGGGGGTATCTGTAGGACGAGGGAGAGGGTTGAAGACCTTGCTCATAAATGTCTGCCGTCTTTCCAGAAGGAGAAAGTCTCTCCCAGATGACTGGAGATGGGCGAGACAGTGACAGCTGCCATCTCAATGGGAATAGTCCTTGACCGAAGCATCCCCGCTCTTGTGCAGGACCTCTGGTGTCAGTCACTGGTTGTGTCTGGGGCACTCAGAGCTGTCAGCACAGAAATGTGTCCCTTGAAGCTCCCTGTTGGTGTCCTGTCTGTCAGAGAACAGTCTCCTGTTTTGGGGACCCCACCAAGGGGGGTTCATTGCTGTCCTCCTGCAGCAGTTGGTGAAAGGGGTGCCAGGATGTGGGAGCTGAGGACCTTGCAGACCAGGAATGGTCCCAGCTCTCATGGTTGGTGGGGAAGTCTCCTCCTGCCCTTCTGCATGGCGCCTTTGGGTGCTGAGCCTAGAAGGTCCCTGGTCCTGCTTGTCTTGTGGGGCAGGAGTCTACAGGGTCGCTCAAGCAAGAGCATGCTAAGCTGTCCTCTGTGGGTTGGTCCCATGGTGTGGGTGCTTGAGGCCATGGGACTGTCACTTCTTCTCCAGCTCGTGAAGAGTGCCACCAGGCCTGCGGCATGGCCATCGAGGTGCAGGGCTCTGGTGGGAGCATTGGCTGCAAAAGTGGTTGTGTGTCCTTGAGTCCCTGCCCACCTTCCAGAAACAAGCTGCAGACTTCTCCTGTGGGGCTGCTCCTTGTGGAAGGGAGGGATTCGGGTGCGGAAATGAGATGTCGCACCCAAGAGCTGCCTCTGTGGGTCCATGGGCAGTGTTGCTGGCGCTTTTCGGGTAGTTTAGCTCCATCCCTGCTGAGGCTTCATCCCTGAAACGAGTGTTCTTGCAATGCCGAGACTCGGGTAGCAGGTGTCCTCATGGAAAGCTCAATATTCGTGATCTCTGGCTTTTTGCGAGTGTTGTTGGAGCCCTAACTATTGTTTTTCGTTTGTCCCTTGTCGTTCACAGTACAGTGCCGTGGACAGCAACCCCCTGTCTCTGTACGTCATGCATCCCTTCTGGAACACGATAGTGAAGGTGAGACCTCGTCCTGGCCCTGGGTGGGACAGCAGAACTCCAGTCACCACAAAGTCTTCTCTGTAAAACTGTCAGCTGAAAAGCCCTGCTTCGTTTGTGGTGCAACTAATTACAAAGGGTGCTGCCTTCCAGCCTGCAGCCTGCCCCGAGCTCACTGCATCGCAGCCTAAAGCTTCTGTGATTCCTGCTGCCCCGTGACGTGCCGGATGCGACTAAGTGGTGTTGTCTAACGCCCAGACGATTGTAACCAGGTCTCTGCTGTGGCTGGGAGCAGCACTTGGTCCATATTACATGTTTTAACGAGTTCATGTGTTCTTTTGCTGCTTTCCCATAGATCTTCCCTACCTGGCTGGCCCCAAATTTGATAACGTTTTCTGGCTTCCTGCTGCTTGTCTTCAACTTCTTCCTCATGGCATACTTCGACCCTGACTTTTATGCTTCTGGTAAGGCTGCATGTTCCTGTTCGGATGCGAAGTGTTGGAGCGGTGAAGTCTGTCACCTCCTCTGCAGTGACTTCTGGTGCTCGTTGATAAGGCCTCTTAGTCTGGGCATTCCCAGAGGCAGGTGGCTGTGCCAGAGAAGGGACAGGGTTGAACTCGCTGGGCTTCATGATGAGGACTTGTCCGAATAATATGCCTTCCTGCTGGGTGGACGTGCACCTGGCTGGCAGTGGAGGAGCAAACAGCCAAAATTTTGAGTAGGAATTGGCTCTGCCTACAGAGCAGACAAGAACCAAGTGCCCTGTTTGTTTTGTTGTTTTTTTTTTTAAACCTTCTAATGCCCCTGGTCTATTTTAAAATCTAACAGGGTAACGTGGGAAACTGCTTCCCTGAAGTCAGCAGGTAGAGCCTTGTTCCTTGCATCCCAGCTAATTACCCTCTTGCAAGAACATGCCAGCACCACATTCAGATTAACAAAGGCAAAATCCTCTTTCTCGGTTTCACCATTCTGCAAGCATATGCACAGCTTTAAACCTTTAGCAGTGCCCATGTTCATCTGTTTGTGAATCCAAAGGTTCAGTTGTGTCCCCTTCCTCATGGGAGTGTCCCAGGGAAAAGATTAATACAGCATGATAACTCTCAGTCACTTATCAATAGCTTCCTCTCTATATTTTTCTCTCCCTTTGCCCCTGCCTGGTTTAGTTTAGATTGCTCAGAAGAGTTCATCTAGTTCTTCTAAAACTGGGCCAATCATCAAAACACAGTTAAGTAGGAAAAATATCGGTTTCTTGGCATTGCCTTTATCGATAGGTAGGCGAGTACTGTTGTCAATATGCCAGGCTTTCAAAAGCCCGGGTGGCATCTGTGGCTGTTAGCTGAGGTTTGAACTGACTTTTGGTCCGTGAGCCATAGGGAGAAAAAGCTGACAGTAGCTCAGGGAAGGAAGTTCAGTGTGAGAATCCCCAGGACATCAGACGTCCAAAAACTTGGGCTCTGCCAACAGCATGGTGAAGCTCGTGCTTTGGGACCCTTTTACATACGTGTTATGCATGTTCTACTTCATTTTGCTGGTGAGGTCTCCAGAAGCTTCTGCCTTCCCTCCTCCATGGATGCTTTTGTAGACTTGATGCCTTCTGTTTGCTGCTGGAAAGGCACCATTGTGCTGCTCTGAGGAAACAAGAGTTGGCATTCCGTGGAATCATTCTTCCCCCTAGGAGACCTCCATGTGCCCTCCTGTGAGGCTGCTGCCAAGAAGCCGTGCCCCGTCCTGCTTTTTTCAAACGTGCCTTTTGGACTCCCTCAGTTGCAGACATCTGAGCTGGCTATCTGCCCAAAGGGTGCTGGAGGAGGTGGAGAGGTTGTTAAGGAGGAACTATTTCAATTGGCAGGATGCAGACTGGAGACTGTGTCTGCAGAGGCAAGGTGTTACCACACCTCAAAGAGGCTCCACTTGATGCTCTACGGGCAAGTGTTTTAGCAGAGCAGTTCTTAGATCCTGTGACTTCGGGGAGCTTGGGACAGAGGACAATGACATCAAAGTCCTTATTGACCTGGCTCTTCCATCGTGTCCTGGAACGCTAACATCTCAGTTTCACTGTTTGAGTTGTGTAGGTGCTTTGTCTTAGTGAGCTGCTGGTCTTTGTGCCAAAATAAACTCACTCAAAGTACATACTGAGCTGCCCTGACTTGGGTCCTTCTGATCTCTGCAGCTCCTGATCACCAGCACGTTCCAAACGGTGTGTGGGTCATTGTGGGTCTCCTCAACTTCATTGCCTATACGTTAGGTAAGACTTTATCTCGTTGTTTCATGGGGGGTTGTGTCTGTGATCTTTTCACGCTGCGGCTGCGTGTTGTCTTATCTCTGAGCCTGTTGAGAAATCCTGGGCTTCTGCCATGCACTGACCCAACTGCGGCGCGGGCTGCAAGAGCAGTTTCTGGGAGCTGCTTGGCAAAGTGGACAGGAGGAAGTTGTCCTGGAGCAGCTGGTGTGAAAGGAGGATGCTGGAACTGACTTTGAGACGAATTGTGAAATTCTGTCTTTGGTCTCATTTAAATAAATGTAATCTTGTCAGACTTTATTGCATTTTTCAGTCTTGAGTAGAGCGAGGAGGGGTGAGAAGCACACTCCCCATTAGAGGATGGAGGTGGTGGAAGCTGCTCTTCACTGACTGCACGCTTTGTCAGCCAGAAGCCGGCCCGTTGCTTTGCATGAGGGTGTCCAGCAAAACTCCCCATTTCTCCTTCTCTTCCCAGATGGCGTTGATGGGAAGCAGGCTCGCCGGACCAACTCCAGCACGCCCCTGGGAGAGCTCTTTGATCATGGCCTGGACAGCTGGGCATGCGTCTACTTTGTGGTGACGGTCTACTCCACCTTTGGACGGGGCTCCACGGGCGTCAGTGTCTTCGTTCTCTACCTCCTCTTGTGGGTGGTCTTGTTTTCATTCATCCTCTCCCACTGGGAGAAGTATAACACGGGGATCCTCTTCCTGCCCTGGGGATATGACATCAGCCAGGTGGTAAGTGCAAGCCGCAGCCGCTGCTCGGCTTCAGCAGAAGCTGGATAAAGCGCTGGCGTGTGATAGTCCCCGCTGAGGTGTGCGAGGGATGCGAGCAGCGCTGGTTCGTGTCCAGAGCCTGGTGAATTGGTCACTGCATTACGCTCTGGAGGTCCGTGTCTTCAGCCTGTCTCCGGGCATTGTGGAGGAGAAGAGCTCTCCAAGGGTAGACTTAGATTAGGTATGAGGAGGAAATTCCTTGGTGTGAGGGGAGTGAGCCCCTGGCCCAGGTTGCCCAGAGAAGCTGTGGCTGCCCCATCCCTGGAGGGGTTCAAGGCCAGGTTGGCCGGGGCTTGGAGCAACCGGGGCTGGTGGGAGGTGTCCCTGCCCAGGGCAGGGGGTTGGAACTGGCTGATCTTCAAGATCCCTTCCAACTCTAACCATTCTGTGATTCTATAAGACTGTATGACTTTGAGCTTTAATTGCTTTAATGAGCGGGGGTCATGGCACCAGAGTTCACCTGCTCAAAACCGTTAAATCCAAGGAGGTTTGTGTGGTTTCGTTTTTATTTTGTTCTGAGTAGCTTTTGTAGATGGACAGTCCACAAAAACCAAAGTTTGAAGAACGGGTATTGCCATGTGTTTCCTCTGCCTGGTTTCTGCTGTCCCAAGATGCGTGTTTTGGCCACCTAAATTGTTGCCTAGTTAATTTTCTGCGTTGTACCAGCATAGGTAAATTCAAGTCTAGAGGTTTGGGATGCTTTTTGGCACTAATGGGATGCGTGCCAAAATGTAGCAGAGTAACTAATTGGCATGTTAATTGCTGTGCTTGGAGCGAAGGTTCCTGGGGAGGTGCCCTCTGTACCATTGTAACAGGGCAGTTGATGTTGAGACTGATGGTGTGGGACCCTTAGGTATGTTGGCAAGTCCAGCTCTCATTAGGACTTCTCTGCAGGAAGCTCTTTCTGAAGAGCCCGTCAGAACTGGGAGCAAGCTCTGGATGATAGAATTCACCTTTCCTGCTTGTGGCTGCACTTCCTAACCAGGGTGCGATCTCACCGCCCCGCGCAGCACGCAGTTCTTCTCTTCTCCCAAGGAAGAGGTGATACGACAGGAGGAAATGGCCTCAAGTTGCACCAGGGGAGGTTTAGGATGGATATTAGGAAGAATTTTTACACTGAAAGGGTTGTGAAGCATTGGAAGAGGCTGCCCAGGGCAGTGGTGGAGTCGCCATCCCTGGAGGGATTGAAAAGCCGGGCAGACGTGGTGCTGAGGGACATGGGGTAGTGGTGGCCTTGTCAGTGTTGGGTTGATGGTTGGACTTGATGATCTGAAAGGTCCCTTCCAACCTGGGCAATTCCATCGTTCTTATCAGGCACTGGGTGGGAAATGCAACAAGTTGGAAGGAGAGTTCAGTTAATGCAGCTGCATTAATTGCAATAATCGTCTCTGCTCGTAAAAGGAGACCGTGGCCGGTCCCCTCTGACCCTTCTCCAGAAGCATTGCTTCACCTTAATGCTTTGGGATCTCTGCCTCTTGCAGAAGGGCAGGGGGTAGAGGGCTGAGCTGTCCTGCAGCATGTTTCACCCAGCTTTGGGGTTACTGCTGAAACTGCAATATCCCTTGTTAGCTTTCTCCCTGTAATCGCCTCGCCAGATGGGTAAGACAGAGTCCCTGAATGAACCCTCCAGGGTCACGGCAACTCGTAGTGTAAAAACTCTTTTTGGTGCTTTGAGCATCTTGTGAGTTCAAGCTGCACGAGGACATCTCTGCTCCCGCTGCCAGGAGCAGCTCTGGGTCCTATCCTTCTCAGCTACTGCACTTGTTAGACCTGATCTTGTAACATGGGATGTTTGTGGGTTATTTTGGATTATTTTCCCCCTTCCTGCCAGTGGGGAGGAGGGAACACGATGTGGCTTGGAGCGTACTTGTCCAGCTGCCGGGTGGGTGCTGCCAGATGTGCCCAAGGGGTGGCTCACACCTGCTTGTCCTCTGCTTTCTTCCAGACCATTTCAATTGTCTACATAGTGACGGCCATTGTGGGAGTTGAGGCCTGGTATGCACCTTTCCTGTTTAATTTCTTATATAGAGACCTATTCACTGCAATGATTATTGGTAAGAAACTCCATGTTGAAGCCTGTCTTTTAAACTCCACCTTTTTAATGAAACCCAATGTCTTAATTACATGATAACGCTGTTGTGTTTGCTGTACTGAGAGCTCCTGTTGGCTGGGGTTGAAGTGCGTAGCTGAGGCTGTCCCCGCAGCCTGCCCTCCCCCAGCGTTTCGAAGCGCTGCTGTCTTCTGCAGTTCCTGTGGAGAGGTTAACTCCACTCTGCCTGGGTCTGTGCGGGCCAGAAGAGCAAGGAAGCGGAGAGCTATGCTCACGCTCTGCATATATTTTGTGCCGATCCTGAAAAATACATAAAAAAATTCAATAAAGTTAAATAAAAGCCCAGCCTTTCTCCCCAGCGGTCCATCGGAAGGAGCCACTGCAAAGGGGGGAGTAATGCAGGCGAAGCTTAGCGGGGGAGAGCCGTCTTTGCCGACGAAATTGGGTTTACTCAAAAGTCCTTTCTTCATTTCATTTTTCTTAGTCTATATCCCTTTCTTTAGGGGTTAATTGCAACTGCTTAATTTCAAGTCGATACGTCTTGAACTGTGTTAAATCTAATGCTTGCGTTTTTCTTCATCAGGTGGATATTCTGAGCTTTCCTTTGGCAGCCGTCTAACTTAACATATGAATAATAAATGCACTTTTCCTTTGTGAAAACTAGAGCAGGATGCCTGCCTTGGCTGGATTTGTGCACTGGGATCAGAGTTGGGTTATTAAAAGCGGGAATGTTTACAGCTCTGTTAAAACACCTACTGCTAGATAAACACGGAAGGAGCTGTGATAGACTCTCGGGGCTTTGACTGTAGCGGATGATGTTCCCTATTGAGGTCTAGAATGTCAAAGTCATTTAGACTCTTTGTATTATTTGTCAAGTTAAATGAAAAGAACTTTTTTGCGCAGCGGCAGCTGGAAATGCTTGCTCGCAGTGGGAGAAAGAGCAAATTGGCTTTATGAGGAAGACTGAAAATTGTTGTGCACAGCCATGTCACGTGTGGAGTTTGAAGTCATCTCTTGTCTCATTAAAGACAGTATTATAATTAAACTTTATAACTGTTTAAAGCGTAATACTGGGCTCATTAATGCAACTTTTTCAAATGGAAATGTCTTTAATTTATAGCAGACCTCAACTTGTAATTACAGCTCTTGGACCAGAATTACGAGCACCTACTGTTAAACGTGCCGAGCTATTCCTGGTGCACCCCTGAGCTATTTTTGTGGCGAGCAACTTAAACCGGGGCAGAACCACCTGCCCGCTCGTGGGGTGCACGTGATGGTCTCCCTCTGTCATGGGGCAATAACGTGGCTCTTTTCTCTTCCAGCTTGCGCTCTCACGGTGACGCTGCCCATGAGCCTCTACAACTTCTACAAGTAAGTTTCTCCGTCCTCAAGCCCCCCTCCCTGCACCAGCACCTTCGCAGCAGCCCCCAGAGCCTCTTAGAATTTGGTTTCCTTAGTGTTTTCAGACTTTCAGGCTTTCTTCAGTGTGACAAAATGGTTCTGATGCACCAGAAGGTCCCAGTTTGCAGGGTGCACTGGGAGGAGTGGGCTGGCAGCCGACTTGGCAGGGTCTTGCAGGAGGGTCCCCAGCTTTTGTGGGCTTGTCCTGCTGGTCACAACCCAGGGAATCAGACAACCCAGAGGTTTTTTGGTTAACGATGAAGGTGTGTATCTTCCTCCTCTGACCGTCATTGTGACTGATATCAGCAGTTTTGGGTAGCGGAATGGCCCATCAGATTTGACTGATGTCGGCAGTTCTGTGTAGCAGGATGGCCCATCAGACTTTGCAGCCTTCTCCTGAAGACCGTGGTTTTTTTAGCCGTGGTTCCGGGTATTTTCATGTCTTTGCTTCCCTTTCAGGGCCTATAAAAATAACACCTTGAAGCACCACTCTGTGTATGAAATCATGCTGCCGCTGGTGTCCCCAGTGTTGCTCTTCCTGCTCTGCACCACGTGGATCTTCGTGTCCCCGATGGACATCCTGGAGGTCCATCCCAGGCTCTTCTATTTCATGGTTGGAACAGCCTTTGCTAACATTTCTGTAAGTGGCTTTTGCTTTATGCTCCAGTTTATCCCGGGGGAATCTGAAGCCTGCCAGAATGCTTGGGAAGCTGGAAGAAAAAGACCAGCTCAAATGTGAGGAGAGAAGGGATATTTCAAGATTAATTTAACAGCTTTCCTGTTTTGCTGTGACTGAAAGATCAAACAGGGAAGTAGATGGGGTTTGGGGTCTGTGAATTTTGTGCTGCGGCTCTCGCTCTTGAGAAACTAGAGAATTAGGTAAATTGAGTGTGTTTACACACGCGTGTGTCCTCTGTGTTGTGAATAGCAAACTGCTCGTGTGGAAGGAGTTCCTTTCCTTTTTTGGGATAAAATTAAAAAGGGGGGGACTAAAGCTTTTGTCAAAATCTGATTTAGCCGCATTTTGCGTTTTTGCTTGCTTGAGACCTTAACAAAGGCACTTGTGCTCGTTGCCTGGGACGTGTGGCTGTGCAGCTCTGTGTGTCCATGCCCTGGGGCCGGCACCTCGCGCTGCTGCTTGGCAGGATTTTCTGCTGATGGTGCGCATAACGCTGGTGCGGCTCGGTCAGCTCAAGGGAGCTCCTTTGACTTCTAAAGATGCCCTTGGTGCCTTTTCCCTGTTGCCTTCCTGCCTTGTTAGGCTTTGCTTCGTGTGTCCCACAGGAATTCTAATGGAAAGAAAGATCCCGAGTGAGAAGCTCGCTGAAATTGCATGATGGTAGTTGTGAGTGCAGACGATTGGCACGTGTGTGACCATCCTCTCTGCACTGTGGCCAGCTCTGGCCTTGCAGGGTCGGTACTGGGCGCGAGCTCTGACGGTTTTCTCTTCCTCCAGTGCCAACTGATCGTCTGTCAGATGAGCAGCACACGCTGCCAGCCTCTGAACTGGATGCTGCTCCCCATAGCAGCGGTGCTCTTCGTGGTGATGTCCGGGTTGGTGCCCAGCAGCGAAACGCTTCTCCTCTACCTGTTAACTGCTTTCCTCACCCTGGCGCACATCCACTACGGGGTGGTCGTGGTAGGTGAACTTCGGGCTTGGCTGCCGTGCTCTGACCGCGGGCTTTGGGTGCTGCAGCTCTTTGGAGCTTAAAAACAGAAACGTCAGTGAGAATAACCACGAGTGCCAAGCTCTCCTCCTGCTCTCTGTGACCGTGCACACCTTGAGCTGACTTCCTGGCGAGAGGCTTGTGCGGGCTCTTGCGTGGGTTTGAAACGAACTTCACACAACGCGACGGGGGGCTGTGGGACCCGAGATTAGTTTGAAACAAATACTTGCGTCTCTGCTGCCATGTTTAACCCCTCCTGGCTGTGGTTGCAGCTTGGATGTAAGGCAGCATGGGTGACCCGCACCCTCGGGCGGTGGGAAGGGCAGCTCCGGTAGATACCCAGAGCAGCAGAAACTGTCTGCACAACGGGCAGGATGTCCTTAATTTGGGAGTCTTAGTATAAAAAGTTAAACTGCTGGTGACGTTACTTTGGTTGGTGGGTTCGATCTGTGACCTCGCTGATGTGTCCTCTGCTGGAGTCACTGGGAGAGCCAGGATGGAGGGGGGACGTCCCTGCTAGGGAACGTGGGGACACTGCAGCTGCAATGCCTTCTCCCCTGCTGCAAGGGCTGTGTAGAGATCCAGGGACTGATTTGCTGCCCTTGCTCTGTGCCGGCTCTGCCAGACTCCCTGAGTTTTGATTAAGAGAAAAAACAAACTCAGAGGAGACCCGAGTCCCCTCAGAAATGCCCCAGGAAGCTGTTGAGGATCTAAGGCAAGGGACCCGATGTCCCCTGCGTGGCCACTGCCACGTGCGTACACCCTCCTTGGGAAGCCCTGTCCCCTGGGAACGCCAGCTCTAATGTGGAGCCTCCAGAGTTGAGCTTGGACTGTAATTACAGCAAAGAAGTAATAGCCAGGTTGTCTTGTCTTTCCAATTAGTGTAATGAGGCTTCTGTGCAAGAAGGATTTGAATAGCTAAGAAGCTTAAATAAATTTGGTCTTGGAATCATAGCTGGAGCTGGGGACGGACCGGGCGGTGTAATCCTCCTGCCCAGGCTTGCCCATCGCCTGCAGTGAGCTGCTCAGTGCTCTGCTCCCCTCCTTCCCCTCCGTCCAGCTTTCCAAGGGCCCATGTGTGCAGTCTCCTCTTCCACGGGAAAAGAAACTTGGAGCTGAAGAGCCTTTTAAGGCTGTGTGACTGGGATGTAATCCCAAACTGCTCTGAATTTGGGAGTAATTATTCGGAATAAACCCTCTGCCCTGACTCTGTGCCCGGCTCAGCCCCGGGCTCTGCTCAGCGCTGCTCGCTCTTGATTCTGCAGTCACCAGATGCCAATGCCACGCCATCCATTTTATCCTCCTGTCTGCGGTTCTCTGAACCGTGCCTGAAAGCTCCTTTCCTGGTGTGGCTCTCAGTCCTCCATGGTTTTCTCATGTCCTCAGAAGAGGTGGTGAAAGCTCCTTCCAAAGGCTGGTGTAAAAGGGGCCCGGCTATCCAAGACCGGGTGTTGGGTTCCCCTGGCTCTGTAACCCTCCTGCGTGTGTCTTTGTGGTCGAAGCAAAGTACCCGACCCCCAGTTTGAATTGCAAATGGATTCAGGGAGTGATTTTTTTCATATAGATATCAGAGATGATCAAAATTTAAGCAAATTATTAACAATTCTACTGGGAGAGGCAGAGAGGGAGCAGTACCGCAGGGTAAAATCCTGCATGCCTGGGCTCAGGGCAGGCGTTTCTGCCTCCTGAGGAGGGCAGGAACGGAGGTGATCCTGTCCCTGGCCAGGCCAGGCTGCTCCTTGGGAAGGTGTGGGAAGGGAGCAAGGCTGCACCTTGCAGGCCCATGTGCCTGGCTGTCCCCAGCATCTGTCCCCAGCAGGGACAGGACAGGGCAGCCTGGCTGGCCCCATAGCCAAGGGGCTACCCCACAAGGCAGGGGCTGTGGTCCAGATCTGCTGTGGCCATGGGGAGCATGTGGGGTGGGGGAAAGTGGGTGCAGGAAGGTGGCAGGGTGGGCAGTGGGGGGGAAAGTGGGTGCAGGAAGGTGGCAGGGTGGGCAGTGGGGGGGAAAGTGGGTGCAGGAAGGTGGCAGGGTGGGCAGTGGGGGGGAAAGTGGGTGCAGGAAGGTGGCAGGGTGGGCAGTGGGGGGGAAAGTGGGTGCAGGAAGGTGGCAGGGCTTTGTCGGCCATACAGGGAACTGGTTTGGTGCTCTGCCCGCTTTCCTCCTCGCTAACCAGGTCCCGTTGTCTGCCTTGTCCCCAGGTGAGCCAGCTGAGCAGGCACTTCAATATACGGCCCTTCTCGCTGAAGAAGCCCACGCCAGATTGACTAGGAGTGGAGGAAGAGAAAATCAGCTTGCGGTCTGCAGAAGTACTGTAAATAACTGCTGCAAATACCTGTAAATACTTCGACCATCACCACAGATCTAAACCTATCCTCTGGACAGACATCAGGGCAAAGTACGCACGGTATCCAGTGCAGCCAGGGCATGACTGGTACGGGGCAGCCTCCGCTGCTCTTCTTCGAACGCAAGCTTTCGGTTTTGGGTGAAACTGGACAAGGAGGGTAGCCTTTCAGGTCACTGTTACTGTATATTAGACCAGCTGAATGTTCCCAGTGAAACCTCAGACTCCAGCTCTTGCTGAGGTAAAGCCGGTTGGGGATGCAAATGGCTTTACCTGAGCAAAGCATCTTGACCCGTCACCAAAATCAACATAACGGCTGATTTCTGCAAGGTCAGGGGAACATCCTGGTGGTCGCGGGGGGTTCCTGTCTGTCCCTAATCCTGCTAGACAGCCCTCATCCTGGGCTGGTACGTAGGGAGCAGATGGTGACAGTTCTCCCACATTGTGTCCTGCCTTCCTGCAGTCACTTATTTAGGTAAATACTTGGCACCTTTCTTTTTTTAAGAGGGGAAAAAAAGAACAACACACAAAACTTCTAGTAATATTCTATATGGGAGGGGGCTTTGAAAATCAGGACTCGACTTCCCGTAAAAGTGGGAAGGCGGCTTCTGCCTCCCCTGCTCGAGCTGGGAGTGCCTGGGACCACATCTCGGCCGCGTTCCTGGCTGTCCATGAGCGTTCCCTGCCTGAGAGCGGGCTCTGGGCTCCGATGGGCGGCAGAGAGCGGCTGTCCCCGGCCTGGCTCGCTGCCCCCTCTCCCCACCAGTACGAACTCGCTGTTTGGGGCTGGGTCGCTGCGTGCTGCCTGCGCCTCTCCTCGTGTGGCAGCGCGGCCGGGCCGGGGCTGCTCATCGCCCTCCCCACCAGACCATCGGCAAATCCACCGCGTAGAGAAGCACCTCAGTAAGTGTTGTGCCGGGCGCGTGCGCGCTTTCAGAGAGCTCACGGGCGTTTGTGTGGCGGGGTCCTTCCCAAATACCACTTCATTTTCAAAACCGTTGTCCCCAGCGGCTGCATCTCTCATCCAGGGATATATTTGTTTACTGTCCATTTGTAAAAGACATGATTGCATTGATTATTTTGGTTTGTTTTTGTTTTTTTTTTTTTTTTTTTTTTTAAAACTTGTCTTCGTAATTGAGTTAGAGTGGGGTGGTGAAGACTGAATGCTGATTTTCTTTTCTGTTCGCTTTATTTAATGAAGACCTGTGCTTGAATGAAGAGTGTAGCTTAAACCCAGGCTCTGGAAAGGCTGCATCCGGAAGCGAACAAGCGCAGCAGATTGTGCATATGTAATTACCATGGGAACAAAGTCGCTTACACACTGATTATTGTGCAACGTGGTTTGTAGACGCTCGGTCACCGCGTTTTCCTTCGGCAGGTGAAGACTCCGCCTGCTTTAGGAAACATTCGATGTATAACTACTATTTAATGCTTTTTTTTTTTTTTTGGTTTTCTTTTGTAAATTTGAATCATTGTCACGCGGACTTGAAATCCTGAGGCAAGCTGACGCGTGCGGGGGTGACGGCAGGGCTGTATGGTCACGGTACGCCCTGCGAGGAGCGAGCTGGGGCCATCCTCTGGGCTGGGCATCTGCGTGCTCCTGTGTCCGTACGGCTGCCACATCTCCGGAAGGGCGGCTGAGCCGGGAGAAGGGGGCAAATAATTTTCAGAGTTTATTTAATAAAGTAGCTTACTCCTATATCATTTTACTGATGATGTACAGAAAACAAACCCCAAACAACAAAACCAAACCCGAGGCGTACGAATGAATTGGGCTGCGCTTGAATTTTCGACTCTGGCTATTTAATGAAATGTAATAATTATGAAGGGAGAGTAAACTGAAGTCACGCTTGCACAAGAATTACAGGGAATCTTAAAACGGGACGCAACACTTATCCAGGGGACGTCTTCGGGTAGCAAAATTGTGCTGTCAGCAGTGACGAAGGGCGGAGGTTGGATGATTGTTTACGTTCTAGTTCCGTGTTTGCGGGACCAGGGAATGGCTGAGCTCCGGGGTCCCCAGCCTGGCGCTTGTCCCCTCTCCTCCCAGCAGCGTTGCTGGGCCAGTGCTAACGCTGTGAGAAGCTGTCTGATCCTAAACCTTAGGATGTCACCTTGTCTCCGTGATACGCCGTTTGTCTGTCGTCTCACCTAGCCGTGAGCTGGTGCTTTTGCAGCGCGTAAAAGACCCTGGAAGACCCCTGTGTGGAGCTACAAGCGGGTGGGAGCCAGGTTTCCTCTCGGATCCTGCAAGCACTTGTGCTGTAGGAGAAAGATCTCTCTTAAAAAAAAAAAACAAAAAACAACCAAACAAAAACCAAGCCTGGAACTGCTTCCTATCTGCACAGGCTTTATCTTTGGAGAGTCCTGGATTTTTTTGGTGCCTTAATTTATTGCACCTTGAAGCTAGAAAAATATCTCCTTAACTGGGCGCTGGGAAACAGGCTCGTGGCGGAGGGAGGAGGGAGCGGGGCTGGGCTCGGTGCACACGCAGGACACTTGAACTGAAAGACCAAACCGTGGGGCATGCAGAGAAACAAGCTATTTATTGACAACAATGGTTTTAAGTCTGAAGAATAAACGTATTCCTCCCTCGCTAGCAGCATCTGAGGGTGATTGTGTTATGGCGGTGGTTGCTTGTCTTGCTCCTAGGCTCCGTCCCTGCGGTGGGACGTGCTCCCTGGGATGGGACGGGGACGTGCGCTCGCTCCTCAGTTCCTCCTGCCTGGTTTGTGAGACCCGATCTGTGGTGTCTCCTCTTCCAGGGATAGTGTTAATCATATTTCCTTAATTACCGATGGACCTGCTGAGTTGATAACGGGACTGTCTCACACTCTCCTAAATCTGTTTTGCACATTTTCTCTCAATACAGAGTATTATCAGGTAAAGAACCTGGTCAGGGAGGGATGGAGAAAGTCCTTCAAGATCCGCTGGGATGTCGGTCTCCAGCCCTGGGGCTCCAGGCAGGTCCTCGTGTGGTGGCAAGAGGTGGCCAGCGCTGCCAGCTCCTCCTGGTCCTCACCACGCAGCGGCTGGGCGGCCTTGGCTCTAAAGCAGGTTTTTGTGGGACACAGCAACGTGTCACCGTGGGACTTGTGTCGCCGAGGCAGCTTCGCTTGCAGCCTTTTTCATCTCAGTGTTGTGGTTCGTACCGCGGCTCCCACCTCTGCGCCCATGCAGGGACCTAGCGGAGGGTGACGTGCAGGTTTTGGGACCTCCTGGGGCTTGGGTAAACCACCACCTCTTGCACTAAAAGCAACGTTTCACAAGTACAGACGCTACGGCTGGCCTCTGGGCGTACAAACGTTACGAAAACCAACCTTTTACGTGCTGTGGTTTTAGCTTCTTCCTTCCCCCGGCGTGGCTGCGCCGCAAGTAACTCCCCTCTCCTGTGGTCGGTCACTGCGAGGGCTTGGCACGGCCTGTCCTCTGGAAACATCGGCCGCCTGATCCGGGCGGCTTTGCCAGAGCCAGGGGGAGCAGAACGGTGTGAGCGTGAGCTGCTGAGGCTCTGGAAACATGTATTTAAGCTCCTTAAATAGAGCCGGCCTGATGTTACCTCCCGGGTGCGCTGAGTACCTGCAGCTCGTAGCCCGAGAGCTGGTTTCATCTTGGCCAGGTCAGTTCTAGCACGGCCCCGAAACTCTTCTCTTCTGAGAGCATCTGGGCCTGCTTCTGAGGGACCTGCCCAGTCTCTAGAGAAGTGGTGCTTTTTGGAAACTTGCTCAGATCTCAGATCTCTTTTTTTTTTTTTTTTTTTTTTTTTTTTTTTTTCCCCCCCACACGTGGATCCAAGGGAACAGTTGATTTTTGAGCAAACAGGCTGTAGCTGAGCTCTCCTCGCCTTAATTTATGGCAAAACGGTGTGCAGGGTTTCTGTATCCTCTGAAACCTGCAGGAACTTCCCCGAAGCAGAGTCTTGTTCCCAGTTTTGGGGTGTTTTTGTTTTTTTTGTTTTTTTTTCTTTCTGTGGTCGGCAGCCCTGGACTCCTCCTGCTGTTCCCCACCTATTCTGTGGCTGAGGTGACGTGGAGGCTGCTCGTGGTGGGACATGGTGACGATGGGTGATATGCTGACCTCTTTCCTTCTGGAAAAGGTCGAGAAGACCCTTTGGCCCATCCAGGTGTGGTCAGACCTGGCTTGAGAGGTCTCTAGGCTGGGCTCCGAGGAGGTGGTCAGGGTGAAACTGCCCCAGGAGAAGAGGTTCTTGGAGACATTGGCTGCTCACCCTCCAAGGTGCCCCTCATCTCGGCCAGCGGCATCTGTGGTGTCTGTCTGGTAGGAACTGGTGCTGTGCTTTGGGTTGGAGACCTCATTAATCAGAACATCCCCCCTTCTCCCAGCAGTGTTTCAGACTGACCTTCTTCTGTCCCTCGCGCTTTCAGCTGAAGTGGGTGCTGGGTTGGGTAGAGGTCCCCGTTGTGCTGGCTCCAGCCCCTCTGGAAGAGGAGGGTGGTGGGTCCCAGCCTGGTTTTGGCTTTGCTCTTCTGGGCGAGTGCTGAACCGCTCTCCTCCCCTGCTGTAACCCTGCACCGAAAGGCAAAGCAAGGCCGCGGCGCCCAACCCAGCCCGCAGAGGTGGGGTGATCTCCATCAGGTCCGTTTCAAACCCAACCCTTACACCTGAGTGGTTTTGGGACCAGTCCCTGCTCTCCAGGCTCCTACCCCTGGGCTCCTGCCGTTAATGTAGGACAGGGAGCTCCTCTGCAACCCTTCAGAGCACCTCCAAAGGCCTGTGTCCCTGTGGATGTTCAGTTTTCCTGGGCAGGGTGGGGAAGGAGTTGGTGATGCTGCCTCATCATCCTTCTAGGAGAAATTTGGAGGCACTAATTGGACTCCTCAGCCTGGTCTTCTGCCACCGACCCCCTGCGCAGCGGGGCTGGAGAGCCGAAGGTGCCGGCTGCTGTCCTGCGGCCGTGGGGCTGTGGAATGGTGCAGGGAAGGATGCGTTTGGTGCTGGTGGGGTGGTTTGGTTCTGTCCCTTCCCCATGGAGTCTGTCTGAGGAGCCGCTGTCAGCAGGAGCCTGGTTCCCCTGGGGCTGGGGGTCCTCTGCCGGGCTCGGTCCCTCTGCGTGGGGTTGCCCCTAAGCCCACCCCGATGGAGCAGCCGGGCTGGGGGCAGTGGCCCCGGTGGTGCCTGGACCCCCCATCCCTTCCCTGGAGTCCTGTTGGGGGGAGTTTAGGTACTGCAGTGGGTTTGAATTCCAGTCTCTTAAATGCTATTACTGAAATATTTATTGTGTTTAAACCAACCGAAAAGAAAAAAAAAACTATTAAAGTTTAGTAAAGAATAAAATTTTCCAAGCCTTCTAATGGTCTTTGTCTTTTTTTTTTTTTTTCTTTTCCTTTTTTCTCTCTGCTAAGCCGGCAGCCCCCCGCCAGGGGCGGGTGTGGGCAGCAGTGCCAGTGCTGGAGCTCCAGCCCCATCTCCAGCAGCTGTGCCGGCCCTGGCAGAGGTGGAAAAGCTGCTGCCAGCTCTCCCTGGAGTGATGGGTTTTCCTCACCTGCTGTGCCAGGCTGCGGCGTTGGTGCTTGTGGAGGTGCCGTAGGGAAGGGAGCAGCTGGATGCAGCACGGGGCAGGACCTGGTGAGAAGGTGGCACTGCCCTGGGCTGTGTCTGACCCATCGAATCACAGACTGGTTTGGGTGGGAAGGGACCTTAAAGGCCACCCAGTGCCACCCCCTGCCCTGGGCAGGGACACCTCCCACCAGCCCAGGTTGCTCCAAGCCCCGGCCAACCTGGCCTTGAACCCCTCCAGGGATGGGGCAGCCACAGCTTCTCTGGGCAACCTGGGCCAGGGGCTCACCCCCCTCACACCAAAGAATTTCTTCCCAATATCTCATCTCAATCTCCCCTCTTCCAGTGTAAAACCCTTCCCCCTCGTCCCACGGCTCCCCTCCCTGCTCCAGAGTCCCTCCCCAGCTTTCCTGGAGCCCCTTGAGGGACTGGCAGGGGCTGGAAGGTCTCCGCGGAGCCTTCTCTTCTCCAGGCTGAACCCCCCCAGCTCTCTCAGCCTGTCCTCCCAGCAGAGGGGCTCCAGCCCTCCCAGCATCTCCGGGGCCTCCTCTGGCCCCGCTCCAACAGCTCCGTGTCTCTCCTGTGCCGAGGCCCCAGCGCTGGAGGCAGCACTGCAGGGGGGTCTCCCCCGAGCGCAGCAGAGGGGCAGAATCCCCCCCTCGCCCTGCTGCCCACGCTGCTGGGGATGCAGCCCAGGCTGCGGGGGGGTTCTGGGCTGCCAGCGCACGGTGCCGGCTCATGCCCGGTTTCTCCCCCCCGGCACCCCCAAGCCCTTCTCTCAGGGCTGCTCTCCATCCCTCCATCCCCAGCCTGGGCTGGCACCGGGGGTTGCCCTGACCCGGGGGCAGGACCCTGCACTTGGTCTGGTTGGACCCCATGAGGTTCACAGGGACCCACTTCTCCAGCCTGTCCGGGTCCCTCTGGATGGCATCCCGTCCCTCGGGCATGTCACCACCCCCCTCACCGTGGTGTTGTCTTGAAATCTGCTGAGGGTGCCCTTGATTCCACTGTCTGGGTCATCGATGCAGACACTGAACAGTGCTGGTCCCAATCTCCAAAGCACCTTACAGTCGGTGCTGTATTTACAGAGGCGGCTGGGGCAGACCCGGGGCTGTGCGGGGCTGTGGCCATGGGGCCACCGGTTGCTCCTGAGGACAATCTGCCCCAAAATGCAGGGCTTGAAATATAGAGTGGGTGGAGATGCTGTGTTTCACTGTATGATCCTTTTCTGCTTTCCTGAAGCTGAGATTGTGGCCTGCTTCAATCACAGCTTGTCCCATGTGGTGTTCACCCAGGCTGTGGTCAGGAACGTGTCCTGGGAGAGGGATGGAGCTGGGTGACACTGGAAACCAGTGTTTTCCTGACTACCCGGACAAGTCAAGTAAATGTCCCCCTGGACTGGGCACTGGGGAGGCCCCACCTCGAGGGCTGTGTCCAGGTTTGGGCCCCTCACGCCAAGAAAGACCTTGAGGGGCCGGAGCGTGTCCAGAGAAGGGCAACGGAGCTGGTGAGGGGTCTAGAGCACAAGTCTGGTGAGGAGCGGCTGAGGGAGCTGGGGGGGTTCAGCCTGGAGAAGAGGAGGCTGAGGGGAGACCTTCTGGCTCTCTACAGCTCCCTGAAAGGAGGGGGTAGCCAGGGGGGGTCGGGCTCTTCTCCCAAGGAACAGGCCATGGCACAAGAGGAAGCGGCCTCAAGTTGCGCCAGGGGAGGTTTAGGATGGATATTGGGAACAATTTCCTCCTGGAAAGGGTTGTGAAGCATTGGAAGAGGCTGCCCAGGGCAGTGGTGGAGTCGCCATCCCTGGAGGGATTGAAAAGCCGGGCAGACGCGGTGCTGAGGGACGTGGGGTAGTGGTGGCCTTGGCAGTGCTGGGTTAACGGTTGGACTCGATGATCTGAAAGGCCCCTTCCAGCCTGGGCAATTCTATGATTCTAAGTCAGGACTCGGCTCTGCCCCAACAAAGCTGCCCCCGTCACGGTGATCTCAGCGCCGTCGGCTTTGGTGCTAATCAGGGTGATCCCCGCCTTATCCCTGCGCACAGGGCAATAAGCTGCTCTCGGTGGCTGTGGGCTCCAGGCAGGAGACTCTGGACACCCGATTTAGCCCGGAAGGCTGAGATCAGGAATTAGGAAGAACGTCCTCACAAGTCCCAGACTGAGTTTCTGCAGGGGGTGCGTAGAGTCCTGGCCCTCCTGGGTCACCTAGCTTCGGATCAGGGCTGTGCTGGGACATGGAGGTGGCCAGGGACACAGTCCTGGCTGTGGTGGGTGGCCTGTGGCACTCAGCAGACTGGCTGAGAGGTGCAGGATTTACATCCCATGCCATGCCCTTTGCTCAGCAGAATCCCAGACTGGCGGGGGTTGGCAGGGCCCTCTGGAGATCATCCCGTCCAACCCCCGGCCAGAGCAGGGTCACCCAGAGCAGGTGGCACAGGAACGCGTCCAGGCGGGGTTGGAATGTCTCCAGAGACGGAGACTCCCCCACCTCTCTGGGCAGCCCAGTCTGTGATTCCATGATTCTATGGTTCCAAATAAAGGTTCGTGATGGATGGTGCTGCTGGGGCAGGAACGATGCTCTCCCGACTGTGAAATTAGAATCATAGAACTATGGAATGGTTTGGGTGGGAAGGGACCTTCAAAGCTCACCCAGTGGCACCCCCTGCCCTGGGCAGGGACACCTCCCACCAGCCCAGGTTGCTCCAAGCCCCGGCCAACCTGGCCTTGGACTGTGGGTGTGAAGCAGCCCCAGGAGCCATTGTGTTCCCCAAGGGAAGGGGTTTCTCTGTGTCCCGCAGCTCCATGGGGCACGGCTGTCCCCCAGCCAGTGGGATCTGGCAGCGGGCACAGGCTCTGCCCCACCACGGACCTACCCGAGCTGCTGCAGAGGGTGCGGAACCCTCGGGCTGTGGCACCGACCCAGGCTCCCCGAAATCTGGGGGAGCTCGGCTTTGGCCAGGCCACTTCTACCCGCCTTTGCAGGACGTGGGCGAGTGGCCACCGCGGTGCCGGGCTGGGCCAGCGCAGAGCAGCGCGTGGGACACGGTGGAGACGGGGAACCCGGGGCTGGCGATGTCCTGGGAGCCGTGGAGGGGGCTGCGAAGCCTTGGGCACAACCCAGGAGCTCTGCGTTCTCTTCCCGAGCCCCGGGCCACCCGCTTTCCCTCAGGGCTAAAGCCTAGGTGTATTTACGCGATGCCTCGTCCTTTATCAGCCGTCTCCCTCTAAGAGGATTATCGTGGTAGGTGTAATATACTTAAGGGATTGTTAAGAACAATAGCGTTTCGGCAGCACACCGTGGCCCAGGCTGCTGTCACGGCCTGTTGAGACCTCTCAGATCCGCGGGACAACGTACTCTGTGGATTAAACTTTATTTTCTGAGCTGGTTAGGAAAGAAAACGAGCAAACAAGGGCTCCATCCCCTTCGTACAGGGTAGGCTAACACGAGAGGTCTCTAATTCATCACTTAACTGGGGGGGAAGGGCTGTACCTGCCGTTGGCACCACCTGTATTTATCCAGCCATGTCCCCCTCCGTGTCCCCCAGTGTTGCCCTGATGCTGCGGGGATGGGCTCGGTCCGGCTCAGCAGCTCCTCGCACATCCCTCCCTCACCCCCATCCATCACCCCCCGCATCCTCGCTCATCCCTCCGCATCGCCCTCCCAACGCGAAGGGGCCCTTACACCCTTCCCAGGGTCCCTGAGCTGGGGGGGATGTCCCACCTCTGAGCACCCAAAATCCGGGTGCTGTGATCTGCTTTGGTTGCCTGGGGCACCTTCTCCCACCTTTGGGCTCACTGGTGGGCGTCCCGGACAGCGGGTCCGTGTGCTGATCCGAGCTGGGGCTGCGGGAACATCGAGTAAATCCTGCTGGGGGCGAGCGGGACCAGGGGACGGAGCCCGTCCTGCCCCGTGCAGGGATGTTTGCAGCGCTGGGGGAGGCACAAAGCAAATCCCGTGTCCTCCCATCACGCCGGTGAGGGAGAACTAACCTCTACTTGACGCTGCTCCAAGAGACACGGTCAAATGCGTGTCCCTGGAGTCCTGAGCCACATGGCCGGTGGGACGTGGGTGATGTGCAGGTGCTGGAGAGGGACCAGTCCACACCCAGCTCCTGAATTTGCCCAGTTTTGGGAATCATTTGGTGAGTGGGTAAACCAGGAACTGTGTCTGACAGGTGGGAGCTGGGTGAGGCTGGGGAGGTGATGGGAGGAAACCTCATGGGGTCCAACCAGGCCAAGTGCAGGGTCCTGCCCCCAGGTCGGGGCAACCGCTGGTGCCAGCCCAGGCTGGGGATGGAGGGATGGAGAGCAGCCCTGAGAGAAGGGCTTGGGGGTGCCGGGGGGGGAGAAACCGGCCACGAGCCGGCACCGTGCGCTGGCAGCCCAGAAAGCCAACCAAGTTGGGGGGGTTCAGCCTGGAGAAGAGAAGGCTCCGCGGAGACCTTCCAGCCCCTGCCAGTCCCTCAAGGGGCTCCAGGAAAGCTGGGGAGGGACTCTGGAGCAGGGAGGGGAGCCGTGGGACGAGGGGGAAGGGTTTTACACTGGAAGAGGGGAGATCGAGATGAGATATTGGGAAGAAATTCTTTGGTGTGAGGGGGGTGAGCCCCTGGCCCAGGTTGCCCAGAGAAGCTGTGGCTGCCCCATCCCTGGAGGGGTTCAAGGCCAGGTTGGCCGGGGCTTGGAGCAACCTGGGCTGGTGGGAGGTGTCCCTGCCCAGGGCAGGGGGTGGCACTGGGTGGCCTTTAAGGTCCCTTCCCACCCAAACCATTCTGTGATTCTATGAAGTGACCAGGAGTCTCCTGCCCATCACCGCCCTCCTCGGTCCCTGCTGTCCCCAGGACGTGGCTGTCTGCCCACTGCCGTCCTGCCCAGAGGGGACAGCAGGGCCCGGCCGGGTTTGCTCCCCGTGCAGCGGAGGGACCAGGCTGCCGCCCCGGGCACGGGAACCGGGAGAGGCTGCGGGAGAAGAGGCTGCGACCGGGAAACAGCGGGGAGACGGAGGGAAGGAGGAACGGGCTCCTCTGGAGCAATGAGCCATGTCCCCACTGACGTGAGACCGTGGTGGAGAATGCGGACGTGAAAGTCGACTTTTATTGACTGATTAAAACAGTAGTATCCTGAAAACTTCCCCAAGATCTCCTCAGTTACTCAGTGAGGGCCTTGCACGCCGGAAGCTGGGAAAGGTGGCTTTTCCGCAGCTGAACCTTGCAGCCAGCTGAGAAAAGAGCCCTTCCCTAATACACACGGCAAGAAAGACTCCAGCCGCAACACAGATCAATCCAAGCAGCATAAACCAAGAATCCAGAAGGCCACAGGGAGCTCACGCTGTGCTGGGGACCCTGGCTCCCTGTGAGCCCCCGGGGATGTCCAGCCACCACCACCTCTGGGTCGGTCACCTGCGGGAGGTGTTTGAGCTGCTGGACGCCCCCCTGCCTCTGCCGGAGCCACGGGGAGGGAAGAGCCCCAGGGCTCTCTGCAGGGCCTTGGTGGTCGCTGGGGCACAGGACTCGCTGTCCCCCACGGTGACATGGGGGGACAGTGACCTCCAGAGCCATGAGTGGAGCAGGGACAGTGCTGGCAGCAGGGACAGGCGTTGGGGCCGCTCTCTGCTGTCCCCGCACCGGTGGGGCTTGCATGTCCCCAGCCATCCCAGGTCCCCGCTTCATCCTTCTTTCTGAACGTCCCTCCAACGAGCCTTGGCCCCAGTGGCAGCTCTGGTTGCCCAGCAGTAGCCAGCTGGGCACCTCCACCAGCCCCGGTAAAGGATGCACAGCCTCGGGATCGATACCATCCTCCAGCCCCATTTCTCTGGGACTCAAACCACAAACGGGACCCACAGAGGAGGAATGCAAAAGCGGAGGGCCAGCAGCAGCAGGGAGATGGCCCCCGAGGTGGGAAAGAGAAGGGCATGGGGCCGGGGGAGGTTGTGCCGCGGGAATGGGGACATGGGGGAAACCTCCCATGCTTCATGCTCCCAGCAGCTTCTTGACCATGTAGCCTGGCATGCTGTAGAGGAAGAGGGCGATCATGATGAGGAGCAACAGGGCCAGCACGATTTTGATGATGAGCCACTTGTAGCGTGTGCAGATGAGGTATTTGATGGACTTGAGTGGGTTCAGGAACCAGATGAAGGACGTGTCCGGGCGGCTGCAGGGGAAGGAAATACCCACCATTAGCGCCATGGCCATGGAGAAGGTCGATGGTTGGACTCGATGGTCTGGAAGGTCCCTTCCAACCTGGACAATTCTATGATTCTAAGGGATGCGTGGCAGGCAGTGCAACAACGGTCATGGTGGGCCAAGGGAGATGCGGGATCCCCTTCCCTGGGTGGGCCTATGCAGAGTGAAAGAGGCCAACCAGGAGGATCAGGAGGGTGGAGAAGGGGACTCGGCATGACGTGTGTCAGGTGGAGTAACGCAGGTTCATGAGGGAGCATGAGGATTCCAGTCGGAGCTGGAATCTGGTGGTGAGGACTGGAGGGGAGGAGGAGGAGGTGGGAGGCCAAGGGAAGGGGATGGAGCCAAGGAGAGAGGCAGAGGAGGAACAAAGTGAGGAAAATGAGCAGGGCAGTGAATAGCAGGTAATGGGGGGAACCAGTAGAGATGGCTCTGCCCACGATCCTCATTCCTACATCCCCCAGTGCGACCCCTCCTCACATCCCCATGCCTGGCTCCCTCCCCGGGGACCACCCCAAGGTGGTTCCTCCTTACTTGGGTTTCTCCAGTGGATCGGGCTCATTGCGAGCCAGCCCTGCGGGGGATTTCTCTGCCTCCTCTGCCGTCAGAAGGTGCAGTTCAGCCTCGACTTTCCCCTGCAGGGAGCAGAGAGTGGTGCTGAGACTTAGGTCCCCACCTCAGCCCCCCAAGACATGGTGACAGGGGACCTGAGAGAACAGAGGCAAGTGGTGGGGGTGAAGGACGTCTGCAAAGAGTGAAATCCCCAGATACAAAATTCCTCCCTTTTCCCCATCCTTACCGTGATCTCCAGCTCATCATTCTCATCTCTGGCCACGAATGGCCACCAGCCCTTCACCCGCTTCTGCTTGAAGATGGAGACCATGGGCAGCTCTGCCTCGTTTGTCACCATCTCCAGGCTGCACTGTTTCGATGTCTTGGCTCCCCGGGGGAAGCGGTTCAGGTCCAGCTCGATGGCCCCTGGCAGAAGAAAGGGGAGCACAGATGTTGTCACCCCCAACATGCTGAGTCCTTGGCTGGTGGTGGGCTGGCCCAGCATCTCCTGCCCTGGAGAGCATCTTTGAACTGGCTCTATGAACTAAAAAGCTGACATCTTTGCTACAGGAGCAGCCTTTGAACGCCAGTGGGGACAAGGGCTCTCATAGAATCATAGAATCATTTAGGTTGGAAAAGACCCTTGGGATCATCGAGCCCAACCATCAACCCCACTCTACAGAGTTCTCCCCTACACCGTATCCCCCAACACCACATCTAAACGACCCTTAAACACATCCAGGGATGGTGACTCCACCACCTCCCTGGGCAGCCTATTCCGGTGTCTGACCACTCTTTCGGGGAAGAATTTGTTCCTAATGTCCAGCCTAAACCTCCCCTGCTGCAGCTTGAACCCATTCCCTCTTGTTCCATCGCTAATTACCTGGGAGAAGAGACCGGCACCAGCCTCTCTCCAATGTCCTTTCAAGTAGTTGTAGAGAGTGATGAGGTCTCCCCTCAGCCTCCTCTTCCTCAAACTAAACAGTCCCAGCTCCTTCAATGGCTCCTCATCAGATTTATTCTCCAGGCCCTTCACCAGCTTCGTTGCCCTCCTCTGCCCTCGCTCCAGCACCTCGAGATCTCTCTCGTGTTGAGGTGCCCAGAACTGGACACAAGACTCAAGGTGTGGCCTCACCAGTGCTGAGTACAGAGGGACAATCACCTCCCTCCTTCTGCTGGTCACACCATTCTAACACAAGCCAGGATGCCATTGGCCCTCTTGGCCACCTGGGCACACTGCTGGCTCATGTTCAGCCCCTTGTCAATTAGAACCCCCAGATCCTTTTCCGCCACGCAGCTCTCCGGCCACACTGCCCCAAGCCTGGAGCGATGCATGGGGTTGTTGTGGCCCAAGTGCAGGACCCGGCACTTGGCCTTGTTGAAGCTCATACCATTAGCGTTGGCCCATCGATCCAACCTCTCCAAGTCTCTCTGTGGAGCCTCCCTATCCTCACGCAGATCAACACTCCCACTTAACTTGGGGTCATCTGCGAACTTACTGATGATACACTCTATGTCCTTATCAAGGTCATCAATAAAGTTGTTAAACAGAAATGGTCCCAACACCGAGCCCTGAGGGACACCACGTGTGACGGCCACCAGCTGGATTTAACTCCATTGAGCACCACTCTTTGGGACCGTCCATCCAGCCAGTGCTTGATCCAGCAGATCGTATGCTCATCCAGGCCTGCTCTTCCCAGCAGCATCTAAAGGGGGTTTGTAGGGTGCTGTGGACTTGAAGAGCAGAGCTGCCCTTCCAGGTTCTGTTCCTATATAGGCTTTGTCTCATCCCACACTGCTCCTTTCTTGTCCATCCATGGGCTCCCTGCCCCATTGCCCCAGCTCAGCAGACCCTCTACTTACCAAGGAAATCATCGGCCGAGAAGTGGTCAGCATCCCAGACTTGCAGGGTGAGGCGAGCTGGGATCTTGTACTCGGTCTCATCCCAGGAGAACATGGACTCCTTCTTGGAGATGACGATCTTCTCCTCCGCCATCAGGTAGTCAAAGGGGAAGATGTAGCGCCAGTTGAAGTTGCCTTCACCGGTGAGGGAGTGGTAATGGACATCTGTGTCTTGCTTGTCCTCCTGCTGACCCTTCAGCCACCTGCAGGGCCCAGAGGGATGAGAGGGGTGGCACACGTTACCGGAAGGAGGAGAAGACACAGAACCATCCTGTCCATACAGCCAGGTTGTCTCCAGGACAGATCGTAAGGACCTAAGAGGTGTGAGCTGGGGCTGCAGCAGCAGCTTCTCCAAGGGGCAGAATGGGCACGGGGGCAAGAGGGCCCTAGAAGGAACAGGGGGGTTTGAGAGCAAGAAATGCAAGTGGGATGTCTGAGGTGTTTCTCAGGGGCAGGGAGATGCTGAAGAGATGGAGAGGAGAAGGAGCATTGCTGGGGAGCCTGGAGCAGCGCATGCTGGAAGGGTGTCCCCATCTCGCCCTGGTGGAGCAGGAGAGGCTCTAGAGACCTTCTCGCTCCACCACGGGGTATTTTGCCCTCCCCCGATGGCAGCAATCCGTGTGAAGGCAGCTCCGTCTGTGCTGGCCCCCGCAGGCTCCCTGCGCCAGGGCGCGTCTACCGGAGCCCATCAGAGGTGCGTAGGGCCAGCTGCATGCTCTGCTGGGGGCTGGGGTTGTCTCTGCCAACCCAATCTCCAGCAAAAGGGGACGTGAAGTGCCCAGCTCAGATGGGCACCGTGTCACTGGAGACAGTGGGATTCCAGTCCTGCTGCCCTGGGGTGGCCGTGTCCACCTTACCATCCCATGCACTTGTGCCCCACATTTTCTGGCTCCAGTGAGCAGGATTCCCAAAAGGGACACGGAGAACAGTCCACACCGGCAGGTCTGGGCCCCGGGGGATCACAGTTTTGTTTTAAAGACTGTGAGTGTCCCCCAGCCCCTTTCTCTGATGAGCCAAGGCATCTCCCCAGGGCGCTCAAAGGTTTTTGTCCGTCCGTTTGCCCTGGGGGGCTGCAGGGCCCCCAGCACGTCCCCCAGCAGGGACATGAGTCCGCGCTCAGGCACCCAATGCAGGGTTCTTCTCTCGGGCTCTGAGCATGCTGATCCCTGCTCTGCCCCGCAAAAACCACGAAGGTCAAACGATCGCCCACCACCCAGGTGGGGAAGGGCTGGAGCATCTCATATTCGGAGCCACTGTGGAAAAGCCACTGGGCTGACGGGACCCGAGACACCAAAAGGGACACAGGTGGGAAACCACCACCAGCTGGAACGTCGTTGCATTGATTTGAGGCCCTGTAAAGAACTGGGTTATGGGGGTGTGGGTCCCCTCATCCCTGTGCAGGCAAGTTTTGGAAAGGGCTTTCCCCTCCTGATGGATGAGGATGAAGCGGAGATGGGAACTAACCCCACTTTGGCTCCAGGTGCTGTAACCGGAGGTTGCAGGGCTGGGAGGCCAAGTGGGGGCTCCAAGACAAGCTCAAAAAAGGGGAAGAGGGGCAGACGGGACCAAGCAGCGAGGCCTCGGCCATTACCCCCTGACATAGATGTCAGACATCTTCTCTCCCGCCAGGAAAGCATCATCTTCCAAAACCACCTCATCGGTGTTCCAGATAATCACCCGCAGCTCAAAGCTGGGCGGCCAAGAGCCGAGAGAGAGAGAGAGAGATGGAGAGGCAAGAAACACAGCACAGAAGACAGTGGCACCACCGTCCATGGTGGTAACCCCCACCCCCCCCACCCCCGGCTCCAAGGCCACCCCGGGGACCCCAGGCGAAGCAGAGGAGGTGTCGCTGGCGTGCCACGCTGTACCTACCCCCTGACAAAAATGTCACTGGATTTCTCGCCAGTGAAGTAGTCATCGTCCTCCAGGATGACCTCGTCTGTGTTCCACACTATGACTCTAAGCTCATATCTGGCAGGAGGAAGGGAGACAAGGAGGTGAGGCACGGGAGCAGGGGAAGGGGCAGGAGGGAATGGGGTGAAGCCACCTGGAACCAGGGCCAGGCACCGAGATGGCAGGGAACTGCTCACAGGGACCTCATCTGAGGGATCAGGACAGGAGGGGGATCTCCCCCTGAGCTCGGATCAGCCCGGGCAGGGTGAGCAGAGCAGCAAGGGGGGCTTTACCTCCCTCCGCTTGGAACCTCTGCAAGACCCAAGACAAAGGCTCAGGGGGACAGCCCAGGCTTGGTCTTTGGTAGATTTGTGGCTAAAATGGGGTCTGTAAAACAGTCTAAGCCCAGCTCTCCTCCTGGTTTCCCCACCTTACTCAGCAGGGCTTTTCCCCCCTAGAAATGGGCATCACAGTCCTTTAGGGACTCCCGCAGGCTCTGAGATATTCCCAGCACTGCCTTTTGTGGGGAATCCTTTTTGGGTTTGCCAGTCACATTCGGCTTCATTGGGAATTTTGGTGATGGAGAAGGCAGCTCCATCAAAGTTCCCCAAGAAAGTGAGAGCAGGTGGAGGAAGAGCAGAAGCCCAATTCCTCACAGGGCACAGCTGCGACGTGGAAAGGCTGGAGGGAGGCTGGGGGATGGTGGCAGAGAAAGGCAGCCATAAGCACAGAAGTGCCGGGGAGTCCTCCAGATGAGGGGAAGGGGATGTACAGCGTCCTTGACCCACCTCCTCTGGCTTCTCCCTCTGGCAATGGCCCTGCGGGACTTGTAGGAGCCTCTCCAGCTGTGGGACTCCTGCCATCTCCTCCAGCCCCAGGAGCTTGTGGGTGGGAGCTTGAGGTGGGAGCTTGGCCCGTGCTGTGCCTCTCCAGCACCGAGCACCTACAGATAGTGTCGGGTCGTGCCCGGTGCTCCCAGCAAAGACAGGGGAGATGGATTAAACCCCTAGGATCATAAGCAGGCATAACCTTGCTTGAAACAGGCTATCCACCCGCAAACCCTCTCTTCAGCTCATCAATAGGAACATCTCAGCTCCAGCTCATAGAATCATGGAATCATTTCAGTTGGAAGAGACCTTTCAGATCATCGAGTCCAACCATCAACCCAACGCTGCCAAGGCCACCACTACCCCATGGCCCTCAGCACCACGTCTGCCCGGCTTTTCAATCCCTCCAGGGATGGTGACTCCACTGCTGCCCTGGGCAGCCTCTTCCAATGCTTCACAACCATGGGTCACTGCTGAGCGTGGCTGTCCTGGGCTGCAGTGCAGACAACCCTCTACTTTTCCAGTCTGTGCTGGTGTCCGGACCTTGCCCTTGGCCTCAGCTTTCCTCCAGTTCAGACCCCATCTGTAGCCCGCTGGGATCAAGGGACATTCTCTCCATCCAAGGCATCGTCTGCTGGGTACAGGAGTGCAAGAGACTCCCACCAGGATGCCTGGTGTTGTCCCTGTATCCCAGCCCTCGGGGGTGGGAAAAGGGGCCCAAGGACATGGTCTAGCAGGCAAGGCAGGGCTGGGAGGGATGTCGAGGGAAGAAATATCTTTCTTCTCTCTAAATGAGTTGGGAGAAGGCAGGGTGGGGAGGGAAGAACTCTTCATAACACTGCCTGTTGTCTGCTCTGTCCTGCTTGGATTGACCAACTCTGTCCCAGCAACCTTCCCTGCTCCGGGCTCCAGCCATCACCTCTGGGAAAGGGCCCATCCAAACTGCCCAGGGACGCCCTGCCCTGGGCTAACCCTTCCACTGCCCAGGAGGGCCTCGGGGATAATGAGTCATATTAATTAATTTCCTGGTCTACACAAACGAGAGAGATCGGGGGCAGCAGGGGATGGAACAGGTGGGACACCACTCTTCAGGAGCAGCTCTGGAAGGAGAAGACATCTCTTGATGCCTCCAGCCCTGGGATCTCTGGAAATGCCAGCGTGGGAGAGGTGCCCAGGCAGAGGGCTGGGCCGGGCCGGGCCACGGAGCAGCAGCAGGAGAGGGGAGAAACAGGGCTCCATCCCGAGCCTCCAGTTTTCCATGGGGTTGGTGGGTCGGGAGGTTCCTTACTTCTTTGGTTTCCTGGGGGAAATATCAATGGCAGGGCCGGGCGCTGGCATGTCCATGGGGAACATGTCCACCCACATCTCCAGGCGACCCTGCAAGGTTGAAGAGGTGCAGTCAGCTCTCTTGGCCCCTCCTTGTCCCCTGCACCCAGCAATGTCCCTCCCCGCTCTTCTTTAAGCTCAATCTGGCCATGCCAGATGTGGGGCAGGGCTTGCAGCACTGAAGCCTGCCAGATATGGGGCAAGGCAGGGCTCCCCCGTGCCATGAGTCCTTTTCCACCCCCTGCAGAAGAAGAGTCTCATGGCGTGGTATCGTGCCGAGGTGCACAGGCATGGGGAGTCAGGGGACCGAGGGACTTGGGGGTATGACATGGTTGAAGGCACCAAAAATTGAGTCACCCTGCCGGGGTCAACAGGTGACTGTTAAGGGCTGTTGATGCCCAAGTGCCACTTTGCAGCGTGCCTCCCCCACCTCCGCTGCCCACAAGGTGGGTTACGGCTGAGATCTCAGCTCCCTGCTTGGAGGCTCTGCAGCGTGGGCTGCCACCACTCCTGCTCTGGGGCTTTGAGGACCTGCTCAATGCCCGGCTTGTCGGGGTTCAGCAGCGGACGTGTCTCCACGTGCTCGGGGACCAGCTTGCAGCCTGCCCGTGGGATGTCCTCCCAGTGGCGCAGCACGGTCAGGGCCAGGTGTTCGTCTGTCTGCTTCTTCTGACCTGCGTGGACAAAGGGAGGGCTGAGCCTGGAGAACTGGGCAGAGAGACCCCAGGGACAGCAAACAACCCCATTCCTCTATCCCTGCTCCAGGGGAGCAGAACTGACTACTAGCTACTCCTCTCCATTCCCTTGTGCACATTCTGTCCTTCAGCCAACACCCCCAGCTCCTCTCTTTCTGTAACTCATGTCCTTTACAGAAGGTCTGGATCCTCTGCCAGTCTGCATTTTCCCAGGCTGAGCAAGCTCCATAACCACTGACCATGTTCTCCTCCTCTTCCGCACCCCTCCTGGCCCACCTCCATCTTTCTTGAGCATGCGTGAGTGTGTTGGGAACACAACCATAGTTTGGGGCTGCAGTTACATGGAGAATGGCTTCCTAAACCCTGGAAAGGCCAGGGTGGGCTGTCTTCATTGCTCCTTGGGCGTACGCTTCCAGGAGGAAGTTTTCAAAGGCAGCTTTGGTGATGCTGTACCACGGATGCCCATGAGTGATTCTAGGGGCAACCCACCGGCCTGGGCGGTCTCTAGGACTGTCTAACTGGTCACGTACTGGAAGGTCCATTTAAGGTGGTGGATGGAGAGTGACTGCAGTGCTGCTTTAGGGTGAGGAGGCCACTGCATCTGTCTCCAATCCTGGATGATGAGGGGACACCCCAGACCCCTGCTCCCCTCCACAACCTTCATCCCATGGGGCAGGTACCATTTTCATCCTCAATCTCCGTGGGGCCGGTGAAGACTCTGTTGGCAACTTTCACTCTTCCTCCTGGCCCAAAGTGCGGCCCATCCACCTTGCCCTCTTTGCACAGCTTGGACAGGATTTGGGAGGGCTTCATGGGGTCACGCCAGGTGTTATAACCGTGTCTGCCAATAGGAGGGCAAGGTCAGTGAAGCAGTGACAAGATACAGAGGAAAAAGCGATTTTGTTCCTCTCTGCCAGCAAAACAAATGCTACTGCCACGAAGGAGCCAGGATTCCCAGGGGAAGGATGTGAGGGAGAAAGCGTGAACCTTCAGAGCAGACCAGGGCTCTCTCTGCCCCCACTCTACACTTCGCTAACACCCCCCCACCTCAGCCCCTTGACTCCGTGCTGACTCAGACCGGACATTCCCAGCGCACCCCACTTGATTCCTGATGCTCAGCATCGCTCCTTTGGTCCTGCTGCCATTTCAGCTCTGGCGTCACCACTCTACCCAGTCCCACCAGTGCCCCTCGGTCCCTTCCTCCCTGCCTTGGACTCCTGACAACCCACTCCACTGCTGCCCTGCTGTGCTGGTCACAAAACCTGTCTTAAGAGTGAGGAGATGCACAGATTCCTCCATTAGCAGGCAATAAAGGAGGGAGACTCCTGCGGGAGATCTCGGCTTGGTGTGGAAGATGAGACAGGCAGAAGGTTGGGCAGAAAAAGCTTTGCTCGTACATGGAGTAAGTCTGCGACACCCCACAAGTAGCTCGGTGCTTGCTGTAGTAGCGGTTCTCCAGGTCAATCTTGGTCTCTCCAATGAGGTCGTCGGTCCCCACCAAGTCCCAGTCGTACACCGCCACTGTCAGCATGGACTCCATGGGGAAGGTGGCCTCGATGTCAAAGGATCTAGGCAGGCCAGGGGAAAGAGAAAAGCTGTTGAAGGTTTTGGCTGCTACTCAGGACAGACGCGTGGGTGAGGTGGGTCTGCTCCACTCTGTGGACAGTGTTTAATGTGCGTCTACCGCTGCAGGACATCCGAGGTAGGGGTTTTAACTGACTCTCTGCGTGGGCTGTTTCAGATCCAGCAGCCCCAGACAGAAGGTGGCACAGGGTGACTGCTTGACCCGGATGTCTCAATAGCCCTGAAACTAAGTTGTGTGTCACTGGAGAGCCCGGCCATACTCTCACTGGAGTTTGGGCCTAATGATCCCTAAAGTAGGTGCTTAATCTTGATCAGATATGGGCATCTCTTAGACACCCTTTACTATATTGACCATACGCTGGCAAAGAAGGAGAGATGGCTGAAATGAGGATGCCTACGGTGCTTGCAAGGAAAGTTCTGTGTGACGAGTCCCACCTCAGCTGGGGGACAGCTAGGGTGCAGGTCCAAGGGCTGCCAAGCTTGGCTCAGGCTTAGCTCACCCCTTCCAGGTGCAGGCAGGTCACAGGGCTGGGGCAACTCACTTTCCAAAGACAGGGTTCAACTGCTTGGAGATGTAGTTCTCCTTGTCTTTGATGTCCGTCTTCCCCAGCTTGATGGCAATGTAGGGGTCGGCTTTCCCATTGATGTCAGCTGGGTGAAGGTCCGTGGCCTGTAGAGCATGGATGAGATGTATCAGTGTGGTCCACAGCAGTGAAGAATTCAGGGATGGCCCCATTCTCCATCTCTGAGACCATCTGGCCTTGCCTGGCCGTAGGCATGCAGCTAAGCACTTTGGTCCCCCAAACAGAACGTCTTGGTTTAAACTGGGGATAAATCCTGCCTTGTGTTAATCCTTGTCCTGGTATGGGGAGGGGTTGGGGCTGGTAGTGTCCCCTCAGAGAGACATAACCACAGCCTCCTTTGGCATCTCTTTCATCAGTGTGGAAAGAAACTGGCTCCTCTAAAGAAAGACCCAGAGCACAACCTGACCAAGAGGTCAAGAAGACTGTCCCCTTTGTTCTCTCCACTCACTACAGTCGGGCCAAGGGATTTGGCTTCTCCCCAAAAAGGGGGTGAGTATCCCCAAACTCTTCAATCCCAACCTCCATCACGGCACACAACAGCAGATGCCCATGCTAGGCCACATTCGGCCAGTGCTGGTGGTTGCGGGTGCCGACCAGGCTGGTGTCTGCCATTGCAGCCTCAGTCTGTTGGTGATGGATGGGAGACTCGTTACCCCACTGGGCAACGGGATGCAGCACTAGACGGAGAATCAGGCTAGTGGGAAATGTAGCCAAAAGTAGGTTGCATTTGTAAAACACCGCGACAAGGTGGTGACAAAGAGCAGCCCAGGTGCTTCTAGCAAGACTGAGATCCCTCTCAAGTTCCTGGTTACCGTACCTCTCTCACATGCTCGGGAACACAAGGATGACTAGTTTAGGGGTCAGGAAAAGACTGTTTCCAGAGCACGCTCCATATGAAGAAACATGCGTTAGCTCAGGGCGTGTTCAAGGAGGTGCCATGACGTTCAACCAGGTCTACTAGACCCTGCCAGCTCCCATTCAGCTCTGCATGTGCCTCACTGGGGCATCATGGCTACGTAAAGAACCAGCACCTGACAGTCAGGGCTGATCCAAATTATCCAGCCTGAGTCAAGCACTAGGACAGACATGTCGGTCCATCCTACACACCAGAAGAAAGGTCTCTGGATCTGGCAGGAGCTTGGATCTGGCTTGCTCCCAGTGCTCAGAGCACACAGCTGTGGAGACGCCATTCAAGTCCCCATCAATGAGTTGCCTCAGTCCTTACCCTGCATCCTTGGCCCTGAAGCGCTAAGAGCTGAAAACCAACATCCCTACGGCTTTGGGACCAGCTCCTGGGCGTGCGCCATGGAAGGGAGCGCAGGATCACGCCTTGCCACGCCGCACAGCTATACGCACCCGCACAATGTAGACTCGGACCAGCACGTTGATGGGGTCGTTGCTGGGGATCCCCTGGAACATGCCGAAGTTGGGGTCGTATCCTGCCTCCTTGGTGATATCATCAGGGAGCGGCACTTTGTAGACACACATGGAGCCCTGGTGCGAGGGAGCGCACAGCCCGGTGAGAGCCCTGCCGCCCAGGGGCTCAGGGTAAGCAGACCCATCCCAAACCACCCTCCCTGAGGACCCAGCCAATATCCTTGTTTCTAGCCACGTGCCGGAGCAGACAGGCCGGATCTGGAAAATTCCTCCACCTCTTCAGGGGTTGCAACCATAAGCAGAGCTATTGGACAAAGGGAAGGAGGCCCGCAGAGGAGTCAGGCCCGCAAAGTGCTCATGGACAGGGATTTCCAAGAGTAAAACTGACAGGAGGACGAAACAATGGGAGTAAAAGGGTGGGCTGGAAAATGTAGGAACTACCACATGAAATACTGCTGATTTCTACGCTCCCTAAGCATCTGATCCCAGCTAAGGTGGGGACCTGCCTGCTCATCTCCTCTGCTGAGCAAAAAAAGGGCAAAACTGGCACCAACAGGCTTCATCTGGCCAGGATCATCACACCCTCAAGAAGGTTCTTGATCAAGAACCTTATACCTGACAGACGTGCTCCTATGTTGCGTGGGGACTGGCAATGGTGCAACATGGCCGTGAGCCCAGGTGACTGGTGTTGGTGAAAAACGGTTCACAGAGATAACCCAGGGCACGACTTATTTCCAGAGTGGGCAAGAAAGAGGAGCTGCTTTTCCCTCAGCCTTCTGGAAGAATCATCGAGGGCCTGTTTGCCTGCAGATCACCACCTCTGTGGGTGTGCTCTTTGAAGCCATCTGACTTCTGGCTTTCCCTCCTTGCAAGGTGCCTGCAGCTGGGTCAATGAAAATTGGTTTCTATTGCATCCAACCCCTTCCTGCTAAACCAGCTTCTGCAGAGAAACCTGTTGGCAAGGGCTTCCCAAGCTGACCCTGCCCTGGCCAGACTCAGCAACCAAACTCACTTTGAACCTCCCCACTATCCGCTCCTCTTCCGTTGCGTTGTCGTCGTTGTCCCCAGTCTTCCCACGGAGCAGGTTGAAGGTGTGCAGCCAGTCCTCAAAGTTATCAAACTCTGTTTCCAGCTCTTTGTTGAAGACCTGAGATGGCAGAAAGTCAAAGGAGGTGAATTAGGCAAAAAAACCCCCCGAAAGGTGAGAAGAAGATATGGTGACTACCCATGTCAACTCAGAGAGAAGCCGGACACCTCAGCTCTCAATGCCCAGTTCTCTAGTAAGAGAAAGGATCTCCAGGGTCATTGGGTGGAACCTTGATGCCACGAGCACCTCCCCAAACTGACGACGTACAAGAAGGACGCTCAGGTGAATGGGCGAGGTGGCCGTCTCCCCTCTGTGCAAGACCCAGGTTCAAACCCCTCCTGACCCCCAGAATCACAAACTACATTAATCCTAACAACCACCATGGGCCAGTACGTTGAACCAGAGACCATCCCTGCCCCGAGTCCTGGCTGGGCCAGCCATAGCCAGGCTGGAAAACTCCTGTCCTGCCAGGGCAATCCAAGCTGCCCCAGTCATAGAATACCAGGTTGGAAGGGACTTCAAGGATCATCTGGTCCAACCTTTCTTGGCAAAAGCATGGTCTAGACAAGATGACCCAGCACCCTGCCTGACCCAAGGATGATCCTTTCCCAGGGCAAACCCTTTTCTATAAAGCTTGTTACCTCTGATTCCTTCAAACTATGGTAGTCCCAAGGCACATCTCACCTAGGGTTAGATACCCCTCAGGTAGACAGGGTGCCTCAGGCAGGGTTGATCCATCCTGCTCTGATCTCCAGATGGCTGGAACTGCTACCCTGCCACACTTCCAACCTCCCACCGGGCAGGTAGGGTCTCCTCCTCCCCTGCCAACACACACACCTTCAGTTCATCAATCTTCTGCTTGTTCTTCTTCTCAGGAAGCTCAGGGGCTGACTGTTGCTTCTTTTTCTTATCGTCCTTAGGTGCCTTGGACTTCTCCTTGTTCTTCCCCTGACCCTTGGAGCCTTTCATGGGAGAGTCATCAAGTTTGATTTCTGAGTCCGAGGGGAAGCGGCAGGGAGGGAGGAGATGGAAATGAGGATGAGGAGGGATGGAGGAGACAGGGAAGGGGGGACTTCATCAAAGTCCTTCAAACAGGAGGAGCATGAAAGCTGACAGCTGCTACTGCCTGCAGCTCCCACCCCAGCCCTCTCCTGTCTTTCCTTGACTCTGGCCACTGCTGCCCAGGTCACAGCACCTCCAGGAGCCCAGAAATCTCTGTGCAGGGAGGTTCCGAAGCTGACCTGAGAAGTCATTTGGAGGACTACGAAATGGACTGAGAGTGCTAGGCTCTGGCTAGCTTCAACAGCAGTGAGAAGACCTGGTCCTGCCCTCAGCATCTGCTTTTCTTCCTTCTACTGGAGGCTTTTCCTGCTGTGTGCAGCCTGGAGAATAGAACCCCAGCCTAGGTATCGCGGAGGGGACAGTGCTGGATGCCCAGCACCAGAACGCAGGCTGCTGCCCTGGAAGAGGTGTTGCCCATGACCAGCTGCAGTGACGGGTTGTTGGGGTCTCTGTTCAGACCAACCACCAGCCAGGGACAACACCTACGCTGGGAACAGGCTGCCTGGAAAGGCACGTTCAAAGAAAACTTCTCCCAGCCCTCTACAATCCCCGTCCCTCACTGCCTCTGCCAGCTTTCATGACTGCTGGGCAACGCAGAGGGGGACAGACAGACGACAAAGACTCAACGTGGAAGAGGAGAGGAGGAAGGAATGGGAGTGCCAAGGGGGAATGGATCCTTCTCAGAGGACAGAAAGAAAACAGTGGGGATCACAAGACACTCCCCAGCAACCCCGCTGTGACAGCAAGCCCAGGAAGGAGCTGCTCAGGGTTGTCTCCAAGGTCAGCAAGAGCCAGCCTCATGTGTTTCATGATATGAAGACTAGTCTTCCAAAAGAAACCAGGCTCTGTATTTTTCTCAGCTAATGGATTTTGCATTGCCCGGGCATGACAGCAACCCGTTGACATGGAACATATGGAGAGCATGGGTGAAAGTCCTCATGGAAACCCCTCCAGGCCCCACTGGAGGTACTGGCAAGGAGCCTCCAGGCTGCAAATGGACAAAGTCACCCTTGACCAACATGTCCCACCTCACCAGTATTCTTGGTCCACGTCACTTGCGGTACAAAATTCATCTCAGCCAACTTTAGACGTCAGCGACACCCCATCTGAGCTACAGACCCCTGACTTCCTTCAGAGAAAAATGCACGTAGGGCATAGTTCATCTTATCATAACATAGTACTGAAAATAGGTCAGACAACTTGCCCTAAAAGTGTGTATTTTTCTTCACTGCCAGTGCCAGGAGAGCGGACAAGGAGGCCTCTACATGCAGGTGAAAGGAGTCAGATTAGATGAATCCCAGACCTTTTGTCTGGTTGAATCTTCCCTTTGTAAAACTGGAGCAAAATAAAAATAAAAATAAATTTAGGCCTCCTGCAAAACGAGGGTGGGAAACTCCGTGAAGGCGATCTAGAAGTATTACTTGGCGTGCTCAACAGACTTCAAGCACACATCCTTGAAGACTATAGCTAACACATCTGCACGGCCAAAGCGACGGGACTCTTAATGACATACTGAGGTGTGACTGCACAAAAATGTCCTCGGACAACGACATGGACCTTGGTGAGTAGTCTGCATGACTTGCGCATGGCCTTCCTCCCAGCATGGATGGGTCGGAGGCTGCCATGACACCACGCTCTGATTTGGCTTCACCTGGTATTAGCACGTTAGCCCAATGCAGCCCCCATTAGCCTTGCATTCATGAAAATCAACCCTGTGTGGGGGTGTACAACATGCTGGGAACATCTGGGAACGAGCAGAAGAGTAGCAGTAGGCTCCGAAAGGGATGCCCAAGCAACCAAGCCCAAGCAACCGAGTCCCAGTTCTACCTTCCCCTGCCATGCTCCCTCTCTCGTTCTCAACCTGCTTACCCTCTGCAATCTCCATTTCTTCCTTCTCCTCCGCCTCTGCTGCGGCCGCTTCCTGCTGCCGGAGTTGCTGGGGGAGAAATGAAGTGAAGAGGGAGTGGGTGCTTGTGCCGAGGTGTCTGCGCTCACCGGACATGCCTAACCCAGGGTCGCAGATCACTCCCCCCATCAGAGCCACCAGCGAGGTTCTGGCAGTGCTGGAGAAACCAAAGTTGCTCAAGAGCAGCCTCCAGCACCGATGTCGGCTCATACCTGGGCAAAAACCAGCCCACCCCAAGAGCAACTCAAGAAAGGACAATCCTGCTCAGCTCCGCCAGGTGAAAAAAAAAGCCTTGCCGACCACCAGGCAAGGTTATCGAGGAAAGCAACGCAGCCCCAAGCTTTGGAAGTAGCTGGAAACAGGGAAGATGTCACAGGCAGGAAACATTTCCCTCTTCCCCCTTCCGCACACCCCTCCTCTGCTCTGCACCCACCTCCTTCATAGTCTCAATTGAAGCAAAATACTTGGACCACCAGTCCAGCATGCTCTCGTCCGGCTCCTCCTCTTCTACTTCCTCTCCTCCTCCTCCTCCTTTCTTCTTCTTCTTCTTTTTCTCCTTCTCTTCCTCAGACTGCAGGGACAAGGGAAGCAAAGGCAGAGAAGAACCATAGAATCACAGAATGTGTTGGGTTGGAAGCGACCTCCAAAGGCCATCTCGTCCAGCCCCCCTGCAGTGAGCAGAGCCATCCACAACTAGATCAGGTTGCTCAGAGCCTCATCCAGCCTGGCCTTGGATGTCTCCAGGGATGGGGCCTCCACCCCCTCTCTGGGCAACCTGGGCCAGTGTCTCACCACCCTCAGTGAGAAGAACTTCATCCTAATGTCTGATCTAACCCTGCCCTGCTCTAGTGTAAAACCATTGCCCCTCGTCCTATTGCTACATGCCCTTGCAAACAGCCCCTCCCCAAGAGGAGGGGTCAGATGAAAGTTAAACGTCCCTTGAAGGGCAAAGGTGGTGGGTGAAGCACCTGAGAAGGCAGAACCCTCCAGGCTGGGTGGCCTCATTAACACTTTCCCCCATTTACAGCCGCAGGCACCGAGGCACAGAGCAGAGCAAGGTGCCCAAGGCTCGAGAGACATACGGTGTCTGAGTCCGGAGGCATCCCCTCCTTTCCGTCATCCCTTTCCTCCATGTGTTTCCCAGGCTACAGCACCGGAATCTTACACAGTGGCAACCCTCCCTCTGCCCCGCAAACTACCCTGGGTCCACTTAGTGGTGAAATAAAGCCTTTTGCTGCTGGTATCTGGTTGTGGTGGGAATAACCAGCATCTCTCCCACTGGGTGCTGCCTGCCCTGCTCCTCCTGGCACAGCTGGGCTGAGAAGGGCTGGCCCAGAAGAGCTTCCCAAGCTGCAGGAACCAGGCCACTGCCATATCTACTGATGAGACAACGCTGCTCTGTCTCTGCCCTGGGACGAAGGGACGCTGGTCCTCGCCTGTCTTGGGGTTGGTGAGGATGCATGGTCCATTGAAAGCCGCACAGAAGGGTAGGATGGGGTGTGGAGGGTTGGGAGCAGGGATGCAGAGCAGATCCATCACTTACCACGTCCACCTTCACCACTGCATCCGAGTTCTGCCGCCCAGGATGGAAGGGAAGAGGGAGAGGGAGAGCAGGTTAGCAGCGCAGCCTCAGCCGAGTACAAACACACTGGCACATGCATGCATGAGAAGTCCCAGGCAGCTCCCCAAAGATGAGGGAACCAAGCTTGAACGAAGCCTTGGATGAAGAACCCTGGCTGAAAAAGCTCTGCATAGAGGGGAGACGTCTGCCGTGACACACCAAACCCAACTCCGCGTGGGAGACGTCTCTCTTGCACAGAGGGACTGGGTTTGGAAAGACACCTCGGCTTTCAGCGTAGATAATACCTCTGCTCTCTTGGAGCTCTTCTAGGAAGGTCTATCTGGGAAGGTCTGCAAGCTACTGTGGTAGATTTCAAGAAGCACGTGTGTTCTGGGGCGCTCCAGACATACCCATGGACACAGACCCTGTAGCTCCTCTTGCATGAAGCTGTGTGAGCAAACTTACATGATACAGCTTCTCGTGCACGTACGAGGACCTCTACATACGGGTGCATGTGTGTGAATGGACCAGGGACCTTGTGGGGTGTTGTGTATGTGCATGAATCTGTACGCACGTGTTTGTGAGGCTTTGTATGTGCCGTAGCCTTCCTGGCAATGCGCACAAGTGAGGGGCTGTGCATATTCGGAGCCCACAACGTGCCTGTAGGCACACGTACGGACACGTGCTGCTTGTGCGTGCATGTCGGCTGCCCGGAGAAGCTGTGGCTGCCCCGTCCCTGGAGGGGTTCAAGGCCAGGTTGGCCGGGGCTTGGAGCAACCTGGGCTGGTGGGAGGTGTCCCTGCCCAGGGCAGGGGGTAGAATGAGATCATCTTTGAAGTCCCTTCCAACCCAAACCCTTCTGTGATTCTGTGTTGCTGCAAAGGGCCCCCTGCAAAAAGAAATCCAGTTCCTTTTTGTGGAGGAAGCTCCGGAGCAGAAGGGTGTGTAGAAGGAGCTGAAATTCCTGCTCTGGGCAAGAAGATGGGCACAGGCACATCCAGTGTGAACAAAGCCTAACGCCTCTGGGACACATCGCCTGCCCATTGCGTACGGTGCCGTATTTTCAGGGCAAAAGAGCAATAGGTCTGAAGGGCTTTGGGTGCCTCTGACTGACTCTGTCTGCCTGGACCAGCTCTATGCCACGCGCATCTGCCGAGTCCCGTACGGCTGAGGCTCGCTGAGCAGTGACATGGCACCGACCGCTCACCTGGACCTGCTGAACAGGCATCTCAGAGAGCTGACGCAGCCACCCGAGTGCCTCACAGCCAGTGTAAAAAGGAAAATAGCAGCAGGGCAATCTGCGTGGCCCTGGACTGCTTGCAGATGACGCGGCGCGCTTTGAAAGGGCAGGGTCGCTGCAGCTCCGCAGATGGGGAATTTCGGATGGGTCCCTCATGTCTGCGTTGGCCGCAGACAGGGACAGGGCAGTGCTCATTCCCACCTGACTGTTTTTGAAGGAAAACAGAAAGCTGTCTAATTTGCATAGCCCAGGACAGCCCTCCTCTGGGCAGCGAGCACCAGCTAATTTCAGCCAGGACTGAAAGAGGACAATTAGCAGGACTGACAACGACACAAGGCTCTTCATTCCAGGCGTCAGCCCAACCCCATGTTCGGCATGACAAGATGGCCTCTGTTTGGGTAGAATCCCTCAAAGATTGGCAATTCCATGAGGAAAGAGATGCTAAAGTTATGCTGACGTATGGATACTCACAGCTTCCAGCTTCACCATCGTCTCCATCTTCTTGATGGGAACCTCAGGTTCCATATTGACCACGATCTCCCCTGTGGGGCGAGAGCGATGGGCCCCGTTGGCCATTGCCAGATAGCCGTTGAGGTGTTTAGCTAGACAGAGGACAGAGAGAAAGAAAGAAGAAGAGAGGAGGATAGTGTAGAGGAGAAACTGAGAGCTCAGCTGAGATCCTACAGGATTGATGTAGGAGTGAGGTGTGACCACCCCGGTCAGAGAAGAAGAGGGGAGGAAATGAGCACAGACCCTTACAGCATGCTTAAAACCCCCTTTCATAGTGAAGGAAAGCAGATGCACCTGCACCAGCCTCCAGAGGAGAAGATGCAGAGAAGATGATTGCCCTGAAAGTCCCAGCTGTCACGGACACAACCACAGGTCCAGACCTCTGGCTGGAACCAGGGGTGGCCCCTGGCAAGCCCCCCACAGGCCTCCTGTCTCTGGCCAGCCAAGGGGCCTCCACTTCCACCAAGGACTGGGGGGAGATGAGCAATTCCTGCGGCTCACCAAGCCCTTGGCTGCTGTGCTGGGAGCGGGGAAAGTGGCTTTGTGATGGCTTTGTGATGGCTTTTGCTGGGGGTGCTGGTAGATGGAGTGGTGGTTGGGACTGAGAGGGGGGCCTCACTCTGCAGCTTTTATTTTTTTACTCTTTACTCAAATAATAGCGACAGCAGCAGGCACGGAGCATGGCAAATTCATCTCCCGGTCTGGAGGAACGTTTGGGGAGTGTAGAGTCGCGAAGCTGCAGAGATGTCAGAGGTGAACCAGCCCTTCTTCTCTTACAGGTATCAGGGGGAGCATGAAGTTATCACGGTGAGACCCATGGATCAAAACAATCAAAGGGGAATCATGGCCTCACCCTCTGCCTTCTCATCCCCTTGACCCCAACCCCAAAGCACTGCCTGCTTAACCAACAAGCAGGCGACATCCCACAGTCCTTGCAACCCTCTACCCATCTCCCTCTTCCCCACACGCTGCCCCACTGACCAACCACACCAGTCAGGTCCCCAGCATCCAAACCCGGTACCTGTCATATTCCAGTGCTGGGCTTTCTTATCTGGTGGGCGGTAGATGAACTTTCGGAGGGAGCTGACGGCGTGGGACCCCACCAGGGTGTAACGCCCGAAAGCCCGGCAGTCCACCACCCGGATGTTGAGGGGTGGATGGAGCAGCTCATTCTCCGGGAGGTCCTGGGAAGCAAAGGTGTGCTGGTTATCAAGGGCTGGGCGTGGGCTGTGGGATGTCTGCGTTGGTGGTTGGAAAGGCCAGTAGGGACTAAAACAGGGATTGTGTTGGAGGAAGAGGTCTGGAGCAGCTCCAGCATGGCTTAGGAGCCCTCAAAGGCCATCACCAACTGGAATGGAGCTCACACCCTCCATTGCCATGGGGAAACTGAAGCAAAGGGGCTACGACCCATGGTTTGGGCTCCAGAAAGTCTGGGTTTCAGCTGAGGGCTCAGGGGGAAGAGGAAACACTCACCACTTCGAACCACTTGACTAAAGTGCAGAAGTTGGGGTTTTTCTTGTAGTTCTGGATGAGGGATGACTGGACGCCCTTCCCAGCACACTCAATGTCCACACGGGGCCGGTCCACCTGGGCCAGGTTCACTCTCTTCAGATCCCTGAGCCCCCAAAACAAGATCTAGGGGAGGGGGAGGAGGAGAAGGAAGAGCGTGAATGTGAGAAGGACTGCCCCTGGCTGGAGCCAGGCTGGAGTCAAAGGAGTTGGTTCTCCATATCCCCCAGAAGCAGGGACCTGACTGCAAATGTCATTGCCCGGGCAGTGGTGGATCCCTGAGGTATCTCCTCCTCATCCACATGGCTCATGGCTGCACCAAAGTCTCTCTCTGACACCCCACATACTCTGCCCCACGCCTGATCTGCAGCAGCCTAAGCTCTCCAGCCTGCTGCCCTCAACTCCCTTTTCTGCCTTTCTCCCTTTCTGGCCGTTCTCTGCCATGGGACTCCACAGAGCAGGACCAGACCAGCTCTGTCCACCCACAGTGGCTCTTGATTCAGCTCTGGCCTCATTTTGTCCAAATGCTATCAGTATCACCAAGGAAACTTGCCTCTCCCTTCTTGGGATAACAGACCACCACCCTGATCAAAAGTTACCCTAAAACGAGATTTTTCCACCTCCTGGTTCCTCATGGCTGTATTCACCTTGCACATCAGAGGAATATGATTTATTTAACCAGATGCAAGTGTCTGGAAGACCAGGAGCTAGGATCCCTTTAGACACCTGCAGATCTGGTCATCAGCATCTCTCCTGAAGAGAGATACCTACAACCATGGCCGAATTGGGCACTGAACGTCACTGGATCACCACCACCTACCAAGACAACCAAGGGAGAGGGACCCTGAATGGCTGCATCACCCTTTAGGTATCTACAGAGACAGGAGAGGCATCCCGCCCTTGATGCCTGAGGTTGGTGGGATGCAGCTCTCCTGACCTGTGGGACTGCTTTGGGTGGAGATGTACTACACGTGTCTCTCTGATGCGCCCAGCGAGTCATCCCAGCCTCAGAGATCCCTCCCGACCTTCAAACGCCCGTGGGCAGGCTCTCCTGCCCCGCACAATGCTCAACATGAAAACGTGATGCCCCAAGGCAATTACCTCCACTCTGTATTTACTCAGCACCGGCCGAATCCCCAGTGGCACCGGCAGGATGGGGCCCCTGTCCATGTCCGTGGGGCCGTCGATTGGGGGCAGGTCTGACTTGCCCCCAGGGCCAATCTGGAAGAGATGCAGCCTGGGTTAGGATCTGTTCCTTTGAGCTGGTTCTCAGCTGCTGGGAACCACTTTTTTGTCAGTCTGGGCTGTAACTGGCACACCCTGGTCTCGTGCACTGGGTCTGTGTCGTCTCAGAGGGTGCCTGAGCAACAAGGGCTGGTGAGCATCCAGCTGGTCGTACAGCGCAGGTTCTTTTGGGAAAAGGTGTAGACATCAGCAGAAGGTGCTGGGCAGGGCTCTGCTTCCACACAGGACAGACCCAGCAGAAGAGCAAACTTAGCCCACCAATGCACCCCAACGCCAGGGCTGCCCCCTTTCCTCCTGCAAAGAGTTGCCTCTGCCTGGGCTGGGTGGGAAGAGACGCAGAAATGGTCCAACAGCTCAGCCCAGGCGTGGGCAGCAGGGCGAGGGGGGGATTCTGCCCCTCTGCTGCGCTCGGGGGAGACCCCCCTGCAGTGCTGCCTCCAGCGCTGGGGTCTCGGCACAGGAGAGACACGGAGCTGTTGGAGCGGGGCCAGAGGAGGCCCTGGAGATGCTGGGAGGGCTGGAGCCCCTCTGCTGGGAGGACAGGCTGAGAGAGCTGGGGGGGTTCAGCCTGGAGAAGAGAAGGCTCCGCGGAGACCTTCCAGCCCCTGCCAGTCCCTCAAGGGGCTCCAGGAAAGCTGGGGAGGGACTCTGGAGCAGGGAGGGGAGCCATGGGACGAGGGGGAAGGGTTTTACACTGGAAGAGGGGAGATTGAGATGGGATATTGGGAAGAAATTCTTTGGTGTGAGGGGGGTGAGCCCCTGGCCCAGGTTGCCCAGAGCAGCTGTGGCTGCCCCATCCCTGGAGGGGTTCAAGGCCAGGTTGGCCGGGGCTTGGAGCAACCTGGGCTGGTGGGAGATGTCCCTGCGCAGGGCCGGGGGTGGCACTAGATGATCTTTAAAATCCCTTCCAACTCTAATCATTCTATGATTCTATGATTTCAGGTCTTGTTTCCAACTCAGGACATGAGGGAGATCAAATATCCCATGTCAGCCATTCCCTAGAGAAAACACCCCACTGCAAGGAAAGCTGGGGGAAAAAAGGGTTTGGATGAGCACCTGCCCTGGCAGACAAAGGAGGTGGGAAAAGCACCTGCAGGAGCAGGACACCAGGTTCAGCAGCAGCCTGCAGGGCTGCCCTGGGCTGGCCATTGTCATAGGGCATCTGAGCAGACTGCAGACAGACATGCAAAGGAAAGTCTCCTCTGAAATAAAGGGGTGGAGGGAGCACGTAGTCCTCAAGGGTCCCCCTCCCCAGGCACTGTCTGCTCCCGGCACGCACAGATGCTTGGCCAGCCTTGGACCACTGCCCCTGGCTGGTGCTCAGCTGCGCTAGAGGTGCCTCTGGCAGGTCGGTCCTTGCACACCTGAACCCACCAGCATGGCGCTGAGTTTGCTGGGGCCTCTCTCTTTTCATCTGAGACATCTCATCCCCGCTCCACACCAGGAGACCGCTGAGACACGTCCATACAAATACAACAGTCTCAGTGTACGGGAAAGGAAGCACGAGAGCGGGAGGGCTAAAATTTCACCATACTATTGGGGTGCTGCTATGAATTCACATTCCTTTTTCATGCGACCTTCAAATTGGCGTCTCCAAGAACACCAGGACTCCCACTGGCATCTCCCGTATCCCAGTGATGATGCAGAGTTTGGGCTAAAGCAACACTTTAGTGGGGTGTCCTGTCCAGAAGGATGGCTGGGACTCACGGTGCATCATCTTGACCAGCTTAACTGGGCAGGAGCTTCCCTCTCACTGGGCTGGTAGCTGTGCTAAACCCTTCGAGCTTTTCTAGGATGTATGAACTACCTGCTCATTGCAGCACCTGAGATATATAAGCACGGATTCATCCCTGCTCCCTTGCAACCCTCCATCCCTTCCTTTCCCTCCCTTGGTCTAGGGTGGCTTTGCCAGCCGGTACCTGGAGCAGCTCGAAGGCAGCCAGGAGGTCACCTGCTGTGGAGTTGCCGCGGTAGATCTGGTAGTACTCCAGCTGCGGGGGGAAGCGCGGGGGGCAGTAGTGCTCATCTGACATCTTCACCACCGGTTTGGCAAAGGTGCGGCCCATGAAGTCAGCTTTGCCCTGCAGAGGCGTAGACAGCACTTGGGTTTGCTGACCCAACGTGAGGTCTTCCACGTTAGCGCCACAGCTCTCCCCACCGTGGTCAGAACACACCTCAGTGGGCCTGGGACACCAAAGCTCAGTGACAACTTTCACTCCCGGCTTCTTCAAATAAGGGGAAGGAGGTGGCCTAGGGCTGGGACAGCAAGGAGGCCAGGCCTGAGCAGCTTTTCTAAAGGGAAAGACTCTGGAAATGTCTCCTTGCCTCCAGCCTCACAAAAGCTCTCGCTTCAGTTTCCAAAAATAAGATATTGAGTCTGAGTTCTTTACACTCAGGGTGGTGAGACACTGGCCCAGGTTGCCCAGAGAGGGGGTGGAGGCCCCATCCCTGGAGGCGTTCAAGGCCAGGCTGGATGAGGCTCTGAGCAACCCGATCTAGTTGAAGATGTCCCTGCTCACTGCAGGGGGGTTGGACTAGATGGCCTTTAGAGGTCCCTTCCAACCCAACACATTCTGTGATTCTATGATTCTAATGAGCAGCAGAGGCTGCACATGTCATGGGAGATGTGGAGGGGACCAACTTCCAAGAGTCAGGAGAAGAGCTGCACCATCTGCCTGGCCTCCGACTCAGGAGTGATCACAGCATCTAAATCATAAACATTTTTCTTTGATGGGATTCATCTTACCACCGTGTCCTGGTCATAGATCTCAATGACAATTATGGGAGGGTCATCCCGCATCTCATGGGCTTCTCCATACAGCTCCACATTGTCGAAGACCAGCAGCTGGTCCCAGGTCGGGCAAAGGGTCTCATTGAGAACCTGGAAGAACGGGAAAGAGAGACTTTACTGCTCCAGACAGGGGCTAAGCCCTGTGAAGGGCAGCAGATGGGCCATTGGTCTCAGCCTGGCAGCACTTATGGGCTGCTGCACATTTTTTTTGGACCGGTGAGGCATGGGGTATCTCCCAAGGACTCTTCTGAGGAAAAAACCCCAACCCAACAGCAGGCAAGCAGACACAAATTACTTCCAGCATCCACCAGGCTTGCTAAAGCTTGGCAGCCCTCAACCTGGGATGGGAAGACACAAGACACACTTCAACACGCTCCGGTTTCTCCTAACCGGGCAGGTGAATCGTGGGCACAGGGCCACGGGACAGCTGTGTGCTGGTGTGGGGGACATGTCGCGAAGGTGCTCCTGGGGAAGGGGCTCCTGGAGTCAGTCAAACCCCAGTGCTGTGGCTGCCTTCCCACCCCAGGACTCCATGATCAACCCCGTCCGTGATTCACTAGGAGTCACGAGACCCACGGCAGGGGAGCAGGATGGAGAGCTGATGGGACATGCAACGCCCGAGCCTCACCCAGCCCTCCAGGTCAGGAGACGGTCTTTACCTCGGTGCATTGGCTCTGGGAGATGAAGAAGACTCGTGCAAAGGGGTCCGAAAGGCCACTGCTGTCGGCTGCAAATAAACTCCTGGCTTGGTACATGTGGGCCCGCAGCTGGAACACCTGCTTCTCTGCAAGAGAGAGGGGAAGAGAGACAGCTCGACACGCAGCCTTGGAGCCCAGCCGTGGGGCTCAGCCTGCAGGGAGAGGCCTCGGGGACACGCTTTTGCTCAGGGCCAGCACTGATGAGGGATATAGGCTCAAAGCATGAGTCCCGAATGGATACGGACTTCCTCAGCGTCCTGCTCGCCATGTGCAGAATGACAGCTATGAACTGGGTAAGGAAGAGGGCGCACAGTTCCCACACCCCAGCTCCCCATGGACCTCAGACTGGGACTACTGGAATTATTTCCCCCTTAGCTCCTGCGAGCCCTTGGCCCAAGTGGTGTCCAGCCAGGCTCCCTCCTGCCCTCTCCATGTCCTGTCCCCAGACCCGCTGCAGGCAGGAAGCTCTTACTGGTGTAAAGGAGGCTGATGGGGGGGAAGGACGGCAGGTTTTGGCCTCTGGCTGTCTTCTTCTCCTCGAAGCCACAGGGCAGGCCACTCAGGAAGTCTTTGCGCTGTTTGTTGAGGCCCAGCCACAAGTACATCTCCATCTTGGCCTGAACTGTCCAGCCAGCAGGTCCAAACCCTCTCTTCCCAGGTAGCTGGGCACAAAGGACAGAGGAGTTTACAGGGATACAGGGAAGACCTTAGAGATGGACAGACCACCTCTTGCAGCGTCCATCTCCTTCTGGTGTATTGCTTTTACTGCTGCCCCTTAAAACCAGGGACCCAGCCCTCATCATTTTTGATCATGACACTACTCTGACTCATGCACTATCTTCTTCCCACCACATTGTCTTCCTCTTTCTAAGCCAGCAACCTCTTTTGTGGCCAGCTGGATCAAACACCTTTCTCCTTCCAGACATTTCTCACTTACCAGGCTGGGTAAGATCAGTGGGTCACACTTCCTAGCAGCAGACTTCCACCCCTACCAGTAGAGCACGGGTCTGCTTTGCTTAGTACTCAAACCCCAGCAAAACTGGATACCCAGCTCTCTCACCTCCACCTCCCATCCTCCCAGTCTGTCCTTCCTCCACCTCCCTCCTCCTGGCTGCAGTTCCCCCAGGGAAGACAGACCGGCACCTTGAGGAAGAGGGTCTTCACTTTGGCGCAGTCCTTGCCCATCTCCTCATCCACAATGGAGTAGAGGATATCCTTGGAAGGGACGCGGGCGTAGGCAATGCGCTTGTTGTTGCTCATCATCCAGATGAAGATGTCGGGAATAGTGTGCTGGGGCTGTGAACAGCAGCGAAGAGCCCTGTCGGTGTCTTAGCTCTTTCTGACCACCGAGGCACCAGCGGGGCTGGAGACCTTCTGAAGGCAAATTCAACAGATGCCCCAGGAGACGGATGCACCTATTGCCACGTTAGGGCCATTGAAATGGTTTTGAGCCTCCCACTGCAGAAGCTCGTCTGCTTAAGTACTGCTCAGAGCTAAGCTCAGCAGGGTGAAGCCTAGCGGGAAAGAAACTGGGATTTACATTTGCTCTAATCTAAAAAAAAAAAAAATTTGGATTAGAAAACTAAAGATTTTTCTTCTCTCTTCATTCAGTGGCCATGAGGGCTGTGGGGCATGGGCCATACCTTCATTCCTTACTACGGAAGAGGTTCCGTGTCTGGACAGGTCCCATCGCACCTTATAGTCTGGGTTATGTTCTGCTGTGGTGAGTCAAACCCAAGGAAGGCCTTGCTGTAACAAAGAGTACGTAGTCGAGGCTGGGAGCCCACCACGGGAAATGAGAGCAGGAGGTACAACAGCTAGACCTTCCATGAGGGTCAATAATGGACCCCTCATTTATCAATGATCTGGATGAGGGGATTGAGTGCACCCTCGGTAAGGTTGCAGATGACACCAAACTGGGTGGGAGTGTTGATCTGCTGGAGGGTAGGAAGGCTCTACAGAGGGCCCTGGACAGGCTGGGTCCATGGGCCAAGGCCAACTGTATGAGGTTTAAAAAGGCCAAGTGCCAGGTCCTGCATGTCACCCACAACAACCCCAAGCAACGCTACGGGCTTGGGGCAGAGTGGCTGGAAAGCTGCCCGGCAGAAAAGGACCTGGGGGTGCTGGTGGAGCCAGCTTAACACGAGCCACCAGTGTGCCCAGGTGGCCAAGAAGGCCAACAGCATTCTGGCTTGTATCAGGAATAGCGTGGCCAGCAGGAGCAGGGAAGTGATGGTGCCTCTGTACTGGGCACTGGTGAGGCCTCACCTCGAGTGCTGTGTTCAGGTCTGGGCCCCGCTGTACAAGAGGGACATTGAGGTGCTGGAGCGTGTCCAGAGGAGAGCGACCAGGCTGGTGAGGGGTCTGGAGACCAGGGCATATGAGGAGAGGCTGAGGGAGCTGGGCATGTTTAGCTTGGAGAAGAGGAGGCTGAGGGGAGACCTCATTGCCCTCTACAACTCCCTGAAAGGAGGGTGCAGAGAGGTGGGGGTTGGCCTCTTCTCCCAGGGGAATAATGACAGGACCAGAGGAAATGGGCTGAAGCTGCGGCAGGGGAGGTTTAGGTTAGATATCAGGAGGAATTCCTTTACTGCAAGAGTGGTCAGGCACTGGAACAGCTGCCCAGGGAGGGGGTTGAGCCACCATCCCTAGAGGTATTTAAGGAACATCTGGATGTGGCACTTCAGGGCATGCTCCAGTGGCAGAGATTGTAGGGGTTTTTTTTTTGTATGTGTGTGGTTGGACTCGATGATCTCAAAGGTCCTTTCCAACCATGAAAATTCTATGATTCTATGATAACCCCCCAAAACTGACCCAGTCCTAAACTGTAAAAATATCCGTGGAATGGTGTAATTTTCTGAAAGAGGGAAAAAATATTTTACAGGTATTTGAAAAATATTTGGAAAATATTTCCTTTGGAAATACCGTGAGCAACTCAACTCTAATATATTGGACTACTATCTCTTACACATGAGCTGGAGTGAAGCAAGAGTGTGCTGCAGCAATAAAAATTAGATGGTTTGAGTTCTGCAAGAGGACAGGGCTTTATCCCACAGCCCTTGGAAGAACCACTGACTTTAACAACTCCCTACGTAGCCAGGGTCAGGAACGGCTCCCTGCTGCTGGCTTTAGCGCTGTGTGGACATGTGCCACCTTCCGATGACCGATCCCCCGGGGAACTGCATGGCCTCGCCACGGCTGGGGCTGGAAAAACTGCCTTCAGCTCAGCTGCAAGGGGACCCAGCTCTGTTACTGGCTGGGGAGAGCTCTTAAATTGGCTTTAGTGCCGACTTGTTCCAACCCAGCAGAGCACGGGCAAGCCTGGAGGCATGGGGCATTATGTAGACTTGGAGCGGCTCCTTGCACAAGAGCAGGGACCTCTCCTGCCTACAGGGTTTGCAGAGAGGTCGCCATCCCCCCCGGGCTGCTGGCCCAGCTAACACCCTCTCTCCGTGCGGAGGGACTCACCTCGTCCGCCAAGAACCGGAGTTTCTGCAAGAAGTTTTGCGCCAGCTTCAGCTTGTCTTTCATGGTGTTCTTCTTCACCTGCGACCGCAGAGTCGTGGCTTGCTGCCCCATGTTCTCCTGCGGTCAGAGGGGAGCCCAGGACATCAGGTGAGCAGGAGTAGAAGGGAGCACAGGGAAGGGGGCAGCACCAGGCAGGTCCCCAGCGTTTGGGAAGGCAGATGCCTTAATCCCACCACCCGCGTCCTGGTGATGGTACTTCTGACACCCGTTCAACAACCTTGGCAGGATACTGGGAGGGCCCCTGGCAGCGCAGACATCTGTCCCAGCGGAAGGTACGCAGGACAGAGAGGTGTCACCTGTGCTTAGGGCATTTTGGGGTGGCTTCAAGCCTGGTGTTAATGATCTTCCCTCCCCTTCTGCTGACCCAGCTGTAAATCAGCACCTGGCAGTTCAGAAAAGGGGACGTGGAGGCTTTCATGGGTTAAATTCATCTCTCTGTAGGATGCAGCTGGCTACTGATGGCAGTGTCCTTGGCTGTGCCAGCTGGAGAAGCCACCGACTCTTTGTACGTCTCTTTTGCACATCTAAGTCCTTTGCAAGGAGCTGGGCTACCAGCCCCAAACATCTAGGCCACGTCTATTCCTGGAGCAGCTTTGCTCTGCAGGGTTCCCGTAAATCCCTCCTTCCCAGCTCCCTCAGCTGTTTGACAGTAATGTAGCTCCTCCTCCCTCTTCCTGGATTTCTTTCCAAGACAAAGCAGAGGAGTGTGGCGGAGGGGAGGCAGCAGTGTGGACCCAAGAGCCACCTAGCACCCGTTCAAGTGGTGGTCAAGTGCCCAGGTGGCCAAGAAGGCCACCAGCATCCTGGCCTGTGTCAGGACTAGTGGGGCCAGCAGGAGTGGGGCAGTGACCGTCCCCCTGGACTGGGCACTGGGGAGGCCCCACCTCGAGGGCTGTGTCCAGTTTTGGGCCCCTCACGCCAAGAAAGACCTTGAGGGGCTGGAGCGTGTCCAGAGAAGGGCAACGGAGCTGGTGAGGGGTCTGGAGCACAAGTCTGGTGAGGAGCAGCTGAGGGAGCTGGGGGGGTTCAGCCTGGAGAAGAGGAGGCTGAGGGGAGACCTTCTGGCTCTCTACAGCTCCCTGAAAGGAGGGGGTAGCCAGGGGGGGTCGGGCTCTTCTCCCAAGGAACAGGCCATGGCACAAGAGGAAACGGCCTCAAGTTGCGCCAGGGGAGGTTTAGGATGGATATTGGGAACAATTTCCTCCTGGAAAGGGTTGTGAAGCATTGGAAGAGGCTGCCCAGGGCAGTGGTGGAGTCGCCATCCCTGGAGGGATTGAAAAGCCGGGCAGACGTGGTGCTGAGGGCCATGGGGTAGTGGTGGCCTTGGCAGGGTTGGGTTGATGGTTGGACTCGATGGTCTGAAAGGTCTCTTCCAACCTAAACAGTTCTGTGGTTCTATGATTCTAAGACTCAAGTGGTCTTGGGCTCCTCTCTTCAGAAATAAACCTCAAACCCTCAACGCAGAGAGACCGGAAAGCAGCACACCTACAGACCAAAGTTCCCCACCACATTGACAAGGTCCAGCTCCTGAGTCCCCCTCCCTGCCTGGCTGAATCCCACTCACCAGCTCCCGCATGCAGGACTTGAGCCTCTCCCGGTCCAGCCTCGTGCGGGAAGAGTGGTGCTGGTCCTTGTCAGCCAACGTCACGAAGCGCCTGGTGGGAAAGGTCGGCAGCATGAATCCCATGGCAGCCCCTGGGCTCTCCCCAAGCAGCCGGGGCTGGCTGGATCTCTGCCAGCAGGAGGGCACCTCACTGGAGGAAAATGCCCTCGTTCCCCCCCAGGTTTGCAACCCAATCACGGCCAAGTGTCCTGCTTGCACCCCATGCTGAGCGTCACGTATGGGGAGTAGGTGCTGATGGGGTATCAGTCTGTGGAGGCCACAGGACTGAGGCTTTCACCGCTGGTTTGGGGTCTTTGGGGTGCGGGTGTAAGCACCACCTCACCCATGCTCCAAGCCAGAAGGCAGCTGATACAGCATTGAGCCAATGCAGAGAAACGCTTGCCCGTCGTCCAGAGGACAAGGCAAGGTGGGCTTACGCTCAAGACCTCGCCCATAGCCCTGCAGAGAGCAGGGTCCCGCAGTGTGCCAACTTTGCCCATCTTTTACTCACAAGCACCCACTGCTCAGCTCCTCCAGGACCCCTCGGAGCCGGCGCTCCGGATGCGGCTTCTCCGTTTTGATCATTTCCTGCACGTCGTTGAGCCCTTCCTCCTGCGGCATCAACGGGGGAAGAAGTGAGGGGCTGGTTGGGCAGAGCCCCGCCATGGGACAAGGTCCCCCCTGAGGTCCAACCCTGCTTAGAGCAGCCCTGTGGGGGCTGCCGGTGGGAAACATCTGCTGCCTCTCCAGACCTGCCGGCCTCAGGGCTCAGGTCTGGCACACGTTTGGCTCTGGGTGATGGGAATGGTTCCACCGCCCTCCATGAGGCTAGCTGGCCAAGGTCTACACCATGGCTCTGACCCACAGAAAATTCAATGAGCTCTTAGGATTTGGGCATCCAAATTGCGGAGCATTTAGCACTGGGAAATTTCCCCCTTTCTGGCACAGGTTTGCTCGTGGGTCCTTGCACTGTTTGTCCCTGCTTTGTGCCAAGCTGCAGAGATGTGGAGGGAGCCTGGAGGTGCCTCATGCCAACCTCATGCCCCAAGCTGCCTCCCTCCCTCCCCAGCACGTACTGACCAGCTTGTCCGCAATCTTGTCCATGATGTTGGCGTTATACAATCTGCGGCGCTGGTCCTGCCACCAGCTCTTGATGTAGATGCAGGGCTTCTTCTCAAAGTACGGCAGGTGGAAGTAGTTCCTGCAAGAGGAGGCAGAACAGATGTTCCGTGGTGGTAATGCTCCTATCTCCTACTAACACCCTTTTTCTGAACGCTGCTGAGCATCTCCTGTAGCGTCCTGGCCTTCACAGGAGGCAGAGGTCTCTACCCTTTGCAGAGCTGAGAGGTTTCCATATGCTGGTGGGATGGAGTGGTAATAGTCATGGTACAGTTAAAGGGAGGATGAGGCTGAAGAATGGGTTTATGTTTCTTGGGTGCCTGAGCACTGTCTATGAGCCTTGGGATGTCTATGTCTATGAGCCTTGGCGGGTGGGATCCATCCGCTGCAGATCCTGAACTTCACTCTTCAGAGAAGGGCAACAGAGCTGGTGAGGGGTCTGGAGCACAAGTCTGGTGAGGAGCGGCTGAGGGAGCTGGGGGTGCTCAGCCTGGAGAAGAGGAGGCTGAGGGGAGACCTTCTGGCTCTCTACAGCTCCCTGAAAGGAGGGGGTAGCCGGGGGGGTTGGGCTCTTCTCCCAAGGAACAGGCCATGGCACAAGAGGAAACGGCCTCAAGTTGTGCCAGGGGAGGTTTAGGATGGATATTGGGAACAATTTCCTCCTGGAAAGGGTTGTGAAGCATTGGAAGAGGCTGCCCAGGGCAGTGGTGGAGTCGCCATCCCTGGAGGGACTGAAAAGCCGGGCAGACGTGGTGCTGAGGGACGTGGGGTAGTGGTGGCCTTGGCAGGGTTGGGTTAATGGTTGGACTCGATGATCTGAAAGGTCCCTTCCAACCAAAACGATTCTATGATTCTTTCTGCACCTGGGATCACCCTTAATTAAAAATCAGCTTCAGCTCATTCTTATGAAGCCATCAGGACACTTCCAGCCAGAAGGTGTCAGCAGAGCCCCATAGTTGAGCATGAGGTTCCCAGCACCCAGGGGATGGAGACGTGGATGGACAGGGAACGACCATGAGACGCAGAGCCCAGGGGACACGCTCAAAAAACGTGAGTGCTTCTCATCTCCCTTCGGCATTCACCTTGACAAGGAGCTGGTGAACAAGTGTGGGAACCTCAGGCAGACACTTCTATCTGGCGCTCAAGTGCCCTCGATTCAGCGTGGTTTGTTTCATTTCCCAATTAAATTAAGTCAGCTGGTTAATTCTATTAACATCTATCTACTGGTATAACACGGTTAAAATCCACTGTAAGCATATCTCATCAGGTTAAATCCAATTAGCTTTCCTTAGCACTAGCCCTTTGTATTCAAATCCAGGCTGTGGCTGAAGCCCAGCCCAGCCGTCCCAAGACGCCTGTGCTGATCCCCTGCAGTTTGGGGCTTTCTGCCCCAGCCGTCTGGATCTCGTCTGTATTTTAGGGTGGCTGCTCCCTGCACATCACAAAGCAGTTTGTAAAGCGGACACAAAAAAACCATCTTAATTTTACAGCTGGAGAAACTGAGGCAGAGAGAACAGAAGTGATTTGTCCACCGAAAACCAGCTGCGATAGACGCAGGGCAGGACCCACTTTGCCGAGTCCTGGATCAGTTAAACACCAGAGCGTGGCTGACAATGACCCATGGGGACAGACGGACTGCCCAAAAGAGAGATGCTGCAAACTAGGGAGGCGGAGAGGACTTAAAGTCCCAATCTCCTGCCTAACACATTCTTAAGAACTTTTTCCAGCTGCTTTTTGCATCCTCTCCCCTCTGCGCGTCTGGGACCTTGTCCAGCTTTTAAGATCCCAAGTGATGAAGAAAGGCACCTTGTCTCAGCACGAACTGCCTTCATGACTCAAACCTGTGTCTTATCTCCAGCTGGGCTTATCCTTTTCTCCACATGGTGCCCATGACGTCTTTATACGTGGGGCAGCTGGAGAGAGCACAGCTGCAAAGCCCAGACCTCTCCTCCCCGATGTGCAGTACTGGGCTGTGCCACCAAGGGCGGCAGCGATCCTAGGGAAGGACCCGTTTATAGACCGGTTTCCCAAACATACAAAACATATGTGTGGAAGCGAACCTGTTTTTTCAGTGCCCACCAACGATTTTTTGAATCCACTGGTTAACTTCATGCCTGTTTGCCAGAGGGGAAGAGCGCTAAAGGTATCAGATAGCCATGAGTTTGGGTGCACATCTGGCCGGGTGGATGGAGGATGTCCTTTGTAGGGTAGCCTGGGAGGTTCAGCCCTTATTGGACATCAGAGAATCCACAGGAATGCTCAGAACTGTAGGGAATGGGGTGGGGGTTCATCTGGCAGAATGTAGCATCCAAGTCAAGGTGTCTACAAGGTGGTATCTAATCTCCCTTTACAGGGCATGGAGAACTGGTCCCCCCTGTTGCTCCCAGGTCTCTTTGGCCAAATGACTCCAGGCCCCGTGAGGACACTGACTCCACCTGTGCAGAGAGCGGTGGGAGCTGGGACACCCAGGGCATGTGGGAACACCTACAGACCATGGTTGAATCGAGAGCCACATCTCTGCCCAGTGGCACGTCAGTGGCCAGGCGGGGCACACTTACCTGTCTGTGACCAGGGGCTTCACGGGTTGAGATGAGGAAACAGAGACCAGCTCTCCATCCTCATCACCTTCATCCTCACTTGAGTTCTGGAGCAGCTCGGACTCCTCCTCCTGCCCATCCCCTCCCTCTTTCTTCCTCCGTAGCGTGGGTTTGGTCATGCCATCGATCTGGTTCCCATAGTTACCTCGAGGAAAAAAAAGTGAAATAGAGTCACAGGGTTTTAACTCCAATCAGGATCAGTCTCTTGGCTTAAATTGAGGTAGTGGAGAAGTTCTGCAGGAACCATGGGGGACAGTGGAGTTCAACTCTCTGAAACCACGCCCAGGAACCATAAATTAGTGATGGGTGTCTGCCCCCTGCTCATGTCCCCTCTCGAGACAGTAGGAACGCGCCCCCTCCCTTCGGTGGCCAGCCTCAGGAGGCACAAAGCCAGGGCGAGAGAGGGAGCAGCTCCACTGGCCGCAGCACAGCAGGCACACAGTAGATGATTTGGGGCCCCACGTAGCTTGTGCCGGTAAAGTGGCCAGCACCTTCTCCCTAAACTGAGAGCCCTGCGTGCTCTAGCATGTCTTGGTATGGAAAATGGGGAGTCCACCCTGCTCCCGGCCTTGGATCCTGCATTCACCTCCAGGCACGCTTCACCCTCCCCAAAAAAACAACCAACCTATTGTGACCTCGAAGTTGATGGGTTTGTCGCCAATCTTCCTGTCGATCATAGTAGCCTCCAGGAAGGCTCCAAAGAGAAAGAACTCCTCCATCTTCCCAGTGCAGTTCTGCAGGAGAAATCACGGGGATCAGGGCTGAGGTCACCCGGAGAGACACCAAGGAGGACAGGTCCCCTTGGGCAGAGGGGTGCATGACCTGGCACCTCTGAGCACCCTCATGGGCTTTTTGAAGGCGAGATATCACTGCTCAGGCTTTCAAGGGGACCGTGAGGTTTTTCTCTCCCCCGGCCTGAGCCATCTCCAGGCTCATTGCAGAGAGAGTTCAATTAAAGCTTTTAGCCTAACACTTGAATGTGTTGAGATCGGTCACCACTTGCACGTGAGGGCCTGTCTAAGGGACATTCAGGAATATGAGCCTGAGTTTATTCACAAATTGAACTAATCAAAGCACACCAAACCATCTGCCTGGATGCTCTTTCAGAACTGGAATGGCTTTATTTCCAGGCGGCTTCATTTCCCCCAGGGGTGAATTACGGCCACGTTACTTCTGAAGGAGAGCTTTTGCAGAGAGGGTGCGCGTCCATCAGACTTCTCCATTTCTGCTACACACCGTTGGCTCATATGGATTGACATATGTGGGCATCCCCAGGTAGGACAAGCCCGGATGTGTCTGTTTATGCAGAGAACAGACAGCATTCCTGACGGCTCTACACATCAGGACTAAAGCTGTGGGGCTTTTCCTGTCAGGAAACAGCCGTTCAATTTCTCTGACCAGTTTCACCCTGACGGAATTGGTTGGGATACAGATTAGGTCCTCAGCTTCTCTCTGAAATCCATCTTCAGGATGGGAGTGAGACAACTGGCGTTAGGAGATGGCTTTCTTTGTCGTTGTCTAACTCCCGACCAGAGAAACATTTCAAAGTTTACGATCCTAAACTTTGAAACTTCAGTCTAACTCTAGTCCAACTTTGGTTGGACTAGAGGACTTTTAAAGGTCCCTTCCAACCCAACACTTTCTATGATGGGTGGGTGGGTGTCAGGGACCAATTAGATCATCTAGATATTCACAAGTCCATGGGCCCTGATGGGATGCACCCGAGAGTGCTGAGGGAGCTGGCGGAAGTCATTGCTGGGCCGCTCTCCATCATCTTTGAAAAGTCCTGGAGAACAGGCGAGGTGCCTGCGGACTGGAGGAAAGCCAATGTCACTCCAGTCTTCAAGAAAGGCAAGAAGGAGGAGCCGGGGAACTACAGGCCGGTCAGCCTCACCTCCATCCCTGGAAAGATGATGGAACAGCTCGTTCTGGGTGTCATCTCAAGGCGCGTGGAGGAAAGGAAAGCTATCAGAAGTACTCAGCATGGATTCACCAGGGGGAAATCATGTCTGACTAACCTGATAGCCTTCTACGATGGCATGACTAGATGGATAGATGAGGGGAGGGCGGTAGATGTGGTCTACCTTGACTTAAGCAAGGCGTTTGACACGGTCTCCCACAGCATCCTCATAGGGAAGCTTAGGAAGTGTGGGTTAGATGAATGGACAGTGGGGTGGATAGATAACTGGTTGAAAGATAGAGCTCAGAGGGTTGTGATTAGGGGCACAGAGTCTAGTTGGAGACCAGTGACGAGTGGTGTTCCCCAGGGGTCAGTACTGGGTCCAGTCCTGTTCAACATATTCATCAATGACCTGGATGAGGGGATAGAGTGCACCCTCAGCAAGTTTGCTGATGACACCAAGCTGGGTGGGGTGGCTGACACACCGGAAGGCTGTGCCGCCATACAGAGAGACCTGGACAGGTTGGAGATCTGGGCAGAGAGAAACCTTATGAAGTTCAACAAGGGCAAGTGTAGGGTGCTGCACCTGGGGAGGAACAACCCCATGCACCAGTACAGGTTGGGTGCTGACCTGCTGGAGAGCAGCTCTGTGGAAAGAGACCTGGGAGTCCTGGTGGACAACAGGATGACCATGAGTCAGCAATGTGCCCTTGTGGCCAAGAAGGCCAATGGCATCCTGGGGTGCATCAAGAGGAGCGTGGCCAGCAGGTCAAGGGAGGTCATCCTCCCCCTCTACTCTGCCTTGGTGAGACCGCACCTGGAGTACTGTGTCCAGTTCTGGGCTCCCCGGTTCAAGAGGGACAGGGAACTGCTGGAAAGGGTGCAGCGGAGGGCTACGAGGATGATTAGGGGACTGGAACACCTCTCTTATGAGGAAAGGCTGAGGGATTTGGGTCTCTTCAGTCTGGAAAAAAGACGTCTGAGGGGTGACCTTATCAACGCTTATAAATACTTAAAGGGTGGGTGTCAGGACGATGGGGCGAGGCTCTTTTCAGTGGTGCCCGGGGACAGGACAAGAGGCAATGGGCACAAACTGGAACATAGGAAGTTCCACCTAAACATGAGGAGGAACTTCTTTACCCTGAGGGTGGCAGAGCACTGGAACAGGCTGCCCAGAGAGGTGGTGGAGTCTCCATCTCTGGAGACATTCAAAACCCACCTGGACGTGTTCCTGTGTAACCTGCTCTAGGTGACCCTGCTCTGGCAGGGGGGTTGGACTAGATGATCTCCAGAGGTCCCTTCCAACCCTATGATTCTATGATTCTATGATTCTATGATCTTCCCTCACTCAGATGTTTCTTCTGCTCAGTACTCCTAAGAGAGGTCATTTGATCATTTGAATGCTCATAAAATCTGAAATCCTTGCAAGATTTGCTTTCATTGTGCTGCCAGATCCAGAAAACTTAGGACAACACTAAATGAAATCCTTGGTTTATGAGATCAAAGATAAAAGACACAAGAGGCCTAAGACCCATGACTGACAGCCGTAGGGCTAGGGCGACTTACATCAGCAACTGATGGAGCCTGCTCGACTTGCACCTCGGTGGAGCTGTTGATCTCCGGGTTGGTGGTGTCCAAGATCTCCACAGCAAGACTCATCAAAAGCCTGGCCCGGAAGGAGACGCCTTCACCCAGACCCTCGTTTAGCTCTTGGTGCTCGTCCATCAGGGTGTAGTTCCGAGTGGAGCCGTACATGTTCACCCACGCGGGGCCAAAGGTGGGCAGGAAGCCTGCAGCAGAGCAAACATGTACGTTGGGGAGGGGATGTGCAAGGAGGAGGGCATGTCTTTGACTCAGGATACAAACTTGCTCATGGATTGGCATCACTTTCCTGGTCTGTGTACAGTGATGTGGGCTTCAACATACACATGTGTGTCCATGGAAATGCATGCTTGCAACCATGCCTGGAGACAGCTTTGCAGTGATGAGGACTGTGCAGTGCACTAGCCCAAAGACAGAGGTGAGTCTCCCGTTGGGCAAGTTACCCAAAGTGAGAGTGAAGACAAAGGAACACCCCATTAGTCCCCTTTCTAGAGCCATCTTTGGTTTCACGTTGGTCCTACCCACGTGTGCTGGTGTGTTCACGTGTGCATGAATGGGGGAGACTGTCAAAAAAAAAAATAAATTCTTCCCAGGAAGAGTGGTCAGACACGGGAATAGGCTGCCCAGGGAGGTGGTGGAGTCACCATCCCTGGATGTGTTTAAGGGTCGTTTAGATGTGGTGTTGGGGGATCTGGTGTAGGGGAGAACTCTGTAGAGTGGGGTTGATGGTTGGGCTCAATGATCCCAAGGGTCTTTTCCAACCTAAATGATTCTATGATTCTATGATTCTACATTCATCCATTCATGGCAATGAATATTTTGGAAGGGGAAGTTGATCTTGGGTGTCTTTGCTTTCAGATATTGGACTGGAGGCTTGTGACAGGGCTCAGCTTTCAAAGAGCGTGTGTCCAGTGACCTCAGAAGACCACTGCAGTGAATCAAAGTCTCTCCAGCTGCGCACCAAGAAGCAGCTATCTCCAGGGGTGGGGAAGGAGCCTACACTATTTTGCTTAACTCTCTGCCAAAGGGATGTCTCTCTACCATGAAGAAGGTAGATCGGTCTGCCCCCCCACCTTACCTTTGTCTCCTTCATTAGAGATCTTCCGCAAATCAATGAAATGGGTACCAATGGCCACATCATTGACTTTGTCTGAGTCTCGGATCTGGATCTTTATCCGCTTGCACAATGGGGGGAACATTTCCGTGAAGACTATTTGCTCGTTCCAGAGAGGCTCATAGCTGCTTTTCTGTACAGATGTCTTCCCCTGCCGAGTGGGAGGAGGCAGATGTTTGCCAAGGGTTTGAGCTCCCAAGCCATCCCTCGCAACCTGAGCTGCTCCCTTGCTAATGACCACTGAAACATGCATCTGTCTTGTGACTCTCCTCTCCCAAGGAACAGGCCATGGCACAAGAGGAAGCGGTCTCAAGTTGCTCCAGGGGAGGTTTAGGATGGATATTGGGAACAATTTCCTCCTGGAAAGGGTTGTGAAGCATTGGAAGAGGCTGCCCAGGGCAGTGGTGGAGTCGCCATCCCTGGAGGGATTGAAAAGCCGGGCAGACGTGGTGCTGAGGGACGTGGGGTAGTGGTGGCCTTGGCAGGGTTGGGTTGATGGTTGGACTCGATGATCTTAAAGGTCCCTTCCAACCAAAACGATACTATGATTCTAAGCTCCTTTCCTCAACTGGAAAGTGCTGCAAATCCATCATAGTCGGCACAAAAGAGGGGAAACATAGCAAACAAGGTGGCTTTGCCATGCATCTGGTGATGCATCTGGCTTTGCCATGCATCTGGTGCATAAAGCTGGTGAGGGGTCTGGAGGATAAACTTTATGAAGAACGACTGAGGGAGCTGGGGTTGTTTAGCCTGGAGAAGAGGAGGCTGAGGGGAGACCTTATCACCCTCTACAACTACCTGAAAGGAGGTTGTAGAGAGATGGGGGCTGACCTCTTCTCCCTGGTGACAAGTGATAGGACGAGGGGAAACGGGTTCAAGTTACGTCAGGGGAGGTTTAGGTTAGATATTAGGAAACATTTTCTCACTGAAAGGGTTATTAAACATTGGAATAGGCTGCCCAGGGAGGTGGTGGATTCACCATCTCTGGAGGTGTTTAATAAAAGGGTAGATGGGGCACTTAGGGACATGGTTTAGAAGTGGTTCTTGTCAGGGTAGGCTAAAGGTTGGACTCGATGATCTTAAAGGTCCCTTCCAACCTCAACAATTCTATGATTCTATGATTCTATGATCTCCACATCTGCATACCAGGACAACTGAGACCATCTCTGGCCACCTGCACAATGGCTGGTCCCACTCATGTTACCTCCCAGGTATCGCACACACGCTGCTATCGCACGCAGCTTGCTCACCTTCTGCCCTGCAAAGACCACCTGCACGTAGGGATCCACCAAGTCCTTGTTCTCCCCAATGAGAGCCTTCTTCACATTGGCCATGATGCTGGCGTTCATACGGGGCAGCCCCTCTGCTCGATAGATCTTGATGTAGAAACGAGCCCACTGCCTCTCCGGAGGGACCCCGTCCGGGAGGAGGAGGTTCCTGCAACGTCAATGGATAGGGTTGGAAACAGCTGCTGGGGCTGGCAGGTTTCTCAGGAGAGGATAACCAAAGGGGGAGAAACTGCCTCACTTTCTGAGCACGGGCTCTGTGGTGGTGAAACGATGACCATTCCTGTGCCCATACCTTTTATTGCTATCTTGTTTCTGCCCATCCTCCTGTTTTGGGGTGGGGACCGGTGGTTTCATCAGCAAAAACTTAGAGGAGCCCCTTGAGGTCCCCCTGGGACAATGTGCATTCCACTAAAGGAACATAATCATTGTTGTCCGTGGAGTCTAGGGGACAATTGAGCTCAGCCTAATTTAGACACCCAAAGCAGGCCATGCGAAAGGGGTGTTAGAAGAGCCCTTTTGCTTTATCAGGGCACAAGGGGAGCTCGGTGATTATTTTGGGGGGAAACTTGAGCTCCACCAGATTGTTTTTTCTTGGCACATTTGGCTTTCCTTTCCTGGGGGAAGAAATGAGAGCCAGGGGGAATGCCGCGAACAAAATGATTTTTAGAGGAATCACTGGAGTTGCCAGTGCAAAAGTGGGATAATATCACCACTACAGCATGGGACACTGCCCCACAATGGTTCAGGTGGTGCCTCGAGCCCACTTCCCCAGCAAGTCAAGAAAGCTGCACTGGCATTTTTCTACTAGTCTGGGTTTCTGACCATGTGGTGAGGGGCTGTGAGGTAGGCTTGAAAGCCTGCCGTTGCACTTGGAGGTATTTAATTAGCCTGAAATATTTTGGGGCCATAACCAAGTTTTAAACTCTCCCAATTTTTCTTCCACGGCCTTTTAGATGCGCTGGGGAGTCACAGAGCCTTGCCCACCCACGCGGCCTGGGAAACCTCAGCCAGACCTCCCCGCTCTGCCCTGGCAGTGAGTGATGAGACCCCATCCCAACTATCCAAGGGCCAACAGGAGCATTAGGGCAGTGGGGACATCAAGTTGGTTGACATCAGGCTGGTGTTGGTATAGGGAGCTCAACAACCTGCAGATGGTCTGACCTCATAGAAATGATTGGTTTGTACTTGATATAGCCCGGATTTGCACCAGTAATCTGCTACGTTCTCTCTTTTCAGCAACTTATTTTGTCCCTCTGGTTTTCACAGCACAAGGGAAGTACGGGTACTAGGAGGGCTGTCAGCCTCACCCAGAAGGGATGCTGTCCTCCTTGCACAAGCCAAGGTGAAGAGACATGAAAAATCACTCCCAAGCAAGGCTACGTGAAGCTGGCTCGGCAGATCCTTACCCTTCGATATCATCCTCGTCCGTCTCATTGGCTTTGTGTGGCGTCTTGATGTTGTCCCCTTTCCCTACCACAGCGATGTCACACTTCAGGTAACCTTTCAGCCCGGCGGTGAGATCCTCGGGGTCAGAAAGGATGGCCCATTTGTGGTAGAACTGGTGCTCTGGAAGCCAGGGGACAAGACAGTCATTTATCAGAAGGAGACACAGCGTCCACTCGAGTGGGGGGACCTGCACATATGCGTGAGGGACATCTTCAGGTGGGAGGAATTCAGAAAGAATCCCCTGAAAAATTCAGTAGGGAGATGTGTCGTGTGTTGAAGACACAACAGGATGAAGCAACAGGATGAAGAAGCAACAGGATGAACTGTCTGAAGGGGGGTGAGGTCTCCATCTCTGGACCTCACCATCCCTGGAGGTATTTAAAAGATGTATAGTCACAGAGCTTAAGTACATGGTTTAGTGGTGGACTTGGCAGTGTTGGGTTAATGTTTGGACTCAATGACCTTAAGGGTCTTTTCCAACCTAAACGATTCTATGATTCTAAGTCTTTAAGGTCTCAGGTGCCTTTTGGATGGTGTTAGAAAGACTTAATCCTTCTGGGGAGCAGAGAAGCAGACCAGACGTTCCCTTAATGTCCCCCTCCTCATCTGCTGACAGCCTCTCCCATGCAGGCTCTGGAGGCCTCATTTACATCTTAGCCCTCAGGCTTACTTGTAGAGGCAGAGTGCTGCAATAGGTGTGACACTGGAGCAAGACAAAAAACCAAAACCACGGGGATTTTGGAGGTATCTTTTTTTTTGAAGGGGTGTTGTGTGTTCAGCTCTGGCATGCGGCGAGCACCAGGTCCTCAAAGGAGCATTGCTCAACGCGACGGGAACGCCAATCAACCTCTCCCTCTTCTCCGTTGCACGCCAGGCATCTTCCTTTCTTGGTTTAAACGCCAGCCACAGAGGGCGAGATCCAGCCCCTGACCTTCAGCTATCCGGAAGGTCGATATCTTGCCTAAGCAAGTCACCTTGGGCTTCCTTCCTCAGCAGGTCACTGGAGAGAGACCAGCACACCCAGAGGGCATCTCAGCCCTTCTTTCAGGGGGGGATACCCAGCCTTCTCCGGAGGTGCTGAGTGCTCTTTCCTGACCACAGACGGAGCCCAGGTGACTTGATTATATCTGGGATACCGAAATTAGGTTAAGTAAGCATCACCCAAGGAAACCAGCACCCGCCCAGCTACCTTGCAAGGACATTTGTTCCAAGGTGCCAGTAGGCACATAGAATCGTGGAATGCCAGGTTGGAAGGGACATCAGGGATCATCTAGTCCAACCTTTCTCGGCTGGACTGGTTGCAAACAGTGTTGACGTACCAGGCTGAGTATAAACAGTCCCAACGTCCATCTTGAAGGACCCTACCAAAGTGCCACTCCGCAGGAGGTTTTTTGAGTGGATCACCTGGAAATTGAGAGAAGGAAAAAAAAAAAAAAAAAAAAATCAGACTTTTTTTCCATGCCCGGGGAGCCACGAGGCTCTTTCCAGAGGTGTTCAGTGTCAGATGGGAAAGACGCTGATGCATTTTCCTTGGTCTGTGCAGGACCCTGGTCTGCACAAGGACACTAAGAGGCGTGGTGGGGTCGGCAGCTCTTGCTTAGCAGTATTGCAAGCAAACGTATACTTGGATTGAATACAACAAAATGCAAAGAAATCAACCTTTAAAACAAGATGCAGCTTTCCAGCCACTACGGCAACAAGCACTGGGACATTTATGTGAAGAAAGGGTCTTTAGGGTGCTCGAAATCCACGGGATTCCCTTTGTGGGAGAAATTACACAGCCGCTCTGTGCATGGGATGGATACGGATACTCCTAACTTGCGTGTTTTGGTCAACGCACGTGCAAATCCCGTCCATCGCCCTCCCGCGGGGCTGTGGGGAGGGCTGCAGCCTCTGCTTTGCTCTCAGCACCTGCAGCCCTCAGTTTCCACCACAGCTCTGCCCGTCTCGTGCCCCAGGAAATCCCTTGGCAGGCTCGGGAAGGTCTTGCTGCTCTCCAAGCCTGAACTCATCCCAAGGCAGGTTTAGTTCCTCCCGGCTTTGAAATACCAGCGATCAGCCACGGAGGGAGACAGCGAAGGCAGAAGGGGAGCTGTGTGGACCCAGCAATGAAGCTCAGCAACAGAAAGGGGGGCTGGGGGCCTGCAAAAGAGGTGAGGCTCGTAGGGCCGCGGGGGTCTCACATCAAGGACCTTAAATCCATCCCCAGCGCAAACGCAAAACGGGCTGGTTTCCTCCAAAGCCCCAGGAAAAGGACAACGCAACCGTGCTCACTTACGGACAGCTTGATGATCTTGTCGAACATGACATCTGGGGGGACGTGGAAATCGAAGACGAAGTACTGAAAGGGAAAGAGCAGCCGTGAGGGCAGGAGAGCCGGGGTGAGCTCCTTTTGGGTTGAAAGGCGGTGTTTTTGTGCATGCTGCAGCTGGAGAAGCTGTGACTGCCTGGAGGAGCATCCTACAGCACATGTCACAGCAGGGACGGATCCGTGTGAGCCCCAGCACTGACGGCCTCTGCAGCCTGGGCAACTAGAAGGAAGCACTAACTTCTCAGAAAACCAGAAAAATTTAGCACAGATCAAACGAGTGAGCTTTTTACCATTTTTGCAAAATACCAGAGGCCAAAGGCTTCATTTCTCCTTCTGCGCGGTTTGAAATTTCATCTTATTCTGACAGGAGGTGACAGAAGAAATAAAAAGAAAAAAAGCCCAAGTGACAAGAAATGACATTTAATTGACTAACAGGAACGTAGACCCCGAGGGGAGGATAGCTGTGGGCACCACCGGAGGACAGACCCACCTCGTTGTAGTAAGGGCAATTGGTCGATTCCTTCATGGACGTGTATTTCTTCTCCTCTCCGACCTCCACGCAGACCACGGGGTCCATGTTGAGCCCAACCAGCTGCCGGGCCTCGATGATGGTGACGCTGACCTGGGGAGAGCGATTCGTGCGCCTCCTGAGAGCAGCACCAGGTGCCGCTCACTGCCGTAACCCCCGTCTCCCCGTCTCCCGTTTTTGGAGACATTTTCAGCGCAACGGTGGCAGCTCTGAGGTCTACTGGTCACACCAAAGACCCCGGGCTGCTCAGACCAGCCTGAGCACGCTGCGACGCAGGGTGGGGTGCAGAAGACCGTGGGCATCCCTCTTGCTTCAGCCCCACAGCATGGGGGGCTTCATGCGAGGTGTGAAGTCAAATGGATTTAGCTAAGCCGTGGGAGCAGAGCTCGGTTGGTGAGACCCCAGATGGCTTCACTGCCTTCTGCTAGAAAGCACGAAGGGTTGCAGTTGGACTAGATGATCGCTGTAGGTCCCTTCAAACTGAAATTTCTATTCTATTCTTTTCTGTTCTATTCTTTTCTGTTCTATTCCACTCCACTCCTAAACGGCAGCTGGTAAAGGGTAGCAGAGCCCTCTGAGGGCTCTGTGTTCCTCTTGGTTGTAATTTGTTTTGCACCTTTCCCCTCCTCTTGATGTTCTTCATGCTCCCCCCACCTGGACCAAGCACACGCATTCCCTGTAAGCCTCACAACTGGGTCTGCAGCAGGTGCCGCAAATGTTCTGCGATAAATCTCTAACCAAAGTCATTATTTGCGTGGTTCCCGAGATATCCCCAGGAACGTGTTGCTGTGCTGAGAGGTGAGGACATCAAGCTAAATTGCTGCTGAATCAGCACGACTTGGTGAAAATGAGAAGAGGAGCCAATTGCTGGCACCGATTAGTAAAAGAAAAGGGAGCAGCACGGACCACCTGAGCCTTGGGAAACTGAAAGAGTTGTTCGAACTCGAGATAAAGTGGCAGGAACAGAGAGTCGCTGAAGAGGACAACAGCAGCCATGTATCAGCCTATTCGAGGAAATCCAGCGAGCAATCTACTGCCAGCCAGGGCTCACCAATCTTGAACATTGGCCAACATACTGAAAACTCTTGGGTAGGACGAGGGGGAAGGGTTTTACACTGGAAGAGGGGAGATTGAGATGAGATATGAGCAAGAAATTTTTCGCTCTGAGGGGGGTGAGCCCCTGGCCCAGGTTGCCCAGAGAAGCTGTGGCTGCCCCATCCCTGGAGGGGTTCAAGGCCAGGTTGGCCGGGGCTTGGAGCAACCTGGGCTGGTGGGAGGTGTCCCTGCCCAGGGCAGGGGGTGCCACTGGATGGGCTTTAAGGTCCCTTCCCACCCAAACCATTCCGTGATTCCATCATTCTATGAAATGTATTGGAGACAGCCCATTTCAATCACAGGTTAATTTGTGCTTTTTGGGCTCCACGTGATGGAAAGCAAAACCAGTTCAGTATTCAGCCTTGAGTTGGTTGCTCGACCATTTAAATGCCAGCTCTTGGGAGGCTGTGCTTTGTGAGTGCAGTGCGTTGAAACCCAGCACGAACTTGTTCCCTGCAAAAGGATCCCCCCACTCCCTGCATTGCGACCCCCGTGAGCTGAGGCTGGGGGCACAACGTTGTCACCTACCTGGTAATCCATTGGCCTCCCAGCACTCGGCTCCATTTTGATGTCAGGCTTGGACCTTTGGAGAGGCAGAAGAAACCCTCAGTCAAACCACACATGGACTTGCTACCAGCCGTGACAGAGCATTTCAAGTGTTCAAGGCCAGGTTGGATGGGGCTTGGAGCAACCCGGTCTAGTGGGAGGTGTCCCTGCCCAGGGCGGGGGGTTGGAACTAGATGATCTTTAAGGTCCCTTCCAACTCTAACCATTCTATGTTTTGCAGGGTCACCCCTCGAAGCTCCCGCCCTCTTGGAATCTGAGGAACATAAACCCTGGGGGCTGTGAAACATCACTGAACGTTGGTGCTCTTCAAAGCAGGTCAGGTATTATCAAAAAACCCACCAGCTGCGTGGGGCAGTGTGATTTCCAACATACCCCACCTCGGGGGACACACGGCCGCGGGGTGTCTGCCAGGGTGTCCTCGCCTCCTGGCTTGCACAAGCTCACATCTGGCTCTCACCTCTTATTCGAGACATTGGTGGTGACGGCTGTGACGGAGGCCAAGGAGATGGTGTCTGGCTCCAGTCCACATCCCTGTCTCACGGCTTTTCGGTCCAGGTCTTCCGCCTCCAAAACAGCGGGTTCATCTGCATAAAGGAGACAAAAGAATGTCTCTTATTGTTTCCACTCGGTGAATAATTAAAGGCGAAGAGAAAGGTAACCAATACGTCCTATCAACCTCCCCTGATAATACAAAGAACAATAGTCACCAGCTCAGGTCACAGACAACCTGGTCGAGAAAGGGATTAAAAAAGAGGCATTGCCTCCCGTGACACATTACCCGGCCTGGGCAGTGCGCCTGCATGGGGCTTTGTGAAGGCAAAAAGAAAACGGAAAATAACAACCACCCCAGACTTCAAGGGTTGAAAGAGCATTCGGGCAAGTGTTGCAGCTCTAACTACCAGAAGAGCAGTTGCAAGGAGAACCAACCATCTAGCTGTGGGGTAGAGGGGTCTGAAAAAAACAGGAGAAAGGGGTCATTTTCCAAGAAGAAAAATTGCTGCAGGGAGGGTCAAGACCCCAGACCCTGTTGGCACTGAGACACAGCTGTGTTGTCCACTGGTCTATTGGAAGAAGTTCTGAGATACTCCTTCCCTGTGCACAATCCACGTGCATGTCCTGCCTGCCCCTCCCGCCTTCACTCTGGTCAAGAAATGACCACAAAGCAGCAATGTTGGTTTTTTTATGTTGGGCCAAAGCCACCAGCATAGCTGTTGGGTCACTGGTTTGCTTTGGTGGCACAGCAGGGTAGCACCAAATCCACTCATACTGCTCCTGGGAAGCAGGTTCCCCGTCTCTTTACTAACCTGGGCAAGCTCATAGCTTGCTCCAGGAGATCGGCACGCTCCAGGAGACCAGAAATCAGGTTTCCCACCATAGTCTGCTCTGGTTTTGTGAGGTAACATGGGCTTCAGCTGAAGCGAGGGAGATCTGGGCTGGGTGTTAGGAAAAGCTTTCCATTGGGGTGGAAAGACACACTGCTGCAGGTTGGGTGGGGAAAGGGTGTCCTCACCTGAAATGGGAGTTTTTGAGATTGAGTCAGAACCACAGGAGCTGGGAAGGACCAAAACAGCTCTGACCCTCCCACATGCGGGTGGGCAGACAGAACAGCACTCTCCCAGCTTGGCTTTTGGTGAATGAGTGGGTCTGTTTGACCTGAGCAGGACCAGCAGTCTGTACGGGATGGCAAAAGGAGAGCAGACCATGGTACAAGAGGGATGCTGGCTTGGCCAACCGGGAGTTTCCCTCTCCAGATCCTGCAGGCTCTGGGAAAAGGCTTTTGCAATGATACGCCTTGTGCTAGCACCTCCCTGGCTTACACGCCAATGCCTGACCCTGGGGAAGCCCCATGAGCACTGCGGCGTGTAGTCTGACGGGAGGATGTCACACATCCCCCCATCCCACCACCAGCTGGCCAGACCAAGGGTAGGAACCATGGTGGAGACAGCACTCGCGCTGAGAGAGGAGGGCATCCGACAGCCGGAGGAACACGGATAGCTGGGGAAGAAGCAATTGCTGCATTAATATCAGCCGCCAGGGAGTGCAGGGAAAGAGGGGGAAGGTGGAAGAAGGAGCCCCACGGCTGTGTGGCACTGACCACACCATGCGATACTCAGCTGTGTCACCACCGTTCCCTGACCACGGGTAAATCCCCCCCCGGCTAAGGCACTCTACTACCGCACACCCTCCTCCTGCCTTCGCATCCCAGCTGCTTTCCCCGTGGCCTTGCCTGAAGCTTTAACCACGAGATGAACACCCAGCCACGGGGGAGAGAGGGAGGCCACCCAGGTTCCAACGCCATGCCTTCCCGCAGGCTGCCAGTGCCTCTACCCACACCCATGTCCCAGGCCAAATTCCCCTTTTCCCATCCTTAAACCTGGAGATTTGCCCAGACACACTATCTAAAGCAACGCTTTGTCCTTGCCTGCAAACATTCCCCCTTTTCTTTGCCGTTGAAACCCAATCCTTTGGTCTGAATGGAAACAACGACGAATTTCCGATGGCTGACCCTCCCGTGTGTTTCCAGAAAGGCGTCCGATTTCAGCGCCCGCAGCAGCTGAGCCCTTCCTTTGGTGGTGCCGCTGCTGCAGCCTGCGCCCAGCAAGGGGCAAGGGCTAAAGCCAGTTTTGCATTGTCACATTTGCAAATCGTCCCTAAAAATCATAGAACCATAGAATGGGTTGGGTTGGAAGGGACCTTAAAGATCACCCGGTTCCAACCCCTTGCCCTGGGCAGGGACACCTCCCACTAGACCAGGTTGCTCAAAGCACCATCCAACCTGCCCAAATAAGCTGGAAGGTGCCTGCATGAGGCCCAGGTGTTGCCACAGGTGGGATATCACAAGGTGGGTGGTGTCTGGCCAAGCCTTCAGTGGGAAACTCCCTCCATCAGTTCCTACTTCCCATTTCCCCTTGGAGCCCCTCCAGCTCTCCTCCCGAGCACCCAACACTCCTTGTCTAATCCCCAAGTCACTGACCGGCTCTGCCCGCTTTGGGGACAGACCTTTTAGTAGGTCCTGTAGCGATAGGACAAGGGGTAATGGCTTTAAACTGAAAAAGGGGAGATTCAGACTAGATAGAAGGAAGAAATTGTTTATGTGGAGGGTGGTGAGCCCCTGGCCCAGGTTGCCCAGAGAAGCTGTGGCTGCCCCATCCCTGGAGGGGTTCAAGGCCAGGTTGGACGGGGCTTGGAGCAACCTGGTCTAGGTGAAGATATAGATGTAGATGTCCCTGCCCATGGCAGGGAGTTGTAGATGGCCTTTGAAGTTCCCTTGCCACCCAAACCATTCTGTGAGTCTATGGGGTCCCTCAGGTGCTTTCCTGGGATGTGGAGGACAGCCAAAGAGCCGCACTGGAGCAGGGAACAACATACCTTGCTTCCGATGGTCATCCTTTGATGGACGTGTCTTGCCAAGCTTCATGGCTGAAAAAACTCCTTTCCCGGCTCTGGAAGAAGAGGGAAAGAAAAAAACCCACAACCATCAATTCCCGTATTTTAGCGCTGTTTTCTGGAATTTGGGGGTGGGAACAGGAGGAACCTTTCACAGCAAGAGAGGAAACATCAGCTGAAAGACTAAGCAAACATGCCACAGGGCCGAGTCAAGGTCGCAGCTAAACGCACTGCCTTCGAATCTTGGCTCTCCTTTTTTTGTCCCAGGAAATGCCACAACTTGGGATAAAACACACTCAACTCTTCCCCCCGACCCGTGGCTCCCGTCTCTGCTGCTGGCCCCCGCTGCGCGCGCACTTCTCACCTCTCCTGAATCATTTCCGCAGTTGCTCCCCAGCCACCTGAACCCACTTACTAAAACTTAAAACGTCCAACCGCTTCCCCCACCACCTCGCTGCGAAAAATTGATAACCTCTTTGGCTAGATCGGCAGCAGACCTGTGCGGATCCTAAGCTCTCTCAGCAGCCCACTGCAGCACCGTGATTTTTCCCCTTGCGGCGTGGCACACCCCAGTACCAGGTGGCTCTTGGCTCCCCGTCTGCAACCTAGGCTGGGGTCAAATCCACTCAGGGCAGTTTGGGATGGATTGGCTGATAAAATAATGGTTTGAGAACGGCTTGCCAGTTGCTTTCTAAAAATATCCATCATTTCAGGGCAAGTTTAAGCAGTACATCTTCCAGCTCCAAGTGCTTCAGTGGGGCCAGGACCATCATTCCAGCTCAGAAATCAGCCCATGCGACCACGAGTGCGTGGACGGTCTGGACTCCTACGTTACTCGATGTTGGTTATGTGTGCGTCCAGCAAATATACACAAACACGGCGTTCAGTGAATGACAGGACTTCTGCACTGCAGTCTGGATTGCTCTCCAGTACAGAGCCAGCAAACGGGCACAGACTGTTAAAGACAGTAAGAGCCTTGCCGATATTTTCAGGAGGCCGTTCCCTGTTATTTGGAGGTGAGTCCATGCCGGCGTTGCAAAGAGGAGGGAGGTTCTGAGTCACGCTGGTGAAAGTTATGGAGTCTGGATGTAACGTGGATTTTTAGCCTGAAGATTCAGCCGCAAACCTCAGTTGGGAAAAACCCCTCCATAGTATCTGCAGAACTGAAATCGGCAAGAAGCACAAGTCAGACTGTGCGATAACCCTGTTCTAGTGTCAAAGAGCTGGAGAGACACTTGAAGGCAATGGCTTCTGACTGTCCCCAAAGCAGAAGGCGGTAAAGCTGAAGGGGACTTTTTTTACTGGAAAATTTTCATTATCTGTCAAGTGTTGCTTTTTGCAGAAACCTTGCAGGTTCAATGGACATGTTCTTTGGCCAGCTTGGAAGCAAGGGAGAATTGCACCTCCACGCCTGGATCGCACCTCCAGCCTGGACCACACCTCCAGCCTAGACCTCACCTCCACGCCTGGATCGCACCTCCAGCCTGGACCTCACCTCCACGCCTGGACCTCACCTCCAGCCTGGATCACACCTCCAGCCTGGACCTCACCTCCACACCTGGACCTCACCTCCACGCCTGGACCTCACCTCCAAGCTGGCTGCCAGGGCAGGGGAGCCAGGGCTCAGCACCAACCCTGGACACAGCAGGATTGGGATGTGCTGCCCACAAGCCCGGAGACAGCACTGAAACTGCAGGATCCCCGGTCTCAGCTTTGATCACTTCTGGCTGGGGCCAAAGGATGAAGCTGCACCTTTGTTTTTTTGCCAACCGGAGAAGTCCTGGCATGGCAGCCAGCCCGATGCAGTTGTGGTCTTAAATAACAACTGGAAGTTTGCAGGCTGCTCACAGGGCCAGAGCAAACGAGAAGAAAATTAAGGAGAATAGGAGGATAATGTATTCACCATGGGAGGGGGAATTCAATCGGGGCAGAAGACCAGCATAAGATACAGGAACTACTTATAGCTGAGGTTTAACTGGGACTAAAGCAATGCTCGGGCCTCAAGGCAGTCTCTGGTAGCTGTGATTGATTCACGGGATCATAGAATCATAGAATCGGAAGGGACCTCTGGAGATCATCTAGTCCAACCCCCCTGCCAGAGCAGGGTCACCTAGAGCAGGTTACACAGTCCAGGTGGGTTTTGAATGTCTCCAGAGTTGGAGACTCCACCACCTCTCTGGGCAGCCTGTTCCAGTGCTCTGCCACCCTCAGGGTAAAGAAGTTCCTCCTCATGTTTAGGTGGAACTTCCTATGTTCCAGTTTGTGCCCATTGCCTCTTGTCCTGTCCCCGGGCACCACTGAAAAGAGCCTCGCCCCATCGTCCTGACACCCACCCTTTAAGTATTTATAAGCGTTGATAAGGTCACCCCTCAGACGTCTTTTTTCCAGACTGAAGAGACCCAAATCCCTCAGCCTTTCCTCATAAGAGAGGTGTTCCAGTCCCCTAATCATCCTCGTAGCCCTCCGCTGCACCCTTTCCAGCAGTTCCCCGTCCCTCTTGAACCGGGGAGCCCAGAACTGGCCCCAGTGCTCCAGGTGCGGTCTCACCAAGGCAGAGCAGAGGGGGAGGATGACCTCCCTTGACCTGCTGGCCACGCTCTTCTTGATGCACCCCAGGATGCCATTGGCCTTCTTGGCCACGAGGGCACATTGCTGACTCATGGGCATCCTGTTGTCCCCCAGGACTCCCAGGTCTCTTTCCACAGAGCTGCTCTCCAGCAGGTCAGCCCCCAACCTGTACTGGTGCATGGGGTTGTTCCTCCCCAGGTGCAGCACCCTACACTTGCCCTTGCTGAATTTCATAAGGTTCCTCTCTGCCCAGATCTCCAACCTGTCCAGGTCTCTCTGTATGGCGGCACAGCCTCTTGGTGTGTCAGCCACCCCCCCCCAGCTTTGTGTCATCAGCAAACTTGCTGAGGGTGCACTCTATCCCCTCATCCAGGTCATTGATGAATATGTTGAAGAGGACTGGACCCAGTACTGACCCCTGGGGAACACCACTCGTCACTGGTCTCCAACTAGACTCTGTGCCCCTAATCACAACCTTCTGAGCTCTATCTTTCAACCAGTCTATCCACCCCACTGTCCATTCATCAAACCCACTCTTCCTAAGCTTCCCTATGAGGATGCTGTGGGAGACCGTGTCAAACGCCTTGCTTAAGTCAAGGTAGACCACATCTACCGTCCTCCCCTCATCTATCCTCAGCAAAAGGGCAGTTTCTCAATGGGTAGGAGGAGGAAAGACAAGGGCTGGGTTTCCATAGAACCATAGGGTTGGCAGGGACCTCTGGAGATCATCCCGTCCAACCCCCGGCCAGAGCAGGGTCACCCAGAGCAGGCAGCACAGGAACGCGTCCAGGCGGGGCTGGAATGTCTCCAGAGACGGAGACTCCCCCACCTCTCTGGGCAGCCTGTGCCAGGGCTCTGCCACCCTCACAGCAAAGAAGTTCCTCCTCATGTTGAGATGGAACTTCCCATGGTCAAGTTTGTGCCCGTTACCCCTTGTCCTGTCCCCGGGCACCACTGAGAAGAGCCTGGCCCCATCCTCCTGACACCCCCCCTTTCAGTATTTACAAGCGTTGATAAGGTCCCCCCTCAGCCGTCTTTTTTCCAGCCTGAAAAGACCCAAATCCCTCAGCCTTTCCTCATCAGAGAGATGTTCCAGTCCCCTCAGCATCTCGGTAGCCCTTTGCTGTCCCCTCTCCAGCATATCTGCAATCCTGCCAGGGAACATCTGCCTTGAGGTGCTATGGGGTAGGCAACACTTCTAAGCTATTTGCAAACTCATATTTTTTTTATGAGCAAATGCTGTAATAACAGCTCAGGCTGTGAAACTCTGCTCTGAGACCACTCTCCGCCGCTGAGGGTGGGAAACCCAGCAGGCTCACAGCCCCTCCAGAAGACAACGCACCTCCAGGGCCCGTTACATTACATTCCCTTCTTTCCAATTAATTTCTTTAAAAGGAAGGAAAAAAAAAAAAAGTCCCCCCGGCCCCAGAGCTGGCAGGCAGGCCATTGCAGACGGTTAGTGACAAAATCACTGTATCAGTGCCGGGAATTTCTGAGCTTCCTTGGGAAGTAAAAGAAAGCAGAAGAGCAACTGGTGGTGGAGCCAGGAGGACCCTGCAGGGAAGACACTGGCAGGGCTGGTCCTCTACCGGGACCCAAAATAACGAGGCCCTCACATGGGCACTGAGGATGCATTGGCTCCTGGGTAGCACAGCATCTGATGCCCCCATCAGTAAAACGGTGAAGCTGGTTTTGGACCAAGACCGGGATTAAGCACCTGGTCCAAGGAGTGTGCACTGAGACCCGTCCCGGCAGCACCAGCCCAAGCCAGCTCCTTCCAGAGGGATCCACGTGGGAGCTGGTGTCACCCCCATCCCATCCGGGAGCAATGACCCCTTGCTGCCAGCTGAGCCTCAGTAAATGCGCTGGGGACATCGGCTGCAGGAGCTTCTTGTGTCCCCGAAGGCAGTTTTACTGCAGAAGTCCCAGAAACGGGAAATTGCCCAACAGCCTCCAGCACATCCGCGGGATGAGCCTCGGCTGGAGCTGGTTCAGAGAGCGGAGCCCAGAGGGCACAAGGTGCCTCGGTGGCATAAAACTTGAGGTGCCGTCCCCATCCCCGTGCCCATGCCCGTGCCCCGGCCACGTCTCCCTGCTGCTCTTCTCAGCCCCAGTCACCACGACTGGTGCTGCCTCCTTCCTTCACCGCCGCCCTTACTGGGACTATTGCAGTGGGCTGGAGTCCCAGGGAGGCAGATATCTAGAAAACAACGGAGTTTGGAGGTCACTGAGAACAGAGAAGAAAAGGAAAAAAAGAAGAAAAAAAAATACAAAAAAAGAAGAAAAAGAAGTGGATTTTGGTGAAGTCCTGGTTTCAGCATACTTGGTATTTGCTGAGGAGAATGGAAGAAGCAAGTGAAGGACAAGGAAGGAGCCGCCCTGGATGCTTCAGAGGCAGATGCCCAGCAGCTCACCCTCATCCCCCAGCCCCTTCCCAAGCCCCATCTATCCCCTTTTCCAAGCCCAGTGAGCACTGACACATCCCATACAACCCCCATCCCCCTTCCCATCCCTCGGGGGTACTACCTTCACCCGCCGGCCATCCAGGACTTGGTGTCCCCCAGGAGGAGATGCTGGCAGCGCTCAGCCGAGAGAGGAGAGCGGCCAGTGGCACGTCTAGCGTGGGGTGGCCATCCTGGTGCCTCGTGCCCCACGTGCGGGTGGGGACCGAGCAGGGATGGGGACCCCTCTCCAGGCACAGCAGGGTCTTTGCAGCGTTAAACAAACGTCGTGCCAACCCCTCCGCTGTTCCTGCCAGGCATCCGATGGCGCGGATGGGAAGCCGGCGGGGAGCTGACACCGTCCCCAGATGAATATTACATGAGGACCCACGAACCTGAGATGCCGACACAGGCTGGGTGGTGGCACCGAGAGCCCCCCCCTTTGCCGAAGCCTGGGTTTAGCCTGGTTTCCCAAAGAACTGAGATGCCGGAGAGGATGCCGCTGCCCGCCTGCCCGCTCCCCTCCAAACCAGTGCCAGCTGCTGGCCCATTGCAACCCGGTTGGGCAGCAGGGTCAAGACCAGGGTCCTGCAAATTTGGGGGTGTAGGACTGAACCCCCCGACTCTGCTCCCAAGTAGGGACAAGCCTCCAAGCAAGCTTAAACCGGGATTAGACACCAGAGTATCCACCCGGCCTCCCACAGCGCTCTCCCCTTGGAGTTTCTGGTGTCCAACAGGGGGTTGAGCGGACGAACTCTCTGCAGTTGATGGCGAAGCACACATCCTCCGGTCGGTCTGCTGCTCCCAAAAGCCCTTGGCTCTGTCCTTTAGGGTTTCGCCCGTGTGGCTGCAGGAGGGGAGCACGGAGGGACGGGCAGATTTTGTGGCATGGGCCACAAAATCCTGGTCTCCTGGCCAGCTTCTAGTTAAAGATACGGTCGCAGGTTACTGGTTAATTATTCATGGCCAAAAAAGCGACGTTTTAATCATTGCTTTTTACTGGGGAGTCGGGAGCAGGGACAAGTTTCCATTTCTTTGCAGGAATTATGCCCGTCAGGCGGGTGCTGCCTCCAGAACTTCCAGTTCTCCCACCTGTACTGGGGACAGACCCCACTGCCAGCCCCACAGGGTCATCCCCTCGAGCCCAGGGAAGACCCCAACCCTCAGATCCAGTCTGCCGCTTCCCAGCACAGCCGAACTGGGGAGGGGAGACACCAAGGACTGGGCTGTTTGGCGCAGGGAGAACTCTACCCACCTTGTCTTGAGCCTGCCCTCTCCTTGCTGACCGCTTGAAGACATTCCTCTCTTTTCCCCACCTCCTCACTTTACACCGTTAACCGGGAGGCTCCATCGGTAAGATACTGCCATAAACCGGTCCTTCAGCTGCAGCGCAATAAATATGAGCCAGAGGAGACCTCACTGATCGGGAAGTGCCCTGTGGTGGCTGCAGGGATCATCCCCCGGACAGCAGGAGACGAGCCTGCGCTCACAGGGGGCTCGAGCTTAAATTTCAGCCGCTCTGCTAAGGCGGAGAGCCGGAGGGTGCTGCTGTGGGAGAGGGCTGAGACACTGCGTCTGGTGTCAGCGCGAGCAGCTGGGGACAGAGGGAAGCCAGGACCTGAAGAAATTCGTCCACGTGGATGACGCGGCAGCCTGAACCGTGGGCAGGGGAGCTGGAAGGCTGGTGCTGAGTCCCCTCTGCCCAGCCCCGTGCTGATGACCTGTGCCCAGCCCCTCTCCTGCCCTCAGCCCTGGCCAGGCTGCCCGTGCCCAAGCTGGGAAACTCTTCCCACAGCCAGGACCCATCCAAACCTGATGGGAGCCAGGATTCCCTCCAAAACCTCGCGATTCCCTTCCAGTGCTGCCAGGGACTGCTCCAAGCTTGTCTTTTACATTTGGCTTTTGCTGTAGATATACGTTCCCTGCAGGCTGCGAGACCTCAGGCCACACATCCAAGAGACCCAAGCTCCCCCAGGGCTGACACGCTCAGCTTTAGAGAAAGGGAGAGCACACCGTGTGCGGGATCAGCCACAACAGGCGCTAGGAAAGCTGGAAGCCAGGAGGAGGAGGAGGAAGAGCAAGGAGAGCAAACCTACTTGTGCTCCTTCGTCTTCTCTTTGCCTTTGCTGGAGCCAGTGGCCGCGCATCAAGGGAACAAAAGGCAAACAAGCTTCAGTGCACTCCAAGTGCTTCAAATCGGACCATAACATCAGTAGAGGCTGCTCTTCCCTCGGAGCTTCCCTGCTCCTCACGAGAGCTCCAAGTGCCCCATCCCCAGGCCATGGTCGTGGGCAACCTTCCACAGCAGGGCTGACCCCAAACACCCCCCTCCTGCCCGCATCTGTAATTCAGGTGGATAACGTCCCTGCGTGACCCTCTGCTAGGCCAGGGGGGCTTAGGGGGACCACAGCTCCCTGCCGGAGGAGCTGGAGGTGATGGGCTTTCACTGGATGTGTGCGTGGGGCCAGTGAAGCGGGTACAGCTGTGCATGCACAGCTGGGGGATGCTGCTGGGGCGGGAGACAAGGCTTATTCTCCTTTTTGGTGGCAGGGGGTGGTCTTCCTTACCCTCCCACAAAGCTGTATTCATATCCTCCCTCCAGAGAGGGCTCAGCCGGAGGAGATGGGCTGGATCGGGAGTTCTCATCCCTGCCCAGACTGACTCTGTGTCCTCCTGCCCTGACACCACGCGGGAAACACCGACTCCTCACCTCCCCGTTCCACTGCGCAGACTCCTGCTCTCTCTCTGCTTTCTGGCTTTTCAAACCTGTTTCCCTTTTCTCGTGGCTCCCACATTTCTCTATTTGGGTCCTGTTTCCCTCCCCAGTCGCTCTTTCTTCCCTGGCTAATCTCCCCCATTGTGCATCAGCAAAGTGGGGAGGAGCAAGCAATTAACCAGCTCTAGAGAGTAATTAGGAGGGCTGGTTTCTAATTACAGCTTGTTACTCCGCTTCAAGACCTCCAAGGCCAGGTTGGCCGGGGCTTGGAGCAACCTGGGCTGGTGGGAGGTGTCCCTGCCCAGGGCAGGGGGTTGGAAGTAGATGGTCTTCAAGGTCGCTTCCAACCCGACCCATTCTGTGACTCAGCCCATGGCCGTGTCTGTGCTGGCGACATGGGACAGGAGGGTGGCTTCAGAGCCTGAAGCTCCACCTCCCTCTGCACTGAGCTGCTGGAAAACCACCCAGAAAAACGCAACGTTTTTGTCTGCTCTGTTGCCGGATGGGTTTTTAGAGAGGCGAAGTCCAGAAGCCCAGCTCCAGCCCAGGACAGGGGGCAGGACCCAGCGCCGGGTGGGAGCCTGGGCAGAGCAGGGTCCTCCCGTTCAGCCCAGCACGGGCAGGGATCAGCTTGGAGCCTGGGCTGGAAAACAGCCAAGGAAACCCATCCAGAAGCTGCTTCTGAAGCGAGCAGTCCTGCTCTCTCCCCGCTCCGACACTTGCTCTCAGAGCAAACCGGCAGAAATTATTCCTGTGCCAGCTGAGCTTGTCACGGGAGCCCGCCAACACCAATGCCAGCGGCTCAGCGGGTTCATCTGCATTGTAAAAGCTGCCCTAGTGCCCCTGCCCAGTGCCAGCAGGGGATTTAAATCACGCCGTGCTTTCTCCTGCAGCGCCTGGACGTGGTCCGAGCTCCCTGCGCATCCCCAGCTCACCCCGCGCGTGGCTGGCTTGGCTGGGTCTGAACGTACGAGCCCCTGGCATCGCTGTAGGGACCAGCACCTGCGTCTCGCTGCTGCAGGATGATGCCGGGATGGGGACCAACACCCTCGGGCGCGTGGGCCAGGGCAGAGCCTGAGCCTGCATCCCTTCCCTCTTCGTTTCCCTGCTGTTAAGTGTGGCCTGGATGAGGGACGCAAGAACACAGCTGTGGCTGCCCTCGCGCTCCGAGTGTCCCCCTCCGCCTGCATCTCTCTGCTCTCCTGGCTCCCGGGTGCGGCGACGCGTGGTCCTGGGCACTCGGATCACCAGTGACCGGGCTCTGGACGTGAGACGTCCAGATATTCTTCTCCAAGGGCATAGTGGAGGTGCTAACACCAGCTACTCTTTCTACCTTGTCTACCTTGCCCCTTCCACACCAGCCCTCACTCCAAAAGACGCCTCTTTGTCTCCAGCCAGCCACGGTTTGGGCTTTGGGGGTCTGAAAAGGGCAGGGATTTCCCGTTAGTGGCGCCACAAGAGAATTCTCATTTTATGGCTTCAAGCGACTTGGTCTTAAGCACTCTCCCTGGCCCAGAGGAACCCGCGGTCCTGCCCTGCAGCCGTTGCGGGGGAGGCAGTAACGCTGCTGCCGGGGGCTCGAGGCTGGAGCTGGAGAGTGACCCTGGGCACCGGCAGGGACGGGGGGAGTCGGGGTACCTGAATGGTAACACGAGGTGTCTTTTCTCTTTGCCCTTAGCCTCAGCTCTGCAATCACAAAGAGCAGTTGGTTCAGGCGTGATTCGTCCTGCGGCAGTGACCAAGACCCTTCCCCGCCTTCTCCCCTCAAAACCCCCACCAGCAGCATGCACCAAGCAACCAACCAGACCCAATTCCCGAGCATGCCAGGGGGAGATTGGGCCGCAATGGGACTTCCTAACCCGCTGGCATCCAGGGAACCCGGTTCAGAGACAGTGACAGTACTGGTGGTACTGGAATGAGAAGGGAAAAGGGAGAGTGCATGAACAAGAGAGAACTGGCAGAAAAAGAGCATTGCTTTGGGATAGATGGACAGATAGTGTCTCGGTAGGATGGATGGATGGATGGATGGATGGATGGATGGATGGATGGAATGGCACTGGCATGAATGAACAGACAGACAGAGGTGTACTGGGATGGATGGATGGACGGATGGATGGATGGATGGATGGATGGATGGAATGGCACTGGCATGAATGAACAGACAGACAGAGGTGTACTGGGACGGACGGATGGATGGATGGATGGATGGATGGATGGATGGATGGATGGTGAGAATTGCAATGAGATGGATGGATAGGAGTGTATTGAGATGGACTGATGGACAGATGGACAGACTGGTGGATGGTGAGATCTGCATTGCGATGGATGGATGGATGGATGGATGGATGGATGGGCAGACAGACAAATATTTTCCTCGAAGCCCCTGAATAGAAAGAAATGTGTCCTTGCTGGGCATAGGGGAGAACTGACCGAATACAAAGAAGCCCTTTGGGGAGGAGGGGATGGAGTGAACACAAGAAAGCTCTGCTCCCATTGAGAAGAGGGCAGGAAGCAGTTAGGACCTTTCCCCGTGTCCAAACGCCATGCAGGGACCGGTAGGCCAACACGCGTGTCACATGCATGCACACAGCATGCCCAAAGGGCCTGAGCACAGCAGGGGTTCCATGCCCGGTACCTGGGATCTTCAGGGTCTTCGCTGTTTGGAAGAGACACAGCCAGGAGGATGAATGTGAGGAAGAAACAAACGTACCCAAACAGACACACACACCCCCCACTGCCCCCCATGACCCATGGGAGCCGGCCAGGACAGGGGAAGGGGCTAACGGCTGCCACCACCCCCGGGAGGTTCCTCCTGGGCTGATGCTGGGAAGGTTCAATCAATGTACACCAGAGGGCAAGGTCCCATCCTGTCCTCGGCTGGCACTGCGTGGCAAGGTACCGAGGAGACACTGTCCCGCAGCTCTTTGCCACCACCCGGGTCCTGCTTGCCACTGTCAGGCCAGCAACCTTCGGCAGGTTTCTTCTGCATCCTTTCCACCTCCCCCAAACCACTGAGCAGCAGCAATGAAGAACAGACTTAGAGGGATGGGTTGGGGCTGGGACCATTGTCCTTGAGTCACCCATAACAGATAAATTTATTTATACAGATGTGTCCTTATCATGGTGCCTTTGGGAGTCCACTAGCCCTACGAGCAGGGTGATCATCACCATGTTACGTGGGATGTGGCTGTTAGAGGGACCTCGGAACCCTCCTCTCCATTGCAATGTGGCGTGGAGGAGGTTTGCAGGTGCCTCTGGGTCCCCCCGAAAGCTCCCGGAGCACAGGGCTCACGTGCTACCCTACGGCTCTTCCTCCCTTGCAGGCTTCAGCCCCAGCTTCAGAGCGCTCACGTGCTGTACGCTTGCAGAGATGCAGCGCTGTGATGCTGGGGCATGAACCATTGGCTTCACCCAGGTCTGGTCACATGCCCTGCTCTCCTGGCTTAAGATTCGGGAATTAATTTGAATTAAGGAAGATTTGGAGCTTAAACAGCTTAGGTCTATCCTAAATCCTGGGCATATTTATGCCTGGATATATTCATGGAATGTGGGGTGACTGGGATGGGTTGGGATGAGAGCAACCACCCCCCGCCCCAAAAAAAAGCCAAGATCCCACCAGTCATGACATTTTGGTACCTTGCTACTGACTTGTATCCATCGTTAAACTTAATCCTGAGTGAGGCACCAAAGGGAAAGAGAGAAAAAACAACAGCGTCAGGCCTCTCGAAGCAGCCACCAGCAGCAAGGGAACCTGGCGAGTGCAGGGACACCCCTTCCCAGGAGGGGTGGTGGTGTGGCCAAGCCACAGTTCCCCACCACAGGGTGCTCCAAGGCGGCTGATGGGGGGGTAACTTCAGCTGTGAGCACCCAGCCTAGGGTGCTCCGCTCACACTGTCCCCATCTGGTGACAGGATCTGCACTTCTGGCACCTGGCACAAGAGCCGTCACCACCCTGGGACAGCCAGCGTCACCCATCGCTCCTGCTCCATCGGGAAGATCTCCTACACTGCAACAGCCTGGGGTCAATCTAGGTGCTAACAGCTTCCAGGAAATATCTCAAGTTGATGAAGGCTCTGCCTCGGGACTCACAGCAGCACCCAGTCCGTTGCTTAGAACGCCTTTTCCTAGCCCTTTTCCTGCTTTTCAGGGTCCTCAGGGCGCATTTTCCTCCTAGCAATTTAATGGTACATTGGAAGGGTTGCGACAAGGATGGGGGAAACTTGCCAGGGGCTGATAGTCTTTGGGAGATCATTTAACTTTTCTTAGCTCGGGACGACAAGGACTTGCCAGGTTACGCTGATGGAAGCAATGGTCCGGTGTGTGACATACCTAAGATGTGTGCCCGAATGCCACACTTCAGTTAGCAATTTTGGACTCTCCTTGTCTATTTGGACACGGAGGTTATGAACTGTCCACACGCTGGTCTTCCACAAGAGCCAAGGATGGAGACATCCAAAGGCTGAGTCAGATCCTACGTGGGCAAACATCCCTTGGGAGATCCCTCTTTCCTTTGACTATAGCGGCAACCTAGGAAGACTGGGATCATAGCAAGAGCCTTGCTGATCTTCCTAGGGCTAGGCAGGATGGTGCTGGGATGCACCTCCCTGCACTACCTAATTTCTACCTCTCCAGAGACACAGCAGCTCTGGAAAGCCACCCTCAGCAGCAATAGCGCCAAGCAAACGTGTTCACACCATTGACCAGCCCAGGTTGACCAACAAAGCCCCAGAAGGGAGTCCTGCCTCTCCCAGCCTCCTGTCATGGAGGTATTTTCATCACCAAGTTCAACTCCAGTGCTTGGCAATGACCCCAGCTTTGGAGCAAACGATCCATGGGGCTAATTAGTGGCAGGCGGAGAGCTGAACCCCGCCAGACATGCCTTGGCTGCATCGGGCACGCACAAGAGAAGACACCATCAATAATTCACCATGACCAGATTGCTCTCGGCTGCAGAGCTCTGTCCTGCCCATGAATATTTCAAGGCCACCAGCTATCAGGTGGTGCTTCCTGGGGTCTCAGTTTCAGGGTGGTCGGCAGCCGTGCCGCACACAGCCCTACCCCACCCAAATTTCGGCAGGCCAGCGGGGACCCCGCTCTCCCTGAACCACTTCTGGAAGTGCCCATCTCTCTTTACTGGCCACGGAGGGAATCTGAGGGTACATCGATAGTGGCAAATAAATGGACCAAGGCTCATTCTCTGACCGTGACACAGCTTGTGCCTGTCCAGGTGAAGTCCCTTCTCTCCACAGACTGTGTCCAGGCTGCCTGGTGGGGGTGGTCCCTGGTCTACCACATCATAGTCCCTGTGCTATCATAAACCATCCCAGATGGGTACTGAGCCAAAGCCGTGCCAGGGACCGTGCTAACGGCCTGACAGATGGGAAGGTGCCGTCCCCTGTGCCCTGGCTCGCTTCGTCATATGGATGCTGTGCAGGGTGAGCGGGCTCCTGGCCCATGAGCCCCGGTGAAACACGTAAATCTTGACTTAACAGACCTGGGCCTCCAAGCTTTGACTTCTAAGCCTGGATTTAAGGAAGCGCTCACTGGAGAGCAGGATCTGAGCGTGTCTCAGCACTGCAGAGGCAGGATTGCAGGGCCACCCTCTGAGCAGGGCTGGTGTGGGTATTTACCTAGTGTGCTGCTCTTCTTCTGCGTCGTCTCCGAGGCTAAGCAGTTCACAGAGAGAGGAAAAAAACCCCACTGTGATACGAAGACAGAGAGCTCTTCCATTGTGTTAGTGTTTTGAAAAAGGGGACGACTTACTTCGGTACGGGAAGAACTCCAGAACATCCCAACACAGCACACCACTCCGTGCACGAGAACCCACAACCGCCCTCCCCCGGGCTGATCCAGCCGGCTCTCCCCGCCGGCCCCACGCCTGACCCAGGCTGGTTTTCTGTGGCTGTTTGGCTGGCTGAACTCCAGTGGAGGGTGGAAGGGAACCGGTCCCCGCCACCCCGACCTCCTTCCTCCCCTCCTCCCTTCTGCTCGGGGTGACTTTGCTCAGAGAGAAAAGCTGCCTGGGCTGGGAAAAGCGATGCTGGGTCGGCGCTGTATCCGCTGGAAGGAGGTAGGATGAATTACCGGCTGCTTCTCCCTTGGGAAGTCCTGCCCTCGCCCCGTCCTGGCTGACTGCAGGGCTGTGTGTGAGCAGCGGGCATCAAGCCCGGCTTCAGCCATCCCAAAGCCCACCAGCTCCCTCCCCAGCAGAATCGTGAGGCCAATATAATAAAAACAATTATCACAGCTTTGCAAACTCAGGCCCCATCCTGCAAACAACCTGTGCGGCACCCTGGAGGGGACTAAGCACCACCCTAAGGGGCCTGAGAATGAAGCTCTGATGGTTGTAGCAGCACTGGTCCAAGGCGTTTCTGCTCCCGGCTCCGCTGGAGCTGCTTCCCCCCCCCGAGAGCAGACCCTGCAGGTGCTGGGGAACGGGGCAGAGCTCCTGCACATCGCGGGCTGGGCTTGGAAAGCTGCGGGATGGCTCTCAGGCAGCTGCCTCAAGCGAAGCACGGGGGGCCTGTTTGCGTTAATGACCCAAGTCCCACGCTCAGCATCAAGCAGAGATGTCGGCGCCTGCCGAGGGACTGCAGAGACGTGGGGGTAAAACACACACAGAGACACCCTGCAAAGGAGGGAGAGAAGACGAGGAGGCCTTGTGTCAGAGCAAGGGATGGTCTGGGATCCAGCACTGGCCAAGGAGGATGCCCTAATAGCTATAAGAAATTAAAAATAAAAGGAAAAATAAGTCTTTTTGTCCCAGGTGCTTGTTTTCCCTGCTTTCCCGGCAGCTCCTGCGTGCTGAGCTGTGTTTGCAGGGACCAGATTGCTCCTGAGGGGTAGGAGCCAGAGCCCAGCGTGGTGTGTCTGCACTGCGGGCTGTTTCTCCCCAAACCGTGTCGCTTTAGCACACTTCGATGTGTGAGACCATCTCGCCGGGGGCTTTTTCAGCTGGGGTGCTAATGCCTTTCCTCCTCACCACTCCTACCGGCTGCCTTCTCCTTGTCTCGTCTCCAACCCGCTGCCAGCTTGCCTGGACGCCCAAAACCCATGTGCAAGACACAGCTCACGTGGGAAAAGACGGGCACTCAGACACGGTCAGCAGAGGTTTACTGCTGGGTTTCAGCTTTGGTAGGGCTTTGATCTGCTGGTAGCACCAAAACCACCTGCACGGTGGGAAGCTGGTGCAGAGACATCCAGGTGGCTCTGCAGGAGATGGATCAAAGGCCGAGTGTGGGCCCTTTGCTGATGCAGATGGATGTGGTTCCCCCCATACTGGCAGCATGAGGGGAGGCCCTGGAGCACAACCCCCAAAGCCTCGATGAAGATTTGGAGGCTGGGGCACTGCTCTGCTCCGTGGGAAGGTGGCAGAGCTGCCCCGGGCCACGCTGGGGCTGGAGAGGGCTTCACCCCTGCTAGTAGACCTGCCAAAGCCGCACGATCTCCAGGATGAACCATCTGGGGATGTCTATGTCTGAGTCCCAGCCAACTGACCAGGAGGAAAAGGAGAGCCCTGGGTCTCAAAGCTGGGAGCGGGGCAACAGAGAAGCAGAGCGAGGAAGGGAGATGTCTGAGATGACAGGAAAGGTCATTTGCGAAGCTGGGAGCTAAACCAGGTCCCCATGTCTGGGGACAGAGTTTTTAGCAGGGCCTGTCGTGATAGGACAAGGGGTAACGACTTTGAACTGAAAGAGGGGACATTCAGACTAGGTAGAAGGAAGAAATTGTTCACGCTGAGGGCAGTGAGCCCCTGGCCCAGGCTGCCCAGAGAAGCTGTGGCTGCCCCATCCCTGGAGGGGTTCAAGGCCAGGTTGGCCGGGGCTTGGAGCAACCTGGGCTGGTGGGAGGTGTCCCTGCCCAGGGCAGGGGGGTGGACTCGATGGCCTTTAAAGTCCCTTCCCACCCAAACCATTCAGCGATTCTCTGTCTCCAGGGCTGTAGACTGCTTGGCCCGTGATCCCTCAGGCTGCTCCTGTGACACTGAGGGGACAGAAAGGGCCATGCCTCAGTAATCCCCCTTCCCCCGGCCGTTCCCTCCCTGCTCCTCTCTGCCTGCTCCTGAGCCCAGCTCCAGCTGCCTGCGCCCTGGTCCAGCTCTCCTGATGCAAACTCTCCATCTTCTGTGTGGGACGGATGGTCCAGGGGGTTCCTCGGGCTGCAGAAAGGGCACACGTGGGTCTGCGATGCTCTCGGCACAGCCGCAGGAAAGGGGACGGGGGGGACGAGGATGAGGACGGCCAGGAGAGGGTCTAGTGGGAGCCACACTGAAACTTTTTTGAAATGCAGATCTGCCAACACCAAAACTTCCTCCTCTTTTTATTCTTTTGGTGCAATTTTGTCTTGGGCTGGGACTGAGCTCTGTAACTGTAACTGGAGTTACTGGGACCTGTAACTGATGGAAAAGGAAGGACCTTCCAAAGGAGTCAGGACATTTCTGTTCATATGAAAAATGGGAAGAAAATGACTCCTGTTCTTTGATTCAAAAGGATGGTTCATATCAAAGTGCTCTTTTATTCCTTTCATAAGCCTGAATGTGAAACATTTTGTCTTTCTTTTTTCCCCCTTGTTTGATTCAGGGTAAACTCCAGCGCAGGTTTGCTACAGCCCGAGCCAGGCTCAGCTTTGCACAATTCCTCAGACATTTCTCGGAGCATCGAGTCCTCCTGGGCAAAATCCCCCCAGCAGCAGAGGGGCTCAGGGAAAACACAGTCAAGGGTGAAGTGCCATTAACACCTCCGGGGCTGCTGCCATCTGTCTGGGGATCGATCTCAGGGCAGACTGGGGTGGGGGACAGGGTCGGGATGGGGTGTACCAGTATTTCCTGCGTCTTCCCCTTCCTGCTGCAAGCTTGCATGGACCCATCCAGCCCCGTTATCCCTGACGACCTGCCTCATTTAGAGAGCTCAGCTGCTGCAATCTCCCTCTCTCCAACTGTTTCTTCACGTCCTCGCTAATCCATGACTGCCACGAGCAGGGACCGCAGCCTGACGGGGGGAACCTCTCCCCCCCGCAGCCAGGACCCACCCAGACTGACCAGGGGGTGGCCCTGCCTGGGCAACCTGGAGCAGATGATGAAGGTCCAGCTCTCATCTCCTGCCCTGCTACGCAGAGAGGGCCCCTGGCCACAGCCAGGGCAAAGGCAGGATAGGATAAGATAGGATAGGATAGGGTAGGATAGGATAGAACACAATGGAACGGAATGGAACAGGAATGGAACAGGAATGGAATGGAATGGAATAGGATAGGATAGGATAGGATAGGATAGGATAGGATAGGATAGGATAGGGTAGGGTAGGATAGGATAGAACACAATGGAACGGAATGGAACAGGAATGGAATGGAATGGAATGGAATAGGATAGGATAGGATAGGATAGGATAGGATAGGATAGGATAGGGTAGGGTAGGGTAGGATAGGATAGAACACAATGGAACGGAATGGAACAGGAATGGAATGGAATGGAATGGAATGGAATGGAATGGAATAGGATAGGATAGGATAGGATAGGATAGAACACAATGGAACAGGAATGGAACAGGAATGGAATGGAATGGAATGGAATGGAATGGAATGGAATGGAATGGAATGGAATGGAATAGGATAGGATAGGATAGGATAGGATAGGATAGGATAGGATAGGGTAGGATAGGATAGGATAGAACACAATGGAACGGAATGGAACAGGAATGGAATGGAATGGAATGGAATGGAATGGAATGGAATGGAATGGAATAGGATAGGATAGGATAGGATAGAACACAATGGAACGGAATGGAACAGGAATGGAACAGGAATGGAATGGAATGGAATGGGATAGGATAGGATAGGATAGGATAGGATAGGATAGGATAGGATAGGATAGAACACAATGGAACGGAATGGAACAGGAATGGAACAGGAATGGAATGGATCAGAATAGAATAGAATAGAATAGAATAGAATAGAATAGGGTAGAATAGAATAGAATAGGATAGGATAGAGTAGGATAGAGTAGGATAGGATAGGATAGAATTAGAATAGAATAGAATAGAATAGAATAGAATAGAATAGAATAGAATAGAATAGAATAGAATAGAATAGAATAGAATAGAATAGAATAGAATAGAACAGAACAGGATAGAACAGAATAGACGGGACTATTTGAGTTGGAAGAGACTTACACCAATCATCTAGTCCAACTGCCTGACCAGTTCAGGGCTGACCAAAAGTTAAAGCATGGTATTAAGGGCGATGTCCAAATGCCTTTCAAGAACTGACAGGCACGGGGCATCGACCGCCTCTCCAGGAAACCTGTTCCAGGGTTTGACCCCCCTCTCGGTAAAGAAACGCTTCCTCATGTCCTGTCTAAACCTCTCCTGGTGCAGCCTTGAACCATTCCCACACATCCTGCCCCTGGATCCCAGGGAGAAGAGCTCAGCACCTCCCTCTCCGCATCCCTTCCTTGGGAAGCTGTAGAAAGCCATGAGACCTCCATGAGCCCACGAGCCCACCTCCTTTGCTGGAGGGCAAATGCAGAGCACCAAGAGTCCTTGCTCCTGGCTACCAAAATCGCTAGACCTGTCAAAATAACTGGAGCTATCAGAAAAAACTGGAGCTGGCCACGCTGTGGTGGGGAGGATGCTCCAGCCGTGACGGCCCACCGGACATGTCCACCCCCCTTCCCCCCCGACTCCTTTGGTCCATGGAGTGCCAGCAGCGCAGGAGCTCTCTCTGGAGCCCGTATGAAGTGCTGCAAAGGGATCACAATTAGCGCCCTGCGGGACTCAGCTAGTTAAGAGCTTTGATAATTTCAGTACCGGACACAACATTTAAATGTAATAAAAATAATGGAATAATGGCCTGTCTTTAATAAACGCACAGGCTTACAGTTCCAGTTATTGGAATAATAAAAGCAGCTCTTGAAATGCCTTAATTTGCCAACTTGCAGGCACTTCTGAGATGGGAATTGTCTCGCTGACCTGGAGCCAATTAAACTTTAGGGGTGGAGAGCAAAGCTCTCGTCTAGGATCCGCCGCGCTCACTGGTGAGGCACAGGCAGAGTGGACGGGGGATCCTCCACCCGCCTCCAGCTTGGGGCTGGGGAGGACGAACAGCCTGCGAAGGTGCCCAGCTGCTCTCCCTGTGACGTCGGGGGAGCCTGGGAAGGTGGCTTAGAAAAGACGTCACGTCTTTGGAGGGCAAAAATTAAAGGCTGTTCCAAGGGGGTGGGAAAAAAACAGGTGCGGAGTTGGACTATGCCGATACCAACTGCTTCACGGTCTTGGCAAGGTGAACGCCAATAACGACGCTGTCACCGCACGAAAGCACCGTGGGTGCAACCAGAGGGTGAGCCCAGGCTCCAAGGGATCCGTCACCAGGCAAGGGTCGAGCCACGGGGAACCACGGCTGCGTTTTAAGAAGAACATCTCCAGCGAGGCAGCACCCTCCAGCAAACCGTTCCCTGCGGGTCTATTGACTGCAGCCTCATTTCTCGGGGCGCTCTTTGTCTCTGCCGCAACCATTAGCGGGGAGCCGGGGAGGTGCCCCAGGCCCTTGGGTACTTTTCCTTGTCACAGAGGAAAAAGAGCAAAGAGAGCTTTGCATCTGCGCTTCCTTGCCGGGAATCCGGCTGGGACTTTATGGGGAACAAATGCCCGTCCCTTGGGGATTTTTTCCTACTGCTGAGGGCGGGGTGGCCCCCACGCAGCACGCACTGGGGCAGGGCTTTCGGGTCTCGCTCTGCTAAGGGAGAGAAGTCTGGTGAGGAGCGGCTGAGGGAGCTGGGGGTGTTCAGCCTGGAGAAGAGGGGGCTGAGGGGAGACCTTCTGGCTCTCTGCAGCTCCCTGAAAGGAGGGGGTAGCCAGGGGGGGTCGGGCTCTTCTCCCAAGGAACAGGCCATGGCACAAGAGGAAACGGCCTCAAGTTGCGCCAGGGGAGGTTTAGGATGGATATTGGGAACAATTTCCTCATGGAAGAGGCTGCCCAGGGCAGTGGTGGAGTCGCCATCCCTGGAGGGATTGAAAAGCCGGGCAGACGTGGTGCTGAGGGCCATGGGGTAGTGGTGGCCTTGGCAGGGTTGGGTTGATGGTTGGACTCGATGATCTGAAAGGTCCCTTCCAACCCGGGCAATTCTATGATTCTATGATTCTATAAAGCACAGACTGGCAAAGAGAAGGCAAATCTGGCACCCCTTGCTCACTGCCGCCCAACAGCTCAGCGCTGTAGGATCCCCAACGTCCCCACCAGCCTTCCCTAGAGCGCTGGTTACCTCCCTGGGCAGCCCCTGGCCATAAGGACCTCCCCACCTCTAAACCACCGGAGGGAGGTGACCCTGGCCGGTCACCTGGCCAGAGCTCTGTGTCTGCCTGCCGGCGGGTCTGAGCTTCTGTGCAAAAAGGCCTGAGTCCAGGCAGAAGTTCAGCGAGTTTCAGGCTACGGGCCAACAGCAAAGGTGGTGCCGGGTTTGGAGCCAGCTTGGTGGTCAGCGTGTGGTACCAACGTGTGAACTGGAAGTGAGCCAGCTTTGAAAAACAAATAAATAAAAGCTGGGAGTGGTTATTTATTTCCTGTTTGACTTTCTTTTGGCCAGGTGGGTCCGTGCCCTGGCCTGGCCACCACCAACGGGAGGTGCTGGCAGAGGAGGGGCGGTGGGAGCCATGAGGGATGCTGGCAGCAGAGGGACCTCGCCTGAGCTCTCTGCTGCGTAGCATCCAGCCACAGCGATGCTCAGGGGCCATTCCTCAACCCCTGCCCAGCAGGGCCAAGGGATTTGGGCACCTTTTTGACTGAAACAGCGAATCCTGTCTGCACTTACAGTTTTTCTACCTTTTACTGTCTCAGAGTGAAGGCCTCACCCGTGCTCACATTTGGACCATTTACTTACCCCCGAAGATATGAACTTCTATCTCCCCCGCCTCATTCCCTCGCTCGAGATTTTGTCCAGAAAACAAGAGAATTCACCTTGTACAAACATCTCCCGCGAACTGAAGTCGTTGCTTGGGGCACCGGGGAGTTACAAGAGCAAATATGGTATTTCCCTGCAAGGCGTGCGGCTGCTCCTGGAAGCGCAGGGACTGAGCCTGGCTGCAAATAACTGATATAATCCCCGCTGCCGGCACAGGTTTCCAACACGCGTCTCGCCAGCATCGCTGGCACCTCTATTAGGCTGCAAGTGAAGGGCTGAGCGGCGCTTGGCAAGCCCAGCGCTGTTTATACATTCCTTGTTCTTGCTGCTGCTTTTCCCATTTCAAGGTCTGTTTGTTTCCCCCCTCTTCTGCATCCCCTCAGGAAAGGGAATCGGCTGAATAACAAAATAATGTCCCTAATGAGCCAGGGGAGGAGGTAAACAGCTTTGTGATGGAGACGATGCTGACAGAAAGCCTGTGGAAATCCAGGGAGACCTTTCCACTGCCTTCATTTGGATTCAAACCCCCCCCCAGGGGGATGCAGAGGGTGGAAACAGACTCTGAAGACACACAGAATTACAGGCAAAAGGGCTGCCAAGAAAATTTCGAGTCCAACTTCTTCCCCAAGGGGGATCAGCTCTGCCCAAACCCTTCCTCAGACGCGCATCCAGCTTCTACTCAAGCGTCTCCAGGGACGGGAGCTGAACTCCCTCCCAGCCAGACCTGGGGTTCCTCTTTCCTTATCCCTGACGCCTTGCAGAAACCTGATTTTTGGCTGTTCTGTGCCAAAATGATGAGCAGCTCATCCTGAACACGACCCGACCCTTGAAGGCAAGCTGGGAGATGGACTTGGCTTTGAACTGGGCTTTCCTGGGTTTGGCCAGGCCCAAAGGTTGGTCAGTGGCACAAGCAGAGCTGCCCATCTCAGTGCCCACGGGAAGCTGAAGGCATCGCTGTGCCCAACGTGTGGAGTGGTGGCTCCTACCTCTGGGCTTGGCCTGAGCAGCTTTTGGGGGACCCCCAGGCATCCAGCAGCCTTGTCAAACCATTTCGACTGTCCCTCCATCTCCAGGCACCCAGACATCCCAGATGTGTCTACAGCCTGGGGCACCTCCAGGAACAGACATACTTCTGGAGTGTCCCACTCATTGGGCACGGGCTACCTCCACGTACCTCTACGCTACGGAATTAGAAGTTCAAGGGCACGTTCCCTGCCTTTGAAGCCAAACCCATGTTGATGCTTCCCATCCAAAGACAGGGTTTGGGTGGGCAACCCCTAATCTGCCCTTTGGAATTGGCCCATGGCCGTTGCATGGCTTGGGTCGGTGCTAGGTAGCCCAAACCTTCCCCAAAACTGTCCTAATAATGTATTAATGTTATGGGCACTTCAGGTGCTTGGGCTGGCACTGTCTAATTAATGAGACTTGACAGAGGTGTTTACCAGTACAGATGTGGCCACAAATTCCCACGACGGAGAGTCAATATCTCCACCCTAGTGAAGCTGGAGGCGCTCGGTGACAGCCTGCATGGGGAGCTGCTCTGAGAAACGAGCTCCCCAGAAGAGCTGCGTGTAGGAACAACCACCCTCACGTGCGTTCTGCCATCACGGGATCCACAGAATTTGAGGATCCCCCCCTGGAATGGTCCTTCCTGTGGCTGAGCTGCTCTCAGAGGCATTGGGCTGGTCCCTGGGTTTTACCTGAACTTCTCTTTTTTGCAGCTTCTCCCCAGACTCTTCCCGGCACACGCTGGGGAACAACTCACAGCACCGCACTGCAAGAAAAGCCACTGCAAACAGAAATCAGATCCTCATGCACATCAGCAGGAGCTCTTCCCCATGCTCCGGACACGGCTGATCCCTGGGTCTGGTGCCTGATGCGTGGTGGGACCTGGAGAAGGAAGGGGACCTCAAAGGCGAGGCATTTCCCCAGCTGCTGCCTCACCCCGAGGCCCTTTCTCCATCCCAGCACCTCTCCTGAGCGTCCTTTCCAAGGATGCTTTTCCAGCTGCTCCACCGCTTCTCCCCACCAGCTCTCCTGCAGCCAAGAAATGGGAATCCGGGGGCGATGCTTGAGGGACATCCCCAGGGACACGGCAGGAGCAACACAGCACTGCAAACCCCGCAGCCAGCAGCAGCAGCGGGTGCTGACCGGCTCCCTACCTCGTGCTGAGGGATCCCTGGCTAAGGGTGTCCCCCTCTCCCAGAAGTTCATCTTCGCTGTGGTAATACATCTCGTCCTCTTCCAGCCTGCGGGGGTGGTGACACGGAAAACATCAGCCCTTTCCCTCCTTGGTAGTCGTGCCGGCAGCGTGTGAGGGACGGACTGTAACTTCCCTGAGGAGGGGCAGGAGGCCCTCCAAGCCTTCAATGGGACGCCTCAAACACTCGCGAGGCAATAAATAATGCAGGCCTGGCCTCCAAAGAACCGACACGGCTCACGCTTCTAGTGCCTGAAAGCGTGGGAGAACTTGTGGAGACAGGACAGTTCTGCCACTCGTGTGCTGAGCGCGCTAGTTCTCCGTTCTCAAGGCCGTCGTGTCCGATGAGTGACCTTTGCTTCATTATCCGTGAAATGCATAGGAAAGCGCACACCCTGCATACGCTAATGAAGATTACAGAGACCATGCTAAACACGTGTGACTACGGCACTCCTCTCTCCACCCAAATCATGCTCCATGTCACCTGGGAGAAGGGAGAAACCCGAGCCAAGGCTGTCCTTGGCAAGGGGGGTGGACTGTGCTAATTCAGCAAACGGAAAAGGGGAAAAAAGTGCCCCTGGAGGGGAACAAAGAAGAAACAAAAGAAGAAGATGGTGCCTGGGAATATGCTTCCCAAGAAAGAAGACCGTACCTGGGAAGATTCCTCCCAAGAAAGAAGACCGTACCTGGGAAGATTCCTCCCAAGAAAGAAGAAGATTGTGCCTGGGAAGATTCCCTGAAGAAGACGCTGGAACCAGGACCGGTGATCTCTTTAGCTCTGTCTTTTTCTCGGTCTTTTCCTGTCTCTATCCCTCAGTTTCTCTTTTCTCTTAGAATTGTTAAGTAATGGTTAGAGTTGTTAATTAACTTACGTTAATTAAATACATGTAATTAAATAAAAAATAATGTGCCTTAAGTACGACCTTAAGTACCGCTTGCCATAGTTGTCCTGTGCCTGCCGTTAGTAACACAACCCATACCTCACCACGTGCCGTCCTTTGTCATACACCTAACCGATTACCGTGGACTTGTTAAGACCTACACTAACCATTTTGGGAAGGAAATAAATGTTTCTATACGGACCTGGAGATTTATCTCACCTTAGTCCGCGCCGTTGGGGATTTGCGAATCTGAAGTCACTGACCCCCCCTCTTTACCGAGAGTGGGACGTGACATAGTGGTGGTGACAGTAATGACCACGGATGGCCCTTGGGGTTGGCAGAGGTGAGGGCACCAAGAGACGGCCAAGCCTGTGCTCAAAATGACCTGCTGACTCCGGACCAGAGGACGTGGGGAAGCTCCCTGGGACAAAAGCAGGAGGTGAAACCAGTTTTAGAGCAATAACTTAAGCCTGGGACAGGAGGACTAGCATCCCTTGCTTTTTTGGCGTCTCTGCCAAGGGATGCTCCACTCTCTCCTCCGTTAAAGCAGTTGTGTGTTACCTTCCCGACAGCGCAGGGCTGCCCAGCCTGCTCCTGGGCGTCAGGGCTGGCAAGCAAGGGGAAGGGGCTACAAGGGCTGTCTTGGCAGCGCTGGGGCTGGCGGGCAGCACCCGGCCTCGCTCAGCGTAAGCCCCGTGTGCAAAGGGATTTTTTTTTTCCAAAGCATTATGGGTCTGAAGGAGAAACTGAAGCTAAGTATCACGGGACTTCCACCAAACTGTGACCACCAGGAACCGCTCTCCCACCCGCTAAGAGCTGGTGACCCACGGGGGAACCGAGAGGACGAGGGGGAAGGGTTTTACACTGGAAGAGGGGAGATTGGGATGAGATATTGGGAAGAAATTCTTTGGTGTGAGGGGGGTGAGCCCCTGGCCCAGGTTGCCCAGAGAAGCTGTGGCTGCCCCATCCCTGGAGGGGTTCAAGGCCAGGTTGGCCGGGGCTTGGAGCAACCTGGGCTGGTGGGAGGTGTCCCTGCCCAGGGCAGGGGGTGCCACTGGGTGGCCTTTAAGGTCCCTTCCCACCCAAACCATTCCGTGATTCTATGAGACCCCGAGCATGGATCGGTGCCACAGTACCGTTTGCAGGTGCCACGGCAGTATCTAGCCTCCACACGGCCCCGCTGCCTGCTTATAAACTGTTTATTTTACTTCAGCTCTCCAACAGGAAGGATTTTTCACCAACTACATACAAACCAACCCGGAAAAGCCCTTCTGCTCAGCCACCACGCAGCTCCCTGCACCCGGGCCGGGATGCTCAGCACACCGGGCACCCGGCTGGGATCTCTCCGGCCAAATGCGGTTGTCCTCCCCCTCCAGCCGAGCTGCTCGCCTCAGACTTACTCTACAGTCCCTGGAGACCTCATCCAGAGCCTCAACTCATCCAGCCGCCTGCCGCATCAGCCACACGGCGTTAATTACATCTCCGGTGAGAGTAAAGTCACGCCGGCATCACGCCCCAAAGTCCATGTGGCGCAGGCAGGACGCTGATTTCCCAAAATACGGGGCGGACAGACAGACCGAAACCCTCCCTGCAAACCAGGCTGTGCCCTGCCATCCGCCTTTGAAATCCCCCGGCATCTTCCCTGTTCAGCAGCAGCACGGTCCGCTGAGCTGGGAAACGAATCTGCGCTTCCAATTTGCTTGAAAATTCGCAGGTTTCAGCCCAATGCACACAGTTAATTAACTGCCTCGGAGCGATGCGAGCGGCTGGGGATATCTTCCCCCAGTCTCGCACGGTGGGGAAAAAGAAATTCTGCCCTTCTATGGCCACAGGAAAGTGCTAAACCCAGAGGAAGGCAAACGCTACTGAATTGCAGAAAGCCAGGGTGGGGGTTGTGCGGCTGCCGCAGCGCCTGCGATCATTTACGGCGGCTACTAAAAAAGCAGCCGATTGCCAGGGGTGTGTTCGGATTCCCATCCCCAGGCTGGGCTCCTGTATGGGTTCGGAAACACGAGGGCTGTCCCCCTGCGGGACTGCAGCCCTCGGACAAGGGCTGTCCTCGTGCCAGGAGAGCGGTGGGTGAGCCGGGGAGCCAGCTCTGCCTGCCCCGCTCATGGAGTCTCCTCTGCCAGTTCATCTCTTTCCGTGAGACTTTTAGCAAATTCAGGACTTCGATGTCTCCACTCATCCAACTGAAAGAGGGCAATGGGTTCAAGAGCTACTGTCCTCCTACGAGGACAGGCTGAGAGAGCTGGGGGGGTTCAGCCTGGAGAAGAGAAGGCTCCGCGGAGACCTTCCAGCCCCTGCCAGTCCCTCAAGGGGCTCCAGGAAAGCTGGGGAGGGACTCTGGAGCAGGGAGGGGAGCCATGGGACGAGGGGGAAGGGTTTTACACTGGAAGAGGGGAGATTGAGATGAGATATTGGGAAGAAATTCTTTGGTGTGAGGGGGGTGAGCCCCTGGCCCAGGTTGCCCAGAGCAGCTGTGGCTGCCCCATCCCTGGAGGGGTTCAAGGCCAGGTTGGCCGGGGCTTGGAGCACCCTGGGCTGGTGGGAGGTGTCCCTGCCCAGGGCAGGGGGTGGCGCTGGGTAGTCTTCAAGGTCCCTTCCCACCCAAGCCACTCTGTGATGCTGTGATTCTGTGATACTGGAGTAGAGACCGACAGCCAAAGTCACTACCGTGAACAACACAACTACATAAACTATGTAAAGCTGCCCGAAAATCTGGTTTAGCAACCTGTGAACCCAATATATTTATACACACTTGCAAAACTCTGTTGTCTGATGAGCCGGGTGAGGATTTGAGCACAGGGCTCAGAGCACCCGTGATGGGGTGGGCCGAATCTGGCCCAGCATCACGGGGTCCTCGTTGTCCATCCATGCCTTGGCCTCGTGGCTGCATACAAGGTGGTGAAGGGGCTGTTTCTCCCAGCAAGGACTGAGCCCTGAGCATCCATAAACCAGAGCTCATGGCAGAAGTGGTCCCAGCTTGTGTTTCATCCCCGTGGACTGCCAACTGCAGCGTCCTCAGTCCTGAGCCCTCTCCACCCGTCCCAGTCACCAGGCTGGGTTTGCAACTGGTTACAGCAGCTTTGTGCCAAGAAACGGAAGGACACAGTCCCTGGGCTTGTTTCTGTCCAGCGTCAGGTCCCACGAACTTAGAAAGACACATGGGTGATGCTAAGGACCCTTAAATGAATAGAAAGCTGGTAACAGCATCCCTCAGGAGAACTGGAGGTGTCCCCACCTGCCGTCACAGGGTGAGGGGTCCCTCTGATAATCCAAACAGGGCTCATCTGCCCAGGTACTGCCTTCGGTATGGGATGGCATTTGCGCCCGGTGAGGTGCAGGGGTCCCGACAGACCGTGGTGGAAGGGTGTTTGAAAACGCTTTTGAGACACTAAGGGTTTGTTTGAGGGTTAACGCTGCAAGGGAGGTGGCAAGGGCTCATCCCCCCCTCTGTGCCACAGCCTCCCTGGTTTCTCCCCCAGCCTCTGCTGTGCCAACCGCCTTGCCGTGGGATGTGCACACTCACGACGTCCCTCAGCACACGGACACGGGTCAGAGGCACTGGCACCGGCACCGTCCACCCCAGAAGCATCCACACCGGTGTGGTTTTGTGGCCGACATGCCCTCCTCCCCCTGCCCCTGGCTGCGGATTCACTCGCCCCTCGGCACACCTCCAGCTCAGTTCTGGGAGAATCACGAGCTCCATCGAGATGCAAGACCCCACACGTGGCTCTACACCCCACACGTGGCTCTACACCCCACACGCGGCTCTAATCCCATCCAATACAAGGCCTGACCAAGAGTCAGGCCCTTAAATCCTTTCTGAATCTGTATTTAATTACATTTGCTCTGCAGCATCTGCCGTGTGCTACACAGCTCAGTGCCTGCCGGAAGGCTCAGCTCTGTGCTGGGCAGGCGTGGTGGAGCACCAGGGACCTGCTGACACCGGTGGGTGAACACTTACAGCCGCTCCACGCCTTGAGCTGTGATAATGGTTTTCTGATGGCCAGGAGATGTGATGCACCCCAGAGGAGCACTGGGGCAATGCTGCCCTTTCAAGACGAGCCAAAGCCTCCCCATCCCTGTTGCCACCACACATCTCCAAGTGCTGAGCATCACATTACCTTCTGAAGCTCCTCTCTGCAGACTGCTGGTTGGATTTGCCCGGGGAGATGTCCGAGCCCTGCCGGTGGCCGGAGAGGAGGCTGTCTGTCTCTAGAGGGTACCTGCCATCCCCCTCTGAGTGGACGCTGGGGGTCTCCAGGAACTCCTTGTCATTCCAGGTGCCCACCGTCCCGTCCAGAGCCTGGTACCTGATCTCTATGGAGATGCTGGTCTGCAACACACAAGGAAGACACAATCAGCCCCCGAGGGCAGCACAGGAAGGAAGGAAGGTCCTGCGAAATCTGAAAGGCAGGAAGAGTTGTTGCATCAGCTGGCTTGACCTCTGAGCCTTACTGACCCCAAAGTCTCCTCTTTCCTCGTGCATGAGGCAGTTGGAGAGCAGGTCTTTGGCTTCAGGAGGTTGTCTGATCCCGCTCAGGCACGGTGCTGCAGCCTCCCCCCTGCTCAGGCACCTGATTCACTTGGAGCTGCTGGTGCATCCCAGACCAGCTGCATCAGATATGAGAGACACCAAAAGCCCTGAACAGCAGGGAAACCCTTCGAGCAGCTGAAGGCACCACGAGCAGATGAAGCCACATCATGTTGGTGGGTTTTTCTCTGTCTTGCATCAGCTTCTTAAGAATTTGTGCCCTGCTGTTAAGTGCTGGGCTGCCAAGCCCCACGGATGCGTGGTGCCTTGCTCCTGCCTGGCCCCATCCCACCCCCAGGCAGGGCAGGGTTTGGCAAGGGATGGGCATCCCCGGGATGTTTGGGCAGATCCTGGTTTGGGGAGGGGGTCTCCCAGCCTGGCCATGACCAGCACAGCTGCCTCCAGCTCTGGAGCTCCCACCATAAGAATGACACGGAGCTGTTGGAGCGGGGCCAGAGGAGGCCCCGGAGATGCTGGGAGGGCTGGAGCCCCTCTGCTGGGAGGACAGGCTGAGAGAGCTGGGGGGGTTCAGCCTGGAGAAGAGAAGGCTCCGCGGAGACCTTCCAGCCCCTGCCAGTCCCTCAAGGGGCTCCAGGAAAGCTGGGGAGGGACTCTGGAGCAGGGAGGGGAGCCGTGGCACGAGGGGGAAGGGTTTTACACTGGAAGAGGGGAGATTTGGGTGAGATATTGGGAAGAAATTCTTTGGTGTGAGGGGGGTGAGCCCCCGGCCCAGGTTGCCCAGAGAAGCTGTGGCTGCCCCATCCCTGGAGGGGTTCAAGGCCAGGTTGGCCGGGGCTTGGAGCAACCTGGGCTGGTGGGAGGTGTCCCTGCCCAGGGCAGGGGGTGCCACTGGGTGGGCTTTAATAGTCCCTTCCACCCATTCTGTGATTCTATGGGAAGGGACCTGGCACTGGGTCTGTCCAAGCTTGATCTAAATCTTCTTCTGGATGAAGCGAGTGAGGTCCTCTCCCTCTTGTACGTGGTCATCCCCCACGTACACTCCCAAGATTGCACCAGGCTGCTGCAGCAAATTCAGGGTTGGAGCTCTCAAATGTTTTTCCCCAAAAAATCTTTCTCTGGATTTAAAACGCAATCCAATATGTGAGAGTTCACCTTGCTGCAAAGAGCTGCTGGCACTACCTTTGCCCTGATGTCCAAAGTCCTTCTAAAACCACAGCTTTGGACAAACCAGCCAGAAAAATCTCTCTCCTGAAAACATACCTCATTTTGAAAGGCAAACGTCTGCCACAAAGATCAAAGCAAAAGCAGAAACCCATTCTCCACCTCCATTCGGCTTCCACGGAGAAATTTCAAGTCATATTCCATGCAAAGGCGATTGATTTTAGACGCAAGGACAAAACGAAAATGCTAACAAACCGGAGCAGGAAAATTTATGAGAAAATCTTCCCTTTTTTTTCAGCTCTGTGTTCAAGAGGAGGCAGAGCATCCTGACTCGCTCCGACCGCGGCTTGTCAAAGGGACGATGTGAAAGGCTGGAGGAGACAAGACACGGCCTGGGAGGACGCTGTGCATTTAGCAAGGGGTGACTCAAAGCCAGCTGGAAACCGAGCTTTGCCGAAGGTTTTGACTGATTTTATTCTTCGTCTGGCCAAATACAAATCTGAGTCAATCAAAATGGTTTGCCACGCCGCGCTGACCTCACCGAGCTGCTTCGGCTTGTTTAAGAAAGCAAATGCAGAGGAGAGACGCAGATCCATGTGGGAACGTTGTTTTGTCACGGTTTTTTAAATCCTCCTCGTCGCTGTCGTGAAACATTTGATTTTGAAATCTCATTTTTAGACTATGTTTAAAGGCTTAAAAATCCTTTAAAAGAAATGAAAAATTATGGGTGTAATAAGCTGAAAGATTTTGGTTTGGGCTGAATAAAGTCATCGCTTGTTTGACGGGAAATTAGTAGGTGTAAGCTGAAACCAAAAGGAATTCACGCTGGAAACCAAACTCTCAATTTAACAGTAAAGAAAATTAATGAGTGGAATGATTCATTGAAGGGCTGGCGGATCGCTCTGTCACTGGACATTTTAACATCATTTTTATTTGGTTTTTTGTTGTTTTCTTTTCTGCCACTTGAGATAATAACAAATTCTGAGACACCCCAGAGCCTCTCTTGTAGGAGGCCAGGCGACACGCTCGTAATATCCCTCCTGGCTTTACAATTCCTGGCTCTTTTAATCTCCTTGCTAAGGCAAGTCCATAAGGTTATCAGGGCTGGCTGGAAGCTGCCCGTGATGCTTTGCAGCCAGCCCACAAAAAAGAAAACAGTTTTCAACCCTTCCTTTGTGTTTGATTACAGAAAGATGACGGTATGCCTGGAAAGTGCTCTCCAAGGAACGAGGGCGGTGAAGATGCTCCTTCCCCTTCATCCGGAGCTGGGGCCGATGTCCGGAGCTGGACACGCCTCACACCTGTCATGGTTTCGCCTGGGATGGGGTTGAATTTCTTGCTAGCAGCTGGTGTAGTGCCGCGTTTGGGATTTGGGCTGAGGAATGGCGTTAGGACACCGGTGGGTTTGGTTGCTGCTGAGCTCTCACGGCCTCTTCTGCTCCTCAGCCCACCCCACCAGTGATGGGCTGGGGGAGGACAAGGAGTTGGGAGGGGACACAGCTGGGACCCCGACTGACCCCAGGGATATTCCATGCCATGGGACATCATGCCCGGTGTACAAAGCTGGGGAAAGAGGAAGGGGGGATGTTGGGAGAGGTGGTGTTTGTCTTCTCAAGTCCGTGTTACGTGTGATGGAGCCCTGCTCTCCTGGGGATGGCTGAGCACCTGCCTGCCATGGGACGCGGCGAATGAATTCCTTGGTTTTCTTTGCTTGAGTGCGCAGCTTTTGCTCTACCTATCAAACTGGCTTTATCTCAACCCAGGAGGTTTTTTTCTCACTTTTACTCTTCCAATTGTCTCCCCCATCCCAACTCGGGCGGCGAGCGAGCGGCTGCCTGGTCCTACCTGCTGCCTGGGGTTCAACCACAAACCGCACCGACGTGTCTGCAAAGCGGGGCCACCCCAGGGTGGGTTTGGAGGTGGGATGGTTGCGCCAGGGTGGAACCTGGGTGAGCATAGTCTGCAGGAGGGATCCCTGGTGCCAGCCCAGCATCGTGCAGAAGTGGAGCTGCGCTGCATGACGCCACCTCCGGCATCTGCGCCGTGCTTGCCAGCAGCCCCTCTGGAGGCAACGCCATGCCAGAACCTGCTCAGGTGCCTTTGCGGAGGAAACATGCCTTTAAAACCATGGGTTTTAAGGAGCTGAGAGAGGTGTCGTTTGCCCAGAGGAGAGAGCTGGGAGATTGCTTTCTTTCCTAATTCTGCAGGTGATCTTTCCAACCCTTGCAATTGACGTATTTTGGAGTTTGCTCAATGCGAGGAACGTGTTGCTTCCAAGAAAAACCTTTTCCTTTGCATCTCGGAGGATGAGGATTGCAGACAGAGGGTTATCCCGTCTCAGCTGATGGGCAGCGACTTTCCATACCTGCCCGTCTCTGCCTTCTCAATATCATTTTTCAGTCCCCTTCTCCTCCTGCAACAGCCCTCACTGGCCGTGGATCCAAAACCCTGCTGAAAGCCCAAAATGTAAACGCATACCCTCACTTCCAGTTCTGGTTTGAAGGGGGGCGACCTGGGGCTAGGACCGTGTCCCAGAAACGCAGGGGAAATTGAGGGACGTGGCATTTCTGCTCACAGCAAGCTCTAGAAATGCAGGATTTGTGCATGAGCGTCCATATGGCTTGCGGCGTGCAGGACCGGGGGGCGTTTATTGTCGTACCCAAGGGAGAGCTGCACTCCCCTACAATCTGCCCTGCCCGGGCTGCCCTGATTCCGTAGCAACAGTCAACAGCCAGTATTTATGTTTTCCGGAGCGCTCTGGGAATACCAACCGAAACAGCTCCAGCAGAGCTGCCATGGCACAGACAACATAGACACAGAACCACAGAATTGTTATGGCTGGAAGGGACCTTTCAGACCATCAAGTCCAACTATCAACCCAACACTGCCAAGGCCACCACTACCCCATGGCCCTCAGCACCGTGTCTGCCCGGCTTTTAAATACCCCCAGGGATGGCGACTCCACCACTGCCCTGGGCAGCCTCTTCCAATGCTTCACAACCCTTTCCAGGAGGAAATTGTTCCCAATATCCATCCTAAACCTCCCCTGGTGCAACTTGAGGCCGTTTCCTCTTGTGCCATGGCCTGTTCCTTGGGAGAAGAGCCCGACCCCCCCTGGCTACCCCCTCCTTTCAGGGAGCTGTAGAGAGCCAGAAGGTCTCCCCTCAGCCCCCTCTTCTCCAGGCTGAACACCCCCAGCTCCCTCAGCCGCTCCTCACCAGACTTGTGCTCCAGACCCCTCACCAGCTCCGTTGCCCTTCTCTGGACACGCTCCAGCCCCTCAAGGTCTTTCCTGGCGTGAGGGGCCCAAACCTGGACACAGCCCTCGAGGTGGGGCCTCCCCAGTGCCGTGGAGATGACATGAGGTCCTCAGGGGGTAGGTGATGAGCACAGGTCACCCAGAACATCAGGCAGGGGCTGGGGAAGGTCGTTTCTCCTCCAGGTGCCTCCAGTCAGAAGGGCATGGCTGATACAGAGGGGAAGGGCAGCAGGCCGCTTGCTTTGACCTACTGTGCAGCTACCCCAAGCTCCTGGCCAGGCTGCAAGGCGCCAGTCCAGGCAGGTACCGTCTCAGTCCTGCGTTAGTTCATTCTAAAAATTTCATCATTATGGACACTAAGAAGTTGCACGTATTGAATTTTCCTCCGTTGGTTTTCTCCTCTCCCCTCTGTGACACCGAAGGGTCTTAAAAATACGGCATTTTCTTCCTTTGGAGGGTCCCGTGGACTTCAATCAGGCAAATGCTCAGTCTGATGAAATAACAGAACAGCAGGAACCGTTTTCTCCAACCCTGAAATTATTGTTGCACCCTGGGTCTGCAGCCTTTCCACTTTTTCTCTCTCCTCGGGACTGTTTTCTTCATACTTTTATTGGTTTAATTCCCTCTGCCCCCACCGCAGTCACCTCCTGTCTCCTCCTAATGAAACCATTCGTCTTTTCATTGCTAATTGCTTGTTGTTAGCACAGAGGGTTGCGCGCAATTGCTCTTTTCCTTTATGCTGAGTGTAGGAAGCAGCTTGTGAAGGAATAAGAAAAGGGGGGGGGGGAGGGAAGCTGAGTATTTATTTTTTAATGAAAACACCAGGGTTTTGATACCCAAGCAGATCAGAAGTGGCTGCAGTTCCAAGCGTGTTATAAAACTCAGTCTCCATGGCAAACAGCTCCCGTGAGACGCGTTACCCAGATGGAAAGGCACCGAGTGACACGGCAGCTGCTCTGCCCACTGGGAGCCTTTCCCCGGGCATCGGGGGCGCTGGGCGAGGGGCGCAGACCCAGACCGGGGGGGATTTCTTATCCTGATTTTCCCCAGAGGGGTACAAAGAGCGGGGCTTCAGGCGAGCTGCCGCACGAGGTGCTCCTCATGGGCTACAGGGCTCAGACAAAAGCAGCGTTGAGCTCGGAGACAAATACGGCAGATGTCGAGCGTTTCAAGCAGCCGGTACCCCCGGTACGGATTAAAGATGGTACCCTGCTCGGGGCAGAGCCGGCGTGGGGTCGCTCAGGGGCAGGAGGAGAGCCCTGGCAGCGGAGCTCAGCGTGGGACTGTGGTCGAAGCCTCTCTGCGGGGCTCTGAGGACCACGCTGTGCTCTGGGGTGACACGGCTCTCCGGCAGCAGGACACTTGCGGGCTATTTCTGAGCTGGGCACGAGCAATGTCACCCTGCCTGTGTGCAGGTTAAACCTGGTTCCTTCGCCCTCTGCCCCGATCCTACGCTTGTCACGGCATGCAGAACAGCCAGCCTTTGCTGTCCACCCTCGGGACAGTCCTGGCTGCCTTCGTCCTTCAGACCAATTATAAAGGGGTGAAGGAAAGGCTGAGGATTCGGGGATTCAGGTCCATTAACAGAGTTGGAGGTGTTCAGCCTGGAGAAGGCTCTGGGGAGACCTTCCAGCCCCTGCCAGTCCCTCAAGGGGCTCCAGGAAAGCTGGGGAGGGACTCTGGAGCAGGGAGGGGAGCCATGGGACGAGGGGGAAGGGTTTTACACTGGAAGAGGGGAGATTTGGATGAGATATTGGGAAGAAATTCTTTGGTGTGAGGGGGGTGAGCCCCTGGCCCAGGTTGCCCAGAGAAGCTGTGGCTGCCCCATCCCTGGAGGGGTTCAAGGCCAGGTTGGCCGGGGCTTGGAGCAACCTGGGCTGGTGGGAGGTGTCCCTGCCCAGGGCAGGGGGTGGCACTGGGTGGCCTTTAAGGTCCCTTCCCACCCAAACCATGCTGTGATTCTGTGATAACACAGACTTTTATGTTCCTACAGAGTCATCAGAAAGGCAGACAGATGGACCAATGACCGACGGGCAGCAGCAGCTGCTTTTTCCTCATGACCTACCTGAATGGCTGAATTATTGTCGTCTATGAGTGTGTCCGTCACCTCTACCTGCCCTTCCTCCACCACCTTTTGCAGGACCATCCGGAATGTGCCAATGAGCCTGTGGAACAAAGAAGAGTAAAGTCAGGCAAGATGTGGTGAGCACCCACCACTGTTCCTTTTTGGTGGGAAAGGGCTTTGCTGGCCAAGTCGCCAGAGCTTGCGTGGCTGTTTTCGCTTCCCATTTGCCTTAAGAGGAGGTAGACGTGAGATGCAGGAACATAGCGTGGCCAAGGACTCTGGCAGCTGCAGCCAGTGACCCCAGCCCAGTGGAGATGGTGGGCAAAGGAGAAGCTGGGAGAGAAGCCATTTCAAGGTAACTCGGTTGGGATAAGAAGAGAAGGAGACCTTGGGAACCACCAGCCTTGTATTACTGGGATGCACCTAAGGGAACCCAATCTGGCCTTTTCCATCCTGAATGTCTGCAGTTATATCTGCACAAGTAAATTGAACAAGGCAAGAACCAGGGCACTGCCCCTCACCTGTCTGCACCAGGACATTGTCAGCACAGGCCATGGCATGGGGAGGTCCCAGGTCAACATCCCCAGGAGGGATTATCCTGGGGCAGAGCATCCCTGGAGGAGTTTGGATGTGTCTGATTGTGTGTACGATTAGACTGGACATTAGGAAAAAATTCTTCCCAGAAAGAGTGGTCAGACACTGGAATAGGCTGCCCAGGGAGGTGGTGGAGTCACCATCCCTGGATGTGTTTAAGGGTCGTTTAGATGTGGTGTTGGGGGATCTGGTGTAGGGGAGAACTCTGTAGAGTGGGGTTGATGGTTGGGCTCGATGATCCCAAGGGTCTTTTCCAACCTGAATGATTCTATGATTCTGTGATCCCAGCCCAGCTGTGTCAGCCCAGGGCTGGAGAACAGGGCTCATGTTGGAAGGTTTACTTGGATGGACATGGCCTGAAGGCGCTGCATGTGAGTCTGAAAGCTGCTCGGAGGAGAAGACTGACTCCCTGCTGCTAAGGGAGGCCCAGTCATAACTGATGCCTCAAGGCTTGTGTCCTTGTCCCAGCCCCCTCCCAGCCTGCTCGGTATCTTCAAACAACGCAGCAGAGACCCAGGGAGGTTGGGCTGTCTACATCCAACTGCAAAAAGCCAAGAGCCACCCGGTGTGAGGTCAATCTGACCCAGCTTTGAGCATGAGGCTGGGCTAGAGATCTCCTGAAATGCCCTCCAGTCTGAATTATCCTGCCATCCTTTGATATGATCTTATGATCCTTGATCATACGATAACATCATCTGCCGTATATAGGGAAGGCTGCATGCCCAAGTTAGTCCCCGTGTGGTCTTCACACCTCCCAGAGAGGGCTCGCATCTCTCCCACCCAACCCGCACCTCCTGACCCCGCCACGGGCTGAGATGAACGCTGAGGTGAGGGTGTATAACACCTTCCAGCCACCGTGGCCATTTCTCCCCCGAGCATCTCATCACCTCCTAAGCTCCCCCAAGATGAGCAGGTTGAAGGCTTCTAATTGCTCTTAGTGGCTCCTGCCCGAGCTTGCTCTCGCATCTAGGGAGTGCAGCAACATGCGCACTAAAAGCAGCCACTTTTCTTAAATTACAGGTCCAAATAGCTACCACAGAGAGCAGCGAAGCCCGGTGCTCTCTAATAAAAGTCATTACTTATTTGCCAGCTCGTGGCTTGTCAAGGAGCTGTGGCTTTATGTTCTTCATGTTCTGCACCAGGGGGACCTTCCCAGCCTGAGAAGAGCCAGCTATGAAACAACAAGTGACTCCCGACACGGAAAAAACCCTGAAATGCTGAACGCGGGGCTGCCTTACGCCCTCTGCCTTGCATGTCATCTCCAGCGCCGTGATCCCAGATGACAGCGGAGATATTAGACGGCACACCAGGAATATGTCTGCAGTGCTCTGTCAGTGGGAGCCAGCAAGAAAGCTGCTGCTGATTGAACTTCATCCTCGCAAACCTTAAGGCATTGCTTACTGCCATGCTGATTTATCGAGACGAGACTTCAGAGAGGGAGACAAGAACTCCCCGCGCTGTGCGGTGGGATGTTGAGGGCTCCTCTCCCGCCTCTGCCCCCGAGGAACCCAAGCACCCCATGCTGTGCCTGCATCGCCAGCCTGGAGACCCAAGGTGAAAGCCAGGTTTGCAGATTTGCCCTAGGTCAGTCTGGGCTCTGTCTTTCCCAGCTCTGAAGCCATCCCCTCATGCTTTGAAGCACCCTCTGAAAATGCAGCACAACGCTGGATGGAAGAGCAGGGTCTGCTCAGCTCCCTGGGGTCTTCACTGGCTTTGGGGCTTGCTTTGCCTGGGTTCTGCTTCTGACAACCCTCTTTTTTTTTCCATTCCCCACCTAAATGGCCCTTCTTGCATCAAGAAGAGCGTGGCCAGCAGGTGGAGGGAGGTCATCCTCCCCCTCTACTCTGCCTTGGTGAGGCCACATCTGGAGCACTGGGTCTAGTTCTGGGCTTCCTGGGTCAAGAAGGACGGGGAACTGCTGGAGAGGGGACAGCAAAGGGCTACCGAGATGCTGAGGGGACTGGAACATCTCTCTGATGAGGAAAGGCTGAGGGATTTGGGTCTCTTCAGTCTGGAAAAAAGACAACTGAGGGGGATCTTATCAATGCTTAAAGGGTGGGTGTCAGGAGGATGGGGCCAGGCTCTTCTCAGTGGTGCCCAGGGACAGGACAAGGGGCAACGGGCACGAACTTGACCATGGGAAGTTCCATCTCAACACGAGGAGGAACTTCGTTGCTGTGAGGGTGGCAGAGCCCTGGCACAGGCTGCCCAGAGAGGTGGGGGAGTCTCCGTCTCTGGAGACATTCCAACCCCGCCTGGACGCGTTCCTGTGCCACCTGCTCTGGGTAACCCTGCTCTGGCCGGGGGTTGGATGGGATGGTCTCCAGAGGGCCCTTCCAACCCCTGCCGTTCTATGATCCTTTGATTCTTTGCACAGGGTGCTGTGATCCCTTGTGCACACCCCTGCACGCGTGGGGACCAGATGGTACTGCTGTGGGCGTTTCTCTCATCAGAGAAATCAAACTGTGCTGTGCAGCTATCCCACTGTGCACCACTCATTTATAACAATAAACTGCCTGAGGAAATTCATAAACTACCCGAGGAAAACAGGAAAATGAGCTTATGGTTGCTCGTCCACTTATCTAGCTCCGCCTGGCTCGCAGCAGCAGGGAGGTCCTGCTTTCCAGCAAAACTCTGATGGGTCCTGCTGGTGGTGCGTGATGCTCTGGGAGCAAAGGAGAGCGGTGGCAGACCTGTCCCGGTGTGCAGTGCAGGATGGGACCCTTCCCTGCAGGGCTGTCACCTCCCCTCCGCAGCTCCCATGTGCTGTGCACGGGGGGATCCCAGCACGGAGCGCCTTCAACTCCATCTCCAAGGCGCTGCGTAGGGCATCGACCATGAGCACCTCTTCTTTGTGACCTTCCTAGTGCTTCCTGCCCAATGAATAACGCATCGCCGGCTCCCACGGAGACCTGCTTCTTCTCTGAGACAGGGGGAAAAAGCTGCCCTACCCGCCTGGATTTCAGGGTTTGTGAAAGAACGTTATTTGCTCTTGGCAAGAGCAGCAGCTCTCTTGTTTTGCAAAGGCTTCCTCGAGAGAAGTCTGCCTTTTATTTCTCAGGATTTGAGCACAGACTCCGATGGAGGGCTCTGGAGGGCTGTCCTCTGCTCGTGGCTGGGTTTGCTTTCAGTTTGGAGGGATGCTCTTGTGGCCTGAGCAATAAAATCTGGCTATTTTAGTGAAGCTGCTTACGAGTTAGGTTTGTCTGTGAAGGTTGCTCGGCTCAGCTGGTAACGCACGGCGCAGTCCTCGCTCTCACGTGTGTTTGTAGGTGTCGGTATTTAACCTGTTTGCTGATGGCACGTCATAAAAATGCAGCCCCTTGTAAAGGCCAGGCGGCTCTAAGGTGTGGTGTGGCTCCAGCTGTGGCCTCCCCAGGGCAGAGCAGAGGGGGAGGATGACCTCCCTCCACCTGCTGGCCACGCTCTCCTTGATGCCTCCCAGGATGCCATTGGCCTTCTTGGCCACGAGGGCACATTGCTGGCTCATGGGCAACTTGGTGTCCACCAGGACTCCCAGGTCTCTCTCTACAAAGCTGCTGACACAAACAGCCCCAACCTGTACCGGCGTACGGGGTTATTCCACGCGAGGTGCAGGGCCCTGCACTTGCCCTTGTTGAACTTCATGAGGCTCCCCTCCGCCCAGCTCTCCAGATGGTGAGATGTAGGTCCTGTCACCATCCCCTTGGCACGTTTTGCAACCCTTTCAGCCTGACTTATGTGCCTCTGCACTCCCCAGCTCTGCTCGCGGACCTTGGGCCAGCTCGTCTGCAAGAGAGCGAATTATTGGGAAGATGCCTCGGTGTTGGGTTTGGGATAATGCGCTCCTTCCTTGGACCCCTCCCAAGCCACTTCCCCTGGCAGGCAAGAGCCAAGCCAGAGAGAATGAAATATTCAGCACTTGTCTACACAGCCCTTCATTTCCAAGTGTTTCATAATTCATCAAGTGCCCTGCTCCCCTCCCTGGCATTTCTGCTGATGGAAAGAGAGGGAGTTTTTCTGGGTCACTCGTAATTTTATCAGACTGTAGGAACATCTCCTGTTTCAAAGCCAGCCTGGCTGGTTCGGTGCTTGGAGCTCGCTCAGAGCCTTGGATCGGGGCAGTCTGGGACTGCCGCACACCCCGTGACGTGCCACGCTTTGCTCTTTGCCCCTGTGGCACATGCCATCTTTCAACGAAGCCATCTGTGCGCCTGGAGTGGCCGGGGGTGACGGTGAACCCCACCAGGCATTGCCAGCACTGCAGTGCCCACTCTGTCCCAGCGAGAGCTCTGAGGCCAAGACGTGCATCTGGCCTTGCTAAGAGCGTCCTCCAGCCCATGAAGTCCTGTCCCCCCTTCCCTGCCAGCTCAGCCCTTGGATGGTGTTTGCTCCCTGGGCACCTTCTGCTCCTGCGGCCAGGGAGGGCCTCTGGTGGGGTGGCGGCATCTCCATCCACCCATCATCAGATCCTGGGAAGTGACAAAAGGCAAATCATGGCATCTCTGTCCTGGTTTTGGCCTCACCCCCAGACACCCCTCGCAAGATAGGGTGGGGAAAGCAGAGGGATGCCACAGAGGAATGAAGGCTCAGCTGCCCAAGGGAGGATCCGACCTGCACTTAAAGACCTGAGGGACAGCTGATCTCCTGCTCCTGAACCTCTTGGAGTTGTTGACTCCATCTAAATTAGGGGATTAAGTGCTGCTTGGGCATTGTCGCTCACCCATCCACACCGGGACGCTGCCGGCCAGGGTTGGCCAGGCCAATGCACGGTCCTCAACCCACTAGTGGGATGCAGGGGCAGGGGTTAGCCCAGAGCTCGGCAGCCCCAGGGAGGTTTGGAGAGGAGAGCTTCCCCGCCTGGCCATGGACAACCCGGCTTGAGACAGAAAAGGACCCAGCTGGGGGCTTGAGACAGAAAAGGACCCCGGTGATGTCTGCCTAGGATAGATGGAGAAACCGGGTCAGACCCAAATAAAGTGCGGAATTGAAATTAGGATTGTAATCTGATATAAAACAGGAAAAAAATTAGAAAAATAAAAAAAAGAGGTAACATGCTCAACCATTATAAAACCCATCCCTCCAGCATCACCTGCCCCCCACCCAAACGAACTTTCGATGCTCATCGTGCTCCGGAGCATCTGAAAGAAACCCAGGAACATCGCTTGGGGAATTAGGGCAGGCAGGAACAGCCATTGCATCTTCCCGCTGCCCACCCCATGCCAAGACACCTTCCCGCCCCCTGGCACCGCAGCCTGCAAACACCGAAGGGTTTGGTTACACCGCCCAACCCAAAGCAGCATCTCCCAACTCCTGCACGGTGGCTACCACCCGGATTACAGACCGAGCACCGCCTTGCTCGCAGGTATCCCACTCAACCTGGCATCTGCAACGTGGGCAGAGGAGATCTGGGGGCTCCTGGTCCTCAGGGCCAGTCTCCAACCTGGAGGCATGGTGGGGAGGGAGAGAAGGTCTCCCACATGCCTGCCCGGTGCGTGCTCTGCCCTGAAGTAATGCAAAACTAAGGCAAAACAGGCAGCACGGGACACGCCAATGCCCGGCCTGCTCAAAGAAGTGATCGTGGGAGATGCTAATCTTCTGGACCATCAATGGGGCTTAGATGACCACGCGGCTCAGCCCTCCTCAGCTAAAATCTGCTGAGAGGATGAACTTCTGTGGATTGGTCATCTCCGAGAGCGATGGCCACCAAATTCCTGCTTCTTCGTCCATGACCAGCCCATCTCTTCCCTTCCTTACGGATAAGCCAAACAGACGGAGCTGCTGATGGCTTCAGGGTAGGTTTCAATGGCGCTGGCTGCTCCTCTCTAACCAACCCCACTTTCCCAGCACCTTTCTGATGTGGGGGGCTCTGAAACTAGACACATTTTTTTTTTTTCCAGAGCGCACTGAAGCACATAAATCTGTAATTCCCGGGCCGCCAAGCAATGGCAGCAGCTCCAGGCCATTTTTCCCATGCTCGGCATCCTTGCCCGTGCTGCTAGCCAGAACTGCTCCCTGCACGTGGGGAATTTCAAACTGACGCCCGACGGGGTCTGGTCCCCGCGGGGCTCCGCCGGCTGCCAGCATCCCCGGTGAGGAATCCCTGCTCCCGTGCGTAACACCGTCAGCGCCCGCCATGTCAAATTCCCGCTGAGTTTTTCATTCCTTGATCAAAACATTGCGTGGCGCCGAGTCAAACACTGTGCAAAAGTCTGAGTATACCCAAATTACCGCTTCAGCAACCAGATCTGTAATCTCACCCCAAATTCGTTACCTGACAGGAAATATTTCAATACGACAGGGCTGACTTGCCACTCATTATGCTATTCCACTTGTCTTCCAGGGTGAAAAGAAGAGCCATTTATATTTAATGAGGATTTTTTTGCAAGAGTTTGCTGAAAAAAAAAGTAAATTGACTGAAGAACTTTTAATACCTGGAGGCTGCCGAGCTGGAAGAGCTGCTGTGTCCTACATTTCGCCGGGTTATCCAAATGTTAACAACACAATAGTAATCAGGTACGCTCCGACCTGCCTGCTGCACAGGCTCGGTGCAGAGAGGGTAATTAGGAGGGAAGTGATTTAGGGAGCTTTAACTTAAGGAGCAGGTGATTACAGATGGTGCTCCAATTCCGCGAGATGGGAAAAAGGCTCTTCGTTTTGGTCCCAGCTCCAGGACACTCATCGCGTAAGCCGCGAGAGGAAAGAGCTTGCGTTTATCAGTGTTGCCCAAACACGGGTTTGTGCATAAATGCGAGCGCTGCAGCCTCTAAATGCACCATCAGCCGCCCCGGTATCCAACAGCAACTCCCTTTCAGCCCATTTACTTTCTGCTTTCCCAGCCTGAGCTCCCAGAGAGCCATCGTCTCTCCCCCCAGGTACCCCAATGAGCTTCGTCAACCAACCAGACCCACCCAGCTGCCCATCAGAGCAGCTCCCTGGTTCCTCATCGCCCATTTTTGGAGCCCTCGCACATCTCTGGTCTCCCAGGTGGTCCTGCCTGGTTGCAAGGCACCGCAGAGCCAAAGCACAGCCGCGGCGGTCGGTTGCTGGTGAGAAGTAAGGAGGTCCCACAGCAAAGAAACCTTTTTTGGAGGCCAGCTGCCCACAACTTAGCTCCTGGTGCACATCCCAGCACATACATCCTCACATGCTGGGAGACAGAGAAATTAGAACTCTTGAAAATGCCACAATGGTCAGAAAAAAAACAACTTTTTTTCACCTTTTCAACCCACTTTTGGCAAAGAAGGGCTGGGGTTTTCAGCTGCAGGAATCTAGAAGCTATATGGAAATGACCGCAACCCATGAAGGGTCATTTTACCAACCCAGGTCTGAAGACGCAGGGGGGGCTTTGAGGCAAAACGCTCAGCACACGTGAACTCTGCAAAGTGAGAAGGATGGGACGTGCCAGGGCAAGGAGAAGATGCACAGCCGACCTCCACCTGACAAACCGCGTCGTGCCCGGCACATCACCGTTGGGCTATAATGGGGGTTGGACCATGGTTAGTCCAGGGCAGAGGCTCCGTGGTCCCCTTTGCGTGGCTCTGCTGCGCAAGCCTTCTCCGTGCCCACCTCCTGCCTGGCAGGGCTTTGCTCCACCCTGGAGGCAGAGCTGCCCAGGTGGCTGTCTGAATATCTCAGCCTGCCTCCAAGGAGGACTCTGGGCTCCAGATCCCGCCCAGAGATCATTTTAAAGCTACCCTAGATATAAAAAAAATGGTGTCAGGCCAGGTGTATTTCTGTCTTTCTGTAAAGAATAACAGAAGTGCTCTCTTCTCTTCCTTTTTTTCCCCTTTTCCAGACACCCAAGTTGCCCAGCAAGATCAGATTTGGCCTTCGTTGTGAGTTGGAAGCCCAACCTATGTTGGAAGCCCTTGTTTGTTGGAAGCCCACCCATGTCTGTGTGCTTTTAAAACTCAAATATAAAGCTGAAGAATCTTCAAAGACTCCCTTTCTCCAGCTCAATGACCAAAAAGGTGTTAAACAAAACCCCAAAAGGCAAAAAGCCCTGATGCAGCTCAAAATCGTCAGGGTTTGAAGTGCGCTGATGATTGCTCATTTTCTCCTCTCCTGGGGAAGGGTCCGTCCCACCTCCTTGTAGCTCTCCTGAAGTTCACCATGAGTCCCTGAGCTCTCTCTGCTCAAATGGAGGGACTGTCCCGGCCGGAGGGCAATCCATCCCAGATGCCTTAGAGGTATCCAAGTTGGGGAGAAAACGCTCGTGGGAGTTTCTGGTCTTTCTCTGCCGACTATTGGACTGAACGCCCTGACCAGGCTGCGGGCAGGCAAAGCTGGGTGGTGGGAATTGTCCTGTTGCTGCAGGGGATCTCAGTGCAATGTGTTTTCCTGGTGATGCAAAACGAGTTTGGTGGGGATCAGCCCCGAGAAGGAAGGTCTCCTCTTGAAAGCGCCCAAACACAAACCCCTCCAGACCTCCAGGCAGAGGATCTGAATTTCCAGCGTCACAAAAAGCACGCAGTTTGAAAGCCAGCAAAGTATCACTTAACTTAGGAGCCAAGCACCCAGCCTGCCTCGGGAGGTAATAAAAAATTAAAGAGAGAGCTCAAACCTCTTCCTCTGCCCAGCCTGCACTACACAAGCCCCGTCATCGCTTGCTGGCCATGTCCAGCTTGAGCTGAGCCAGTCGTCCCAGCTGCCTTCTCCCCTGCTCGCCTTCCTCTGGCTCTCAGGGAGCCAAGATGATTTGCAGCTCCTCCTGGGAAGCCCGGACTCCGCTCGTCTCTGTCTCGGCGGCTTCCCTCCTCCATGGGGATCAGCGTTTCAGCTCTTTTTTTCACGTGCCAGCCTTGCCTGCAGAGCTGGACAAGTTGTATGACATGGTATCACTCACAGAAAGGCTGAGCCGGTACCTCCGTAGACATCTCGGCTGATTAGCTTGCATCTCTGACATGGTACGGAAACTTCTGCCTTTCCAGGCTCCTGCCCCTGGTGACATCAGTCCTCTCAGGTCATAACCAAGCACACCCTCTTCATCTATCTTTTACCTTCTGTGGAAGCTGATGCTAGAACATCTTAATGAGACATCAGACTTGCTTGCTGCAGCCATCCCTTTGCAAGGGGCTTCATGCAGGAGAAGGATTTTAGGTAGACGATCATAGAATCATAGAATTGTCCAGGTTGGAAGGGACCTTTCAGATCATCGAGTCCAACCATCAACCCAACACTGACAAAAACCATCACATGCTACATCTGCTTGAGGACCAGGCAGCTGTAGGTGTACCAGAGACACCAGTCCTTAGGGCTGGGAAGATAAGCTGGGCTTTATGAACCTCAGGCTCTGGAGCACTTGCCACCCACCCTGCTTTGTGGAGGGGTACGTGAGAGAAGACCCCACCATATCCATTTTGCATCAACCAGAAAAGAAGCTGGACTAGGACCTTCTTCTGAGGTGAATAATCCCACAGCTCAAGAAGTGCCAAGGACAACGAAGAAAAAAATTGTTGATTTAAGAAAAAACATGAAAAGAAAGAGTGCAGCCCATGGATTAGGAGGACGGGGGAGCCTGGGCTCTCAGGAGGACAAATCCACTTGCAATGATAACCCAGGTACATCAGGAAGGATCACAGTTCATCAACCCTTGTCATCCCAACTACGAGTCTTCTGGCCTATGTAAGATGTCCACCTTAGGACTCCTGGGGCGAGAGGGGATATCTTTTTCTTCAATAAACTCACACAGATTTTTCTTCCATAAAGACGTCAAATTCAATTTTAAACCTGTAAACTTCCCAGCAGATCTCGTGGTGGGGCTCTCCACAGCCCACCCAGCATCACGTGAAGACCCACTTCGTCCTGACCCTCCCTCCCACTGTCTTCATGTTCACATCTTTCGAGTTTTTCTACTGAAACAGATGATGAAAAACTGCTTCCTCCCCACTTCCACCTTGTGGCTATTCATTATGTCCTCTTTGGAATGGAAGAGGACTAACTTAATTTACAGTTCCTCAGATAAAAGCTGTGCCAGAGCGTTTGGCTGCTCCGTTGGATCCGTTTGGCTCCTGCACAGTTAATAACACAAGACTAAAGGACTCTTACAACCAACAGCGTGATGCAAAGACAGCCTGGAAGAGCATCGGAGAGCAACTCTCTCTGTTCCCAGTGCTGAAAGGATTAGCGGAAAAAATTGTTTTAATACTGTTTGGATGGTAAAGGACACCACATTGCTCCCAACTTCTCAGACGGGCGTAAGGTTCCCTCCAAGAGACCTGCCCAGTCTGGACTGTTTGTAATGAAGTTTGGGGATCCAAATCACATACGAAAATGGCAAACATAAACCCCGAGTTGTGCAGGTGGCCCCCCAGATCCCGTAAAATCGTCCCATATAATATTTTTTTTCTGTTGTCTTACTGGTGAAATTAGGAGGGGACTCTCAAAAATTGTTTTGGATTGAGACAAAAGCATAAGGCCGGCGTGGCGTGATCCTACATAAAGAATTTGGCTGGGTTACAAGCACACTTAGTTATATTCAAAGAGACTTAATTGTTTTCTGCCTTTTACCAATTCCCTAGACAAAAACACCACCTTGGTGCGTGCGCTGGAGGCATCACGCATCCAGTGGTCTGGTGAGTCAGATGCAGACCCTGGATGCGACCCCAGCGTATCCCTGGGACCTTCCACACCGAGAGGGAAGGAACTGGGGAGAACTGAATCTCCCGCATCCCTGACGATGCTCCGAGGGCTGCGGCTCAGAGCTCGGCAGTGTCTACGCGAGCCGGGCAGCAGAAAGGCTTGCCCAGCTGTGGTCCAAGCACCTTCTCAAGGAAACCGTGGCACTTTCTGGTTTGCAAAAGGCAACTCTTGCAACGTCCTACCTGCCCAGAGTCATCCCTCCAAGCCCTGCTCTGCCTGGGGAGGGCACTCAGATGAGAGGGGGAACCTACTGCACCAGAGTTAATAATTTTTCCATTATATTCTTCCTCCAGTGATTCTGCAGCGGATTATTTTGCGCGGATGAAACGGTGAGCACCCTGTTTCCTGCAAGTTGGTGGCAGTTTCATACGAAACACTTGAATGCTGCAAAGACCTTAATTGCTGGAGAAGCCAGAGCACAAAGGACAAAACAAAGCTCTATTTTTATCCCGGAGAGCACAGCGCTGTATTAAAAGCCTTTGGTATTAGTCCCTTTGTCCCTCCGTCAGGTAAGGAGAGCCAGCTCCCGCCTCTGCCCCGTGGGTATCGGCTTTCTGCGGGGGGATGTTATCCGTGCCCCCACCCCGGTGTCGCCCGTCAGGCCGGTGGGGACCCGACGGGTTTGTAACGTGACTTTTGGTCTTCGGCCAGATCCAGTTACTGCTGCTCGCCCCGGAGAGGAAAACAGCGACATAGAGGAAAACAAACCACCTCAAGGCAGCAGCTCTCAGTTTCTGCGCAGCCTGCCTCATCCTTAAGGGACGTGGTCGTTGACTGCTGTTGTCCTTGTTTTATGCACAAGGAAAACATGTGGCCCAGAAGAGGCTTGTCCAGGCTGTCCCAGCAGGGCGGGAATGGGAAGCAGCAGCAGGGACCAGACCTCCTGCCTCAGGGATGATGCTGGACCACACAGCCACCCTCTCTGGTGTCTCTCCTCCGCTTGCTTCTTGCATCTCTGCCTCTCCTGTGCATAGGGTCCTCCACCCCACATCACTCCTAGGTGTCCCGCGGTGTCTCCGCCAGCTTGAACACGCTCAAATCCACACCTAGGACCTCGCATCATGGACTTGCCTCCTGCTCGTGCCTTCTCCCAGGGCCCTTCACTGTGGGACCATGTGCTACAAATTTTCACCCAGCTTGAAGGTATTTTGTAGGTCTCCCCAGGGGACCAGAAGAGAAAGGCCAGTGAACTGAGTTCCAGTTGGAACTCGGTATTTCCACCCATGTCATCTCACCCCGCCATGCAGCAGTTACTTGGCTACACCACCCGTTTTCCACCAGTGGTGGATGATGGGATACGTGAAACATCTCACGTCTGCGGGATGGGCGGGATGGGGAGACCCCATTGCCCTCTACAACTCCCTGAAAGGAGGGTGCAGAGAGGTGGGGGTTGGCCTCTTCTCCCAGGGGAATAATGACAGGACCAGAGGAAATGGGCTGAAGCTGCGGCAGGGGAGGTTTAGGTTAGATATCAGGAGGAATTCCTTTACTGAAAGAGTGGTCAGGCACTGGAACAGCCTGCCCAGGGAGGGGGTTGAGCCACCATCCCTAGAGGTGTTTAAGGAACGTCTGGATGTGGCACTTCAGGGCATGCTCCAGTGGCAGAGATTGTAGGGGTTGGTTTTTTTTGTATGTGTGTGGTTGGACTCGATGACCTCAAAGGTCCTTTCCAGCCATGAAGATTCTATGATTCTATGATCCCTGGGGTGGTTTGGATGGGTCTTGGCTGGAGGGGAGAGTCCCAGCCTGGGGATGCCCTGCCTGGTCAGGGGCTGGAGACAGGTTTCTGGGCTGGTGGCACCACTGGTCTCGCCCATTTGAGTTGTCCTCATGAACTGTCTCCCCATCTCCATCCTCTGCCCCTTTCTTTGGGCACTCAGACACGCAGAGCCCCAGAGAATGGCTCCCAGGGACAGCCACCATCCCAGGGGCGAGACCCACTGGAGCCCACAGCCCCTCTGAGGAGCCAGCACACAATCAGCTGCTCTAAGGAGGCCGAGACACCTGGCCGGGCCAGGAAAGGATTATTTTACCAGCTAATTAGGTGCATGCTGATGGCCATTGAGGCAGGAAACAAAAGCAACTCAATGAGCCAGGCAGCCGCGTCTGGGCACCGGCCCCCTCCATTATTCAAGGTGGAGCTGCATCAGGTGTCATGCCTTTATCTGGGGCTTTGATAAATAGCACTAATCAGCTGCAGGTGAATTATTCACAGAGACCACGGCTCACCTTTCCCAGCGCCAGGGCTCTGCTTCTCCCCACTCCTCTCCCTCCTCTCCACGATTTGTGGCTGTCCGTTCTCCACCTACGACTCATTCCTGTGCACGGAGGATGGGCTGTAGCTACAGCACTGGCTCCTGACCCTGGGCTTTAATATTTCTTTTGTACTACAAATTCTCTGTTTTCCCTTGAGGGAGGATCAGCTGCCAGGGGTGGGATGGGGCTGGGGCCATTGCCTGTGCCTCGGCACTAATATCCTGGTGTAGATATTTCTTAGCCAGCAGGAGAAGTGCTGTGAGTCTGAACACAAACTCCTGGCTAATCCCTTCATATTTATGACTTGGATCAGTCTGTTCTGCAGGTTGATTCCTGCCACGGGTGCTCAGATCTGAAATGTATTCCTTCGTCCCTCAGTACGCAGCTTACAGGGTTGGACTAAAGCTCTCCTTTCACAGAATCATAGAATCGTTATGGCTGGAAGGGACCTTTCAGACCATCGAGTCCAACCATCAACCCAGCGCTGCCAAGGCCACCACTACCCCATGGCCCTCAGCACCACGTCTGCCCGGCTTTTCAACCCCTCCAGGGATGGCGACTCCACCACTGCCCTGGGCAGCCTCTTCCAATGCTTCACAACCCTTTCCAGGAGGAAATTGTTCCCAATATCCATCCTAAACCTCCCCTGGCACAACTGTCATTGCCCCTTTTAGGCTCCTGGTTATCTTCTGCTTCAGGGAACTCCAGCCACAGCCAGTTCTCAGCTCCCTGTGCCCAAAGCACGTTGCCCTGGGACAGGACGTGCCTTGCTGCTCCTGGCTCTCCCAGACCCTTCTCCAGCCATTGGGGATTCAGCTCCAAAGACGAGCACCTGTGGCCCCACAGATGTCCTGGGATGTCTGAGGTGAACACAGGGCTGGGGGATAGAACTTTGGATCTACAGGAAACATGGTCCTTCCAGAAGCTGGAGATCCGTGTGGGCACCTGAGCTGAGCCCTAACTCCCCAGGGGCACCTGCAGTGCAGAGAGAGGAGGTGAAGCCCCTTTCGGGCTCCAGTTTCCCAGAGAAGATGGCTTGTTTGGTGTTTGCTGAAGGGGCTCTCTGATCCCGGCTCCTTTCCTGGGCTGGGCTGCGGGGATGAGCTGCTCCGGTGGCCCAGAGCAAAGTCGGGCAGCAAGGAGAGCACGCTGTGCTGGGTCTCTTAACTGCTGAGGGACCGAAGGCACCACCGCCACAGCCAGCCTGCGGGGTGCATCCTTCCGCTCTCGGGAATGCCAGCACGAGCAAACTGTTTCTAGCCTGAAGAGCTTTTTAATTTAGTAGAGAAAGAGAGAACAGGTAATTAAAACTCCGGCAAAGCTCTGCAGGGAGGTGCTGGACACTCCACCGCTGGGCTGGACTCTCCACCTCTGCCCTGGGCTGGTCCAGCTGTGTCCCACGGTGGGGCGAGAGGAGACCCGAGCTGGGGAGGAGGAGCTCAGCATTTCAGTACCTAAAGGGGGCTTACAAGAAAGATGGGGACAGGCTTTTTAGCAGGGTCTGTAGCGATAGGAGAAGGGGTAATGGTTTTAAACTAAAAGAGGGGAGATTTAGGTGAGATATTGGGAAGAAATTGTTTGGTGTGAGGGGGGTGAGCCCCTGGCCCAGGTTGCCCAGAGAAGCTGTGGCTGCCCCATCCCTGGAGGGGTTCAAGGCCAGGTTGGCCGGGGCTTGGAGCAACCTGGGCTGGTGGGAGGTGTCCCTGCCCAGGGCAGGGGACTTGGAACTCAATGATCTTTAAGGTCCCTTCCAAACTAAACCATTCTGCGGTTGTATGATTTCAAGGCAAACGTATCCCACAAACAGGAGCAGCAGCTGCCGTTCCAGCCCGTAACAATGCAAAGCAGGCGAATGTGCCGGATAAATATTTCTGTTGGCTGCTGCAGGCCAGGGGGAGTTTGTGGATAACCATCGTAAACGAACCAGCAGCCTCTGATCCACCGATATCAATTTTTAATGAAGCTGGAATAATAGAGAAATCCCAGCACAGCAAAGAGTTCATACGGGGAGAATGGGGAGAGCCGGGATAACCTGGCAGCCGTCCTGGGAAAAGAATAGGAAAGCTTGTACGGGATTCAATGAAACAGCAATTAAAAACTGGAGTGTTATCAATGACATCCAAGGTAGGTTTACGAGGAGATAGAGCCTGTCAAAACAAGCTTGGTTTGCTTCTTTGGAGTCGGTTTGTTTGGTAATGGCACGAAAGGAGCAGATTCTTATAAAATTTTTGGTTTAATACTGCCTGCTATCAGTGCTGCGCAGTAACAGGGGCAGATTAATGGAGAAACTCTAAAAATAGGGCATCAGCTGAGAATCATCTTTGAACGACAGTGCTGCGGTGCAATTTTGCTATTAAGCTCGTGACTACTACATCAGTGACTGGCATGTAAAAATAAGTGACAATCAAATTTTCAAATAATGCAAAGATTGACAGAGCCGTCACAGAATCACGGAATGGTTTAGGTTGGAAGGGACCTTAAAGGCCACCCAGTGCCACCCCCTGCCCTGGGCAGGGACACCTCCCACCAGCCCAGGTTGCTCCAAGCCCCGGCCAACCTGGCCTTGAACCCCTCCAGGGATGGGGCAGCCACAGCTTCTCTGGGCAACCTGGGCCAGGGGCTCACCCCCCTCACACCAAAGAATTTCTTCCCAATAGCTCATCCAAATCTCCCCTCTTCCAGTGTAAAACCCTTCCCCCTCGTCCCACGGCTCCCCTCCCTGCTCCAGAGTCCCTCCCCAGCTTTCCTGGAGCCCCTTGAGGGACTGGCAGGGGCTGGAAGGTCTCCACGGAGCCTTCTCTTCTCCAGGCTGAACCCCCCCAGCTCTCTCAGCCTGTCCTCCCAGCAGAGGGGCTCCAGCCCACCCAGCATCTCCGGGGCCTCCTCTGGCCCCACTCCTTTTTATGCTGGGGACTCCAAAGCTGGAGTCAACCAGGAGAGAGCAGAGGCAGCCACGGGGACCATGAGGAGGGGGGACCATGGGGTGTGCCTGAGCCAGACAAGGAGGGCGCTCATGTGCCAAAAACACTCCCAAGAAGCAGCAACTGCACCTCAGGCTGGGAAAAAATGGACCTGACTTCCATGACCACAACATCTCTGGAGAGTGCGGTGCACCAGCAGCCCAGCCCGGCAAATGAACGGCCAATCAATGCCCAACTGCGGGAACGGAGGATGGATGGGGGGAAGAGAGAAGTGTTTCATCCCAGCCTGCAGGGCTGGGGAGACGCGGGGCAGAAGTGGATGCATCCAGCCGCTGCCTCGTGCTTCAGAGGGAGGATGCCGAAAGTTGAACATCAGCGGGATAAAGAGCTGCAAAGATGGTAAAGAACCCACTGCGCAATGAGAGGGGCCAAGAATGACCTTCTCAAAAACAAGACCGAGAGCTGCTTTCACTACGTGCAACAGCTTTTGAGGGCAGAAATTACCTGCCCAGCAATGGGCAGAGATGCTCCTGGTTTCATGGGCCGTAGACACCGTGATGGGGGAGCCCAGCTGCCGCAGCTCAGACTCCTGGGTCCCTGGGACAAGACCCACAGCATGTGGGTGGGTTCTTTGTACTGAGGAGAGACTAAATTGATGGAAGAAGCTGATTCTCATGGGGTGTTGGAACCATTTTCCTGCTCACGGCAGATCTGGCAATCCCTTAACGGTAAGAAATCAAGTTAATGGCAGGCCTACGAAGATGCTGAGGGGACTGGAACACCTCTCTTAGGAAGAAAGGCTGAAGGATTTGAGTCTCCTCAGTCTGGAAAAAAGAGGACTGAGGGGGGACCTTATCAACGCTTATAAATACTGAAAGGGGGGGTGTCAGGAGGATGGGGACAGGACAAGGGGTACAAACTTGACCATGGGAAGTTCCACCTAAACACGAGGAGGAACTTCTTTGCTGTGAGGGTGGCAGAGCCCTGGCACAGGCTGCCCAGAGAGGTGGGGGAGTCTCCGTCTCTGGAGACATTCCAACCCCGCCTGGACGCGTTCCTGTGCCACCTGCTCTGGGTGACCCTGCTGTGGCCGGGGCTTGGACGGGATGGTCTCCAGAGGTCCCTGCCAACCCCTGCTGGTCTGTGATCCAGTGATTCTGTGCTCAGTCCCCTGTTGAAGGTGGGGTTGCAGCACACAAACATCAGTTGAACGAGCTCAGATCACAGTGGACGATAAAGAGATGAAGGCTCCATCCCAGGCTGCAGCCTGCTCCCCTGCACCACCCGCTACTGCTGCTCCTCTGCGGCAGCCCAGGCCCTCACGGGTCAAAGGCAAACTGAGGAAAATGTCCAAAGTGACGAAAATGGGAAAAGAGAAGGGCATCCTGGGAGTAGAAGTGGCTCTTGGCTAGCTGACACAGCCGCACGTGCGGCTCACCAATGGAAAAAAAAGGCACTTCAAGCAATTCGGCTGAACTAACTGGATATTTATTTTGTGTTGGGTATTTGGAAATTTCTAAGAAAGAGACTTTGGTCACCTTGAAGGTGGAAGGGATTACCCAGGTGGCCACTTCCTCAGCCTCTAATCGGTGCAACCTGCTGGTGAGCCCTGGCCCCTCCGGTTCCCAGTTCCATGGAGGGACAGGGACGGTTCTGCATTTCCAGACACAGAAAAACACCGCTTTCTCCTTTTTATCGCATCTTTGAAGTGGATTTTTTTTTCCCCAGGTTTTAAGACAGATAGAGAGAGAGAAGGGCTTGCTGCTTTGTGTGCAGAGCATGCAGAATTGCTGTCCAGAGGGAAACTGGATACATCCTGACGTGCAGTTTGTCAGGGCAAAACCGTCTGATTCAGTTGGCGTGTTTTCATTCCCTTCGGGGAGCTCCGAAGCTCCCGGCCATCGTGGATGGAGGGATGCTCTGCCCCTTCACGTCGTCCAGCTGCCGGCTGCACTAAGCCTCTGCAAATGCGTGGCAGTGGCCAGGCTGCACCGGGGGAGTAGAAGGTGAAGGAAGGGATGGAAGGAGCATCCAAAGAAAAAACACGGCTGTCATGGGTGCAACATGGAGAGCAGGTTCCAGAGGCTGGAGCTGATGCTGGCTGGGGAAGGAGGTGGATCTCCACGTCTGCATCCATCCATCTCAGGCTCCCATCGCCCGTCTGCCGCCCACAGCCCCCGAGGAATCCCTTCTCACACGGACCCTGGGACAGCTGGGGGCTGCAGAAACGATTCAGGTCTCCTGTTCCATCTGCCCATCACTCAGGAACCTACCGACCACCACAACTGCACGGTCTCAATGGGGGTGCCTGCAGGGGGTGGTCCGAACACAGCTCCAAGTGACCTGTACTACGTATGGCTCCTGGGGCGGAGCTGAGGTGTCCCCACCAGCCCTGGGCCACTCTTCTGCCTGGATCTGCTGCTCATCCCCCACCCAACGCACCCACCTGGGCTGGGACCCTCTGGGGGCTCCTTGCCTTTCTCCTCCCGGCCAGCAAAGGAATAAACCAAGTTTTTTCAAGTCTCCTTCTGCTACTCAAGCTCCTACTTAAAAGCAAAACAAAGGCAGATAAATTTTTTTTTTCTCTGTTTGTTGTTTGGGTTTTTTGTTCCGTTTGCGTTTTTAATTTGTATTTTTTTAAATTTTTATTTAAATCACGCCTATTCAGCATGCCTGCCCTGCATGCCATCTGTCTGTCTCCTCATTTTTTCAGCTCTAAAGGAAGGTTTTGCATGAACACGTGCCTGGGAGATGGTGAGGAGACCCTGCTGAGCTCCAGCTGGGGAAGACACTGGATTTCAAGTATTATTGCAACACCCAACCACAAGCAAGTGCCCTTCCTCGGCTCTTGTTTTCCTTTCCCCTCTTTAATGTCAGTGTAAATGTTCTGTAGGACAATTCCCATGCACCACTTCATGCTTTTGTGAAATGCTCCCATATTTTTGCAACGACAGCATGGACAAAGGTATG